>NW_020664462.1:29144530-29200885 GCF_002925995.2 Terrapene triunguis | reverse complement strand
CTGCAGCAAGGGAGGTTTAGGTTGGACATTAGGAAAAAGTTCCTAACCGTCAGGGTGGTTAAACACTGGAATAAACTGGGAGGTTGTGGAATCTCCATCTCTGGAGCTATTTAAGAGTAGGTTAGATAAATGTCTTTCCAGGATGGTCTAGACAGTATTTGGTCCTGCCATGAGGGCAGGGGACTGGACTCGATGACCTCTCGAGGTCCCTTCCAGTCCTAGAATCTATGAATCTATGGCTTTGGAAAATCATCCTATTCTGTAGCACTGATCTAGAATGCATATAAAGGAGAATTCATACAGTTCAGAAATGTGGGACATTTCCTGTATCTGTCATAACTGTGTTTTAACAATTAACAACTAAATAAAGCATAAATAAAAAAAAATTTTATCCAGTGGCTGTTTAGCAGCCTGTGTGAGAAGACTGAAGTCAACTCCTAGTGAGCTGCTGTCTATAGCACAAAATTACCATTAAAACTAGCAACTTGCTGGTATTCTCAATAGAGACAGAAAGTAATAAATAATAGAGGAGGGTTAACATGGAGTCTGAACAACTGATTATCTTCAATAGGTATTTCTTCTCAACAGGGTGGAAGCACACAAGTAGGATAGTGTGGGGAAGCTTGCTGTTGAGGTACCAGTAAAAGCAACTAAATAACAAGGCCCTAAAATTGAGACACCTCGCATTCACCTGAAAATTTCTAAAGAAGCGAAGCAAAACTGAACTTTGAATGAAAAACCCATGTTTAAAGAAAATAAGAAATGTTGACATTAAAGAATTATGTTTTCCGTAACTCCCCTCCCCTTTCTAATAGATTAAGAATAGCACAGAATAACATATATTGATGTATAACATTGAAATATAAAATGAAGAATTGTTAATGGTAAGATGAAAAGCTTCCAATAGTTATATTTTTAATGATTTGTAATTATGCATAGTGAATGAGTACTGAGGAGGTAACACTTAGGCCAAGGTTTTGGTGGCATAAATGTGGTTTTGCTAATTCTTCTTTTACATAAAATTGCTAATCTGTTTAAAATATTATTGCTGAAAAAACAAAGGTAACATGTCATATTGGAAGACGTAAGTAAAAGATACACAAACATATAATAATAATAACCACCCCCCTTTTTTTCTGGGAAGACCCAGGTCAGGATGACACAACAACATGACCCAGAAACTGCAAAACCAGCAGGAAAAATACAGAAGTTGGGCAATTGAAGCTTGTGCATGTATAATGTGTGGGTTACCTAAAATCCAAAGGGTTGATGTGCTAAAAGCCAATTGGATAAAGATTAAGTAATCTGTAATGTAGAAACATGTAAAAGACCAAAGTGAACATGGGCCCAAACTGGAGAAACACCAGACCAGAAACCGAAGAATGTGACTGAAGGACTAGATCAAGGGATAAGAGAAGGCAACAATTATCATGGAAGGTGGAAGAACTTCCTGGCGCCCCAGAATGCAGTAGCTTGGGCCTGATCAATTCTATCTTGTCTGTTATTTGCCTGGCATAAATGTATGTCCAGACACTGTAGGTGACAATAATTCTGTCTGAAATTGTATAAATAAAAGCCAAAATTGATTACGCCTAAATTGGGTGGACTTGTGACTCAGTGTCCCAACTTTTACCCCCAACACTTGTTGGATCTCACATGCTGAAATGTGCATCAGTATCAACTGCTTAGTGTTATCTTGTCAAAGAAGAGTTACAGTTTCAGTTACAGTTGAGGTCGGAGTAAGTTGTTTATGAAATATATATTGAATTTTCTTTTATTTCTGCCTTTCTTAATTTGTCATCAAGAAAATAAAGCAGAGTAACATGTGCATCACTGTTTCAATGTAAAGTACTTCAGGAGCACAAAGGTGGAAAAATGCACAAATAACTAACAGGCGTCAAATGATTTGTATGTGTTTAACATTTTTAATGGTTGTGAGTAAAACTTACCTCTAAAAACTCAAATCTAAAATACAACAGAATACTTCAAATGCCAAGAGGGAGCTTGATTTGTATTTGTTTATTACACACAGGCTATATTTGCTGTGAAAAGGAAAACTCCCTAGTAAATTAATCACCACCACATGTTCAGAGTCTCTTTGGTAGAAATTCTGACAGTAGCCACCACTCTGTAGTAGAATTCTGGGTCTGTGTATTGCACACGATATTACATTTTATATTTATTCATATGAAATCCTATCTCTAAGCAGTGCATTCTTTCTGTAATTTGCTAAAAATATGCTTTTATATTTTTATAATATAATTATATAGCTATGACATGTGCTTGAGTTCTTTATTACGATTTAATTTCGGATGCAAATATGCCTGGGAGTTAGAAAAATTATGAGGATTTTACTGCAATTATTCTAGCCAAAGTTTTAAACTGAGTATTTTTATACAGGAAGCAAACACTACTGATTTCAATATTACTGTATATAAACTGATAAAATCAATCATTAATACATCTACTCTATCTCAATACTAAGCTCTGGCACCACAGTAACAGATGTTAGTCTGAAGCTTACTTCCAATAACTGAACACTAGCCAGGTATCACAGGGCAGTCCCGCGTGGCGTGCTGTCCTGTGCCTGCCTCAGTTTCCCCTCTCAGGTTACCCAATAACTTTACTTCAGGCTTTCTTGTCTCAATACTAAGCTTCCTTGGGACCAAATTATTAAAAAAGCTTGTGCAAATGATCCAAAACATAAGTCTCCAAACATGCAGTCCATTTTCCACTGCAGTGCAACCAGTAATTAAAACTCAAGCTCTCACATCTCTGGATGCCCCACATATGACACACTGGCAACTTTGACCACACCCAGACCCTCTGACAGTCCTCTTCTGTCCTTGTACCAGGACAGCCACCCCAGCCTTTCCAAATGGAGTGCAACCTCACTTTAACCGAACAGGAACCCTCCCACAGCCTCTGCTGAGGAGCATCCTTCACTCCCCCTGGGCCTTTTATGGTTACTCTGGAGTCCTGCTCTCTAGCTCTTAAGATTTCAGAGGTTAAGCTCCTCTACTGCTCCCCGCCTTCAACCCTCTCTGGCCCTTGATTTGGACTCTCCAGCTTAGAGCCTGCAGGCAACTCCCTCTGCGTCTCCTCCTTTCTTCAGCCCACTCCAGTCCTCTGGCCATGACAGTCTGGCTTGGAGACACTAGCCAAGAAACGCCTTTCACTGCTCTTCTTGCCTTCAGCTATCTCCCAGGAAACACCTTCTGCTTCCTTCTGGGACCTTCCTCCACTCCCCCAAGTCTCTGGCAGCTCTCATCTGCCCCTGGCTGAACCAGTCTGCTCTGATATACTGGGTCTCCCTCCCACACCCAGGTGCCCTGATTCTTTATAGGCCAGATGCTGCCCTGTCCTTTTAATTGGCCAACCTGACAGCACCTGTTCTGTCACAGAGCAGCTGGACCTACTTTATTCAGAGGCCAGCCATTCTGTGACATCAAGATTTTTAAGTAATAAACATCCTTCCTGAACAATCCACCATAAAATTAAATTAATGGTAAAGTGCTTTTCTTAATAGATTCATAGACTCCAAAGTCAGAAGAGATCATTGGGATCATCTAGTCTGACCACCTATATAAAAGAGGCCAAAAACTCCCCCCAAAGTAATTCCTTTTGAACTGGATCATACCTTTAAACAAAAAAAATCCAATCTTGATTTAAAAATTGCCAGCAATGGAGAATCCACCATGAACCAAAATAAATTGTTCCAGTGGATAATTACTTTCATTGTTAAAAATATACACCTTATTTCCAGTCTCAATTTGTCTAGCTTCAACTTCTAGCCACTGGATCTTGTTATACCTTTCTCTGCTAGACTGAAGAGCCCATTATTAAATATTTGTTCCCCACACAGATACTTATAGACTGTAATCAAGCCACTTCTTACCCTTCTCTTTGTTATGCTAAACAGATTGAGCTCCTTGAATCTATCACTAAAAAAGGTTTTCTAAACCTTTAATCATTCTTGTGGCTCTTTGAACCCTCTCCAATTTATCAGCTTCCTTCTTGAATTGTGGATACCAGAACTGGACACAGTATTCCAGCAGAGGTCGCACAGTACCAAACATAATGGTAAAACTAACCTCTCCCCTATTTATGCATCCAAAAGCATTAGCTCTTTTGGCCACAGTGTCAAACTGGGAGCTTGTCTTCAGCTGATTATCCACCACAACTCCCAAATCTTTTTCAAAGTTATGCTTCCCAGGATAGAGTCCCTCAAACTGTAAGTATGGTCTACATTTTTTGTTCCTAGAGTAATACACAAGGAGAAATCTATGGCAAGCAGAAATAAGATCAATACGGAGTTTCCTAAGACTTTTTAGAAGAGCTGGATCAGGAGCTTGCTGGATTGTTAATGTTGATCTTCAGTAATTCTTGGAATACCAGGGAAATTCCAGAAAACTGGAAGAAAACTAATGTGTAAATGTGATGATCCAGGTAATTATAGGCCTGTCAGTCTGACTTCAATCCCAGGCAAGATAATGGAGTAGCTCGTATGGGACTTGATTGATAAAGAACTCTTACTAGTGGAATGGAAAGAGTGTTATCATATGATATGATTACATCATTTGCTTTTTTCCCAAATATAGAACAGAAATATTCATCAAACACATCTGCTTTTTCTGCATTATTATTGATAATTTTACCATTTCCATCTATTAATGGAGCAATGCTTTGTCAGGATTTTATTTGTTCCTAATACACTTTAAAAATTCCTTCTTATTGGCCTTACCTCCGCTGGCCATAGATTTCTCTTTGTGTCCTTTTGCTTCCCTTATTAATTTGCTACAATTCCTAGCTTCTGTTTTATATTAATTACTATAACTCCCCCTTTCGTCCATTTGTTATATACATATATATTTTTATTTTTTATTTCCCCCCCTCTTACCCAGGTCAGTTTTTTAACCAATACAGCCTTCGTTCTCAATTGTGAAATTATGCTTATTTATACATCTAGTAAAGTGTTCTTAAGTCAAATAAAAATACAAGACATCTCCAATACACCCATCCAAACAGCACACAGGCTTCCACCCCTCACGCAAAAGGCTATACAAGGAGCATGATTTACATTCTTACCCTAGAAGTCGACAAGCTGAGTTCCATTAAACCAGGATGGAATCTGAAAGTCATAACCTAAGGCCTTCTTCTAAGAATGCCCAGCTATCTTTCCTATGATGTTTAAATGTAAGGATTGTTAAAATCACTACAACTAGCCTTAATTGTGATAGCATGTGGGGAAAGAGGTGATCAGGTAGCCAAGAACCTTAGCTTAAAGACCAAGGACAACAGTTAGAATTGCCCCTGGAAGCAATGGGAAGCCTGTTTGCTGAGGAAGAATGGGTGTAATATGTTCTGTGCAACTAATACCACCAACACCCTGTCTTTGCTATGAAAAAAATGGTGTGTTTCTAACTCAAGTAAGCTAACTTGAAGTAAAATCCTAGTGAAGACAAGAGAGTTTGTAGATTTCACGAGTTATGGGGGACTTAGTTACTTAACTCAAATTAGCCTACTGAAACTGCCACCCACCCATCCATCTCATTGGGTGTAAAACTTGATCGGACCTGCAGTGTGGTGGACAACCCCAGAGGAGGAAAGTGTATGCCTTGGAATGCAGAGATGGGCTGTATTTCCTCCAGAGACTCTTCAACTTCCATTGGCCAGCCCCTTGCTCTCCCCGCCCCCAATAATTTAAGCCTGTGCCCAGGCTTTTTGGAGCCTCTTCCTCTTGTTAGCTGCTCCACTCTTCCTCCCTGTAGTTTTAGTATAATTGCTGTGTTTTAGAATGTTGCGGGTCTAACCAACTGCCTGTTTTGGGGTCAGGAAGGAATTTTTCCCATTGGAGACAAGTTGTTGGAAGCTTGGTGTTTTTCTGTTTGTTTTTTTGGGGGGGAGGGGGATTTGGCCTTCCTCACAACATCATGGAGCACAGTTGGATTAAATAAGAGAAATTACTGTTTGGCATTTGTAGTAATGTTTAGTTCATCACAATTTGCGGTCAGCGTCCAGTAAGGATAAAAGCCAAAAAGGACAGCTCCCAAAGGTAAGAGAGACCTGGGATTTCACTGTACCAATTGAAGAAGGGTAGTCCTGAAGTCTTTAGAATCATAGAAGATTAGGGTTGGAAGAGACTTCAGGAGGTCATCTAGTCCAACCCCCTGCTCAAAGCAGGACCAACACCAACTAAATCATCCCTGTCAGAGCTGTGTCAAGCTGGGCCTTAAAAACCTCTAAAGATGGAGATTCCACCACCTCCCTAGGTAACCCATTCCAGTGCTTCAGATAGTGAAATAGTGTTTCCTAATATCCAACCTAGACCTCTCCCACTGCAACTTGAGACCATTAACTCCTTGTTCTGTCATCTGCCACCACTGAGAACAGCCTACCTCCATCCTCTTTGAAACCCCCCTTCAGGTAGTTGAAGGTTGCTATCAAATCCCACCTCACTCTTCTCTTCTGCAGACTAAATAATCCCAGTTCCCTCAGCCACTCCTCGTAAATCATGTGCCCCAGCCCCCTAATCATTTCCGTTGCCTTCTGCTGGATTCTCTCCAATTTGTCCACATCCTTTCTGCGGTGGGGGGCCCAAAACTGGACACAATACTCCAGTTGTGGCCTCACCAATGTCGAATAGAGGGCAATAATCACTTCCCTCGATCTGCTGACAATGCTCCTACTAATGCAACCCAATATGCCGTTAGCCTTCTTGGCAACAAGGGCACAGTGTTGACTCTCATCCAGCTTCTAGTCCACTGTAATCTCCAGGTCCTTTTCTGCAGAACTGCAGCTTAACCAGTCCGTCCCCAGCCTGTAGCAGTGCATGGGATTCTTCCGTCCTAAGTGCAAGACTCTGCACTTGTCTTTGTTGAACCTCATCAGATTTATTGTGGCCCAATCCTATAATTTGTCTAGGTCACTCTGGACCTTTGTAGGTCATTGTCCCCTTATGGTACCCTCTACTTCTCTTGTGGGTGGAGAGTGAGATTATTCAGAAAAGTGAACGGAGTCTTGGGGGCAGGCTGAAAAGAGTGTACCCTGAGGTATGGGTTATATGGTGGAAGCCCTCTCACCTGGCACTGGACCCACTTAAATGTCTGATATGAGAGAGATAGGGGAGGCAGGGTGAATAGTGTCCCACCTCAGCGTTAATATATTTGCAGCCTTCTGTTTAAATCTATCCCTGTGTCTGTCTTCATTCCCCTACATGTCCTGATCGATATGAAGACATCTTTTATTCATAGGGAAGACAAGGCCCAAGTAAGAATGCAGCCACATAGAGCACTAGTTGAGTCTTGTGACTGGCCTTCAAAGCTAGCCTATGTACTACACATTATAAAAAGGCAAAGTGGTTTGAAAAAACAAGGCTTCTCCTACTCGTCTCCAAACCTTGCCCATTATAGTTTTTAAAAATATCCTCAAACATCAATTAATTTGTTTTTAAATGTATGAGTACTTTTGATTTTGCTGAAATACTAAAAAAGCACTTCTCTCATGTTATTGCAAGCGCTGCCTAATCCATGAGGTGTGGATAATCTGAAAAGAACATTTGTTCTTATGAATTGTTGAGCCCCAGTATTTTCAGTGGCACATGCAATGCAGCTTCTCATACTGTGCTTTAAAAAGCAAAGGCAGTTAAGGTTGGATCTTGGGAGTCTGAAAAAGGGTTTTCGTGTTGCTAGCCAAAGGAGAGAGTTAGCCAAAATGGGACATACATAGGTGTAATAGCATAGCTCAATTTAAAATATTTTTTAAAAGGGAAATATGAAGTTTGGAAACCGTATGGAGATCAGAGATTGAGAATGTGGTTAAAGCAGCAAGCAGCATGCAAAAGTACTGACACATTAATGCAACTTCTCCAGGAGCTAGACCCTTTTTTGTTTACTTTTATGTCCTAGAGATGAGCAGTACTACTCCATCCATTCATCTGCTGGATACTGCTGGTTCCAGAATATTAACAAAATAAACCCTTATTTTTCAAGGATTAACAACAAATCAAAACAAGTTTGGCCTGTAATATAGGTTAAGAGTAAAGACGGTCAGAGACTTCAGATTTATTGCATGCTTTGCCTGTTAAATAAAGGTATATAGCGATCAGGCAATATATAAAAATGAATACTCCAATAAGCCACATTTTTAATGTAACCCATATTTTTAAATGTAACCTTTGCTTTAGATCAGAGTGTATTAATGTCTATTTGTCCATTTTAAATGTTAAATTTCCGCACAGCTTCAAAAACTAGTTTCTTTCACTGGTCATGTTTGTTTCTACCTGTCAATCCTATCCAGCACAAGTCAATCA
Organism: Terrapene triunguis; assembly: GCF_002925995.2. Classification (NCBI taxonomy): domain Eukaryota; kingdom Metazoa; phylum Chordata; order Testudines; family Emydidae; genus Terrapene; species Terrapene triunguis. Next base: position 29,192,574 of record NW_020664462.1, on the reverse strand, counting down.
CCTTTTCATTGCTGTGTGTTTGTTTACACAAATCCAACATTAGCAATCCTAAATTCTAAGACCGTAAGGAACATTGGCACTTTGCAATGTCTAGTTAGTGTATCCCCTTTCTCCATAATGATAGGTATGCATAAAAATTACAGCAACTTTGCGCCTGAAAAATACACTGTACTTTATAAATATTTCACATAAGTTTTCAGGCATCTCCCTTCCAGCATTACTTTTTCAAAGTTGATACTTTTTTTATAAAAATAGCCACTTATATGAATAAGCATAACATAAAATCACAATTTTTGAGACCATGTTTAGTTACTGATAACTAAAACCTGCTACGAGTTAAAATGTTAAATCCGGCCCCAAAGCAATTTGCAAGTGTTTTAAATGTTAAACTTTATGAAAACGGCACAAATGTTGAGATTTTATATTTTTTTCTGTGACACAAAGCTATTGATACAGACTCAGACAGGTCAATGATGTTTTCAATTAATACTAAAAACAAGTTATTTAATTTGAACTAATTTTATATGGCATATTCAATTTTTCACACCTCTTAGAATTAAAAGTAGATACAATTTCTTCTCTTGACTATTCCTGACACTAAGTCCTAATGTAAGTTTCTTCTCTAACAGAAGGAATTCATGTGATAAAAAAATGAAAAGCTTTGTAAATAGGCATGTGATTTAAATATTTGGAAAAAAAGATTTAGAATGTTAATACCAAGTAAAATATTTCCACATGGTCAAACTTTTAACTGTACCCATGGGCCCCCAGAGTCAGTCAATACTAAAATTCATTTCTTGTTGACTGACGCCAGAGATCTGTCAAGACTGAGGGCATTACTGAGATATCAGCTGAGACAAGCTACCACTGTATGTCTAACATAAGCATCACTCTCTCCCCACCATCCTGGGTACACAATTGCGGCTCTTTAAAGTAACTTTTATAGATATTTCTTCAAGATTCCTTTCCATTAAACAAATCTTTAGCATAACCTAAAACAAAGCATTTGCTGGTTAGCGCGGCGGGGGGGGGGGGGGAGTAATTAACTATATATTACATAATGTGACTCTCTGTCTACAGCAAATCAGTACAACAATTTAATATTCCTGTAATATATACATGGTTTAATTTAATTTTTCCAGATATTCCATGAAGCTATCAACTTTCTGCTGTTTTAATCCAAACTACAAAAACAGACCACTTAAATTTGCCCAGACTTCAATTCAAGGTATTTACTAATGTATTTTAAGCTCCTTTGCAATGTACCAAAAGGTCACATTCTCAATATTAATGCTAACAGGAACAGTTTGTGACAAAGATCTACATTTCACTGGGGATTCCCTATCGTCTTTGCTCTTTAGAACAAGCTCATAGTTCAGGTTCAAGATTAAAAATGAATATTTCATTGATTTCAGTGGACACACTGGCCTGCAAGTGGTGTTAAAACAACCATGAAATAAGAATATCAACAAGAAGCTCACCCATTTGAATTACTTCAGTAATGTGAAGGTGGAATTCTGGAAAAACTTGAAATGACTATTTACTCATATTTCCAGCTAATGCTAGCCATCTTAATCATTTTCATAACTATTAAAGAAAGCAACAAAAGGAAAAAGATAACTTACCAGTGGCTCCCTATTTTTGACCAGTCTGATTATTTTTACTGAGTCTTCCTCCTCATCAATATCATCAGGGATGGGAGGCAATACTGGATCATAGTTCTTCTGAGCAACAGTATCATGTACAGAGAGCAAAGCCTGAAAATGTCAATGGTCAACATAAATATTAGTCTGAAAAGTCTATAAAATACAAAAGGGAACAATTCATAATCTGAGTGCTGCAGTGTCATAACAATTTATGTAGAGTGCCTGATCTTTGTTTATGCTATTTTAATAGTTTGTTAAACAATAATAAAACAACCCAATAAAATAACTATAGTTAAGATCCACAATGCATATAGCTACAAATTGTGGATGAAGAAAGGGTGTTTAAGCATAAGTTAGGATGCTGAGCACTTAGTACTTTTATTCCTAAATTACAAAAGTTGTAGTCTGGAGGGAAAAAGTCTTGAAGGCAAATTACCGGTATTGTTTCTTCTGATATAAATTCAGGTGTATCACTGTCACATGGAAGTTCTTAAAACACAATAAGGAATACCATAAGTCAGACAAGCAAGATAACTAACTTCTGCTCTTTCTTCTGGAGTGTCAAATGGTGTGGTGATAAACTGCTACAGAACTATCCTTTTAATAGGGAGTCAGATGCTAGCAGCTTCTTTTTCCTGGTTCTTCCGCTCCTTTCATTCCAGTTCCAACAGCATAAATCACTTTCTCACAAAATTCCTCATTGAAATTGGAAAACATCCATGAATAAACCAAACCCTTAAGAAGTATCAGTACATGTCACTTAATTTTCCAGTTAAACCTATACACTAGAGCTGGAACAACAGCAACAGCTATAACTACGGCTGCCTTTTTTTTTTTTTTTTTTTTTACTATAAGTCTATTTTCAGTGGCTTATAAATTTCTGAGTGTTTCATATTTTGACCTAACATTTTTGTGGCCAAATATGATTTTTTTTGCAAAGTTTTAGCCAAAAAAAGTGAACTGTTTTTGAGAATGAGTAGACTGAAAATAATACACATCCCTAATCATTAAAAAAAAAATCCTACAATTTTAAAAATTAAACCATACTAGTGCTGAAATTATTGGGATTATAAAGTTGAAATTTTGCATTGATTCCTAATTGAGGAGAATGGCATTTTATGGGCACATAAGAATAGCCATACTGGGTCAGACTAATGGTCCATCGAGCCCAGTATCCTGTCTTCTGACAGTGGTTGAAGCCAGATGCATCAGAGGAAATGAACAGAACAGGGCAATTATCGAGCAATTTATCCCGTCATCCAGTCCCAGCATCTGGAAGTCAGAGGCTTATGGACATCCAGATCATGGGGATGCATCCCTAACCATCTTGCCTAATAACCATTTATGGACCTATCCTCCAAGAACGCATCTAATTTTTTTTTAAACTCAATTATACTTTTGGCCTTCGCAACATCCCCCAGCAACGAGTTTCACAGGTTGATCGTGTGTTGTGTGATGTACTTCCTTATTTTAGTTTCAAACCTGTCACCTCCTGATTTCATTGGGTGACCCCTGGTTCGTGTGTCATGTGAACAAATTCCTTACTCACCCTCTCCACACCATTCATGATTTTATAGATTTCTATCATATCACCCTTACTCATCTCTTTTCCAAGCTGAACAGTCCTAGTCTTTTTACTCCCTCCTCACATGGAAGTTATTCCATACCCTTAATCATTTTTCTTGCCCTTTTCTCCATCTTTTCTAATTTTAATATTTTTTTAGATGGAGCAACAAAGACTGCACGCAGCATACAAAGGGTGGACTACAATAGATTTATATAGTGACATTATGATATTTATTGTCTTATTATCTATTTCTTTCCTACTGGTTCTTAACAGTGTTAGCTTTTTTGACTGCTGCTGCATATTGTGGATAGTTACCTGAAAACATCTGCTCAATGACTCTAATATTGCATTCAGCCAATATGTGACAATCTGAAGTCGAAGTGAAGGGAACTTACATTTAGGAAAGGGTTAATTAGGACTGTTAGAACCCACACTATGATTATTAATTTTTCTATAGTAACTAATGTGAAGGTAGAATAGAATGGTAACGGAAATGGTGATAAAAGACAAATAGAAAAGTCATGTTACACTGAATATGCAATATATGAAAAGCAAATCTGATGTGGGATGATAGAAGCTTCTTTAACAACTTCTCTGAGAACCAGCATAACATACTTGTGCATTCTTGCTCTTGATTAATGTGTTCATCTTGAGTGTTAGATAAATACCAAGCATTTGACAGAAAAAAATGTTATCACTGTAGACGTAACTGTATTTTAAAGAACTCCAGTAAGATTGCAGTGTCCAATTTTTTTTTATATATATAAGTTTCAGTAGCTCTGAGTAAAAAACATCTTTTATTATCAGAAATGTCATTGGCAAGGACAACTTCTGATGTCCAGAAGTGCAGTTTAAAGTTATTTTGTCTTCACTTAAGTTATTCAACAACATACAAATCCACTAATTTCTCAAAGAAGAGAGGAAAGGAAGATAAGTGTAAACCTAGAGAAAACACTATCAACTACAAGTAAGCAATGTCTTAAAAAAGGGGGGGGGGAGGGGCGCGACATGTAGAATATCTCCTCCACAGAACTTTTTCATAGTTAAAATATATATGAGAAAAGTAACATATAAAGAGTACAGAAACATTTCTGCAACAACTTTTCTGTTGTTTGTACTTATATTTAATTTAAAAATATACTCATCACAAGAAAGGTTTATAAAAACAGATGTGCTGAACATGACATAAAAGTTTGGGACTTCTTTAAAAGCACACCATTGATATCTGACCTTTTGGCACTTACATTAAAGGGAAGCTAATATGAACAAAATCCCTAGGAAAGATCTACCTCATGCCAACTGACCACACCGAGGTTTACTTTTTACAACACTTTAAAAAGAACTAACTGAAAGATGAATCATAATAGTATACTCTGATGTTCTTATCCACCACAGGAAGCTGCTAGAAATTCTGAGAACTTTTTACACAACTCTTCAGAGTAATGCACAGAGTCCAAAATCAAGATCATGTACACCTAGGGACCTCTGGCAAAAAGATTTTGTTGTAACTAAGTTTTATGCTTATGATTCACTAATGTAAACATGGTCCATATTTAGAACTCAAAAGAAGGTATGATTCAAATTCCTACACTACCTAAATATAAATATTGATGTTCAGCTAAATTCTTAGACATGATCGAGCTGGAAATGAATACTTTAAAAAAATTCTCTAGTAACTAGTGCAGTACTTTTTATATTAAAGCTGTCAATGATCATTTTACAATTCAGAATTTATGACTGGCACTTGGAATAAGAAAGCCTAAAAAACTCATTGCTGCCTTATAAATTCAGTGCCTTCTAAGATCAGTTTTTAGCTTTTCCCCCTTATTCAAAAATATTCCTCAATTTAAGATTCAATTTTAACTTTACACTGAGGAAATGTTTAGCAGTGTAGTTCACTATATAATGCATGTGCCTTAACTCAGCTATGGCAGGAAGCAACAAGATCTGAAGAGAAGCCCAATCCCGCTATTTCCCGCCCCCCCACCCCATTCTTTTGTGAATGTAATTGCATCTGGATGAGATGCGAGACAAAAAGAGCAGCTGCATAAGCCGTGTCAAAGGGAGGAATCTAGATTTCTGAGAGTGCCACGAAAAGGAGGTAGGAAAAGAAAAGGCAGTGGATGGCAGCAATCTTCTTTGAGATGTAGAAAGTATTCCAGAGAGAGAAGATGATGGAATGGAAAGGCAGGGATGGATGTGTGGTCTGAAAGGGAGGAGGCAGAGATGGTGACAAGGAAAGGTGCAGGAAATGAGACGGATGAAGTTGGCACAAATACCACTGTAAGTGAGGAGGAAGTGAACATCAGATGTGTATTTGACAGCATATGGGAGTGAGAAAAGGTGGAGAGAGAGAAGTGGAGCTGGTGAGATGAGCAGCAGCAGGAGGAGGGTAAAAAGGGACAGGAAGAAAAGAGATTGCAGAAGAAGAGGAAGAAATAGAAGAAAGACTTGGAGAAAGGAGACTGACACAGGAGAAATTATGAGAGACTCAAGAGAGAGTAATAGCAGAATATCATTAAGTGCGAGCAACAAACAAACACGCAAATCAGCTAACACTGACTAGAACAATCAAGCATACTAGCTGAAGCAATCAATTAAGCTGAAGAGCCAAGACCAACACAGCAAAACAGCAGAAACAATGAAATTAGAGACAAAAGATGAATCATTACTATGATACTCAATTGTATAAAAATATTTAAAATCCATTCTGTACATGTGTGTTTCTGTATTCTTAATATCTATAGTATATTAATGTTCTTGGCATAGTAACATCTCATTTGGGTCAATATTAGGTATATATTAGTTTTTCCTCTTAACCATGGTGGATTTTTATTCCTGAATATATGGACTTCCTTTCACAAAAGGGTAATTTCCTTGCCTGAAAATGTAGTTTCAGATCCACCAATCTGAACTGATGGGTTTACCTGTAGCTGTTACTCAGACAGTAACAGCCAATAGAAGGCTAGACTTTTCACATCTTCAGACTCCCACTTCCTCTTGCTCATTGCTTGGAACCCCAAGAGACACTTCCAAAGTCTAACTATTCTCACTGTCCATAGAAACTCACAGCCAGTCCATGTCATCTGGTAAAGGTGTTAATATTCTTCCAGATGGCAGCCCTATGATTTTTCCTCAGTTGTGGCCTCTGCCTTTTCTGCTCACATATGGCTATTATGGCAGAGTAAGCCCTGATTTTAAACCAACAATGAAGAATTTCAAACCAGTATGCCTCTTAAATTCATAACCTGACGCATTTAGCTAAAGTGTTCTTGACACTTTAATCCCCTCCTCTTCCTTAAGTATCTTCCCAGAGCACAAACAGATGAGTTGTATGCTGGAAACTATGTTCTGAACAAATGATCATCCTTCTAATATTTGGGCAATCCTTCATCAGCTCCTTTTTTTGAAGAAATAGAGGTAGAATGAAGCGGTGGCTACCTCCTGACGAAAAATAAGTGTCTTTGTAGAGGTAGCATCTATCTTTTGTTCTCTGACCTAAAACTCTTGAAGACTGAATCTAAAAAAGATAAGAAAATATTATGGAAAAATAAGAAGCAAAGATTTCATGCCCTTACGACAGCATGTGTCTCTGAAAAAGGAAGATGTTCTATAGATTCCATTCGGCCTCCATTATTGACTAAGTCAAACTATGAGGCTTGTGGACACAAAATAAAAGCTATTGGAGGAGTTGAGCTGACTTTGGACTTATTCCCTCCCAAAAATCATTAAGGATCCTCTTTCCCCCAAACACATAGATGAAGTGCAGTTGGAGAGAAGCCATGCAGGTCGTTTTGAATGTATCCCGGAGATGCCCAACTAATAACATTTGAGTTCTTGGGGTCATTTGTTTTGCCTGCTTTCTACTTTTATACACTGAAGAAGTGAGGTGGTATGATTGAAAGATTAAACATATAATTCAATTTCACTAAAATCAGCTACTATTCCAGGAATTGGAGAGTAGCAAATGTGAACCCATCCTTAAAAAAACGATCTTGAGATTTACAAACCAGTAAGTTGGACAAGGTAAAATGACTGAAATGTAAAAATAAATTATAAATAAATTAATTATAAACTACCAAAATGAGCATAGTATGATAGGGATAAACCAGTATATTTAAAGGAAAATCCTGCTTCTCTTATTAAAATTCTTTGAGCAAGTCAACAAAAGAGTGGATACAAGAGAAACAGCTGACATGATTTATATGGACTTTCAAAAAGTTCATGACAAACCCCTCACATAAAGGTATTAGCAGGAGTGTTGTAAGCAAGACATGAGAAGTAATTCTTCCGCTCTACTGTGCGCTGATTAGGCCTCAACTGCAGTATGGTGTCCAGTTCTGGGCGCCACATTTCAGAAAGGATGTGGATAAATTGGAGAGAGTCCCGAGAAGAGCAACAAAAATTATTAAAGGTCTAGAAAACATGACCTAGGAGGGAAGATTGAAAAAGATGGGTTTGTTTAGTCCGGAAAAGAGAAGACTGAGAGGGGACATGATAACAGTCTTCAAGTATGTAAAAAGTTTTTACAAGAAGGAGGAAGAAAAATTGTTTTTTCTTAACCTCTGAGGATAGGACAAGAAGCAATGGGCTTAAACTGCAGCAGGGGAGGTTTAGGTTGGACATTAGGAAATACTTCCTGTCAGAGTGGTTAAGCACTGGAATAAATTGCCTAGGGAGGTGGTGGAGTCTCCATCATGGGAGATTTTTAAGAGCAAGTGAGACAAACACCTGTCAGGGATGATCTAGGTAACACTTAGTCCTGCCACTAGTGCAGGGGACTGGACTAGATGGCCTCTCGAGGTCCCTTCCATATGATTATGGAAAACTAAGTAGTCATGGGGTGAGAAAGACAGCAATGATATGAGATTAGTAACTGACAAGAGACAGAAAAAAAGCAGAAATAAATGGTCAAAGTTCTGGTCTGGACTAGTGTTAAAATATATATTCCAGTGATTTGGAAAAGGGGAAAATGGTGAGGAGATCTGGGGGCTGTAGGATATGGCCTTCTGGGTGTGAGACAGGAGACTGCTGAAGAAAAGGGTAGTCATAAACAGAATCAAAAGGAGACCATTAAGTTTCACTGACAGAAAGAACAATTTACTTAATATCTGTTTACTTGGATAGTCACGCCTCTGTAAAATTACTATGTTTTTCCATTTTCATGAGCTAAGCAGAATTGCTACTTGATCAAGATGTGATTTTTACCCTGTATGACGTTCCTCCTCCTAAACTGCCAAATATTTTCTTAATGTTGCCAACCATTTATGTGCTATATGAATACCATCGTTAAATGCATGTAATTCAGCATTCAGTACATAGATTAGTATTGGTTACTTTATGTGGTAGAACTTGTGTCATGTAACTGAAGACTTTCTTTGATTTGCTTTTCAAAATCCTCTATTTTCCCCAGCCAATCTGCCTGGCTTCATTCTTGTTTATGATACAGTTGGCTCCTAGTGAACATTTGCATTTCCGTACCTCAAGACTGTTGCAGCTCAGGCTGCCCCAATTAAGTTATTACATAAAACAGGGCTAATAGTGTATAGTGTAACTAAGGTAGCAGGAGGATTTCGTCTTAAAAACAATATTTAAGTTGTATTCTTTCCTCTCCTTTATGTTACTACAGTATGTTCTCTGTCAGTTCCTACCACATTAAGAATATGCCATGGTTGGTTGTTGATTTCTCTTGGTTAGTACATGGTAATTAAGGCATGTTTTGTTGCTTTCTTTTTTAAAGTGCATTTTAGCTATTAGAATTATGTTTGATTTGTTCCTTTTTCAATAGTACTTATATATACACACAGAGTAACAAAAACTTATAAAAATAAAAGAGTTAGGTAGCTTGATTCACATGACTCAAACCCATAATAAAAATACAAAAAACAAATAAACAGTAAGGAGTCTTAAAAAAAAAAAAAGGGATTTCCAGAATTACAGAGACAAGGCAACCTATGGAATGAGAACTCAAGATTTGAAGCTGACAGTGTGTAAGTTTAGAACTCTTTTCTTCTCCAAGAAGGCTGGCAGAAAGTAGGGGAGGGGACCCAAATAGCAGCATACTGCACATAACTTTAGGAAAAGCTGCCAATACCCCTACTTTTCATAGATTCACAGGTTTTTAGGCCAGAAGAGAATATTGTGATCATTTAGTCTGACCTACTGCATAAATGTCAACCATCGTTTCACCCACTAATTCCTGCATCGAGCTCATAACAGTTTTTTCTTTCCAAATGGCAAGGAGATGGATTCAGATAATACAATATGGGTACAGTACACAATAAAAACCTATATTAGATTACAAAAAATGTATGTGGATCAAAAGATCTTTTCATAGTCAAATGTCTCCCCCAGAACACTGGGAAAAGTTGTTTTAAAATAAGCATATAAAACAAAACAAAAACAAAATGAAAATTGAACACAAATTTCATCCTTTGTTTCCTTTCTCTTTATTTTTTTTAATCCTCACGTTTCCTCCACATAAGAGGAGGAAGCTTCTGGAAGAGAGGAGATCTCTGTCTTTACCACTCTCCACACAAAAGTCTTCACAGCTACTGTCTACTTCTCCTTCGCCCTCATGGTTGATATGTGGGGCATCTATATGTTATCTCCTGAAAAGTAACTGTAGGGCACAGTTGCCAACTTTCACGTGGTAAATAAGCACCCCGACTTTCACAATAAGCCAAAAATCAAGCTAATCCAATTTCAAAACAAGGCCAAAACAAGCCAATCCCTAAGAACCCCAACACTCTATGTGACTAGATCCCCCCGGCGTGCAGTCTGGGACTGTGGTGGGCCTGCTGTGCACCCCTGACTCTCTCCTTCCCTTTGCCCCTGCTTGCCCCCACTTGCCCGGAGCCGATCAAAAAAAGAAGCAACAAGCTATAACAAGCAACAAGCCCAACAAGCTACAAGCAAAAACTAGCAACAAGCAACTCACAAACCAATTAAGCCAAAAACAAGCCCAATGTCTGTGTTTTTTTCACAGGTTTGGCATGTCTACTGTAGGGATATGTCTACACAGCAATTAATCCATGACTGGCTCTTGCCAGCTCACTTGGGCTATGGGGCTGTTTCATTTCAGTGTAGACTTCGGAGCTTTGGCTGAGCTCTAGGTTCCTGAAAGGTGAGCGGGAGGTGGGGGTGGGAATAGCTTGGACTGTAGCCCAGGCCCGGAAGTCTACAGTGCAGTGAAACAGACCCTTTAGCCCAACCCCCTTAGCCCGAGTCAGCTTGCAAGGGTTAGCTATGGGTTTTTAATTGCAGTGTAGACATATCTTAAGAGGACATTACAGAGTTCCATGTATACTGTTGCAATAGCTTACATATGACATTTGCTCAGAAAAATACAGGTTTTCTTCCCTAAATTCCAGTTGCAAACTCAACCTGCCATCTGAAGGTCAAGCTGGGTTCTTTCTGGCTCCTGCATCACCCCAGTAATGAGAATTCTGCAAATAAAGATTAGTTAACAATTCTGTTGATGCAAGAGGCAAAACAATTGGTCTCATTCTTCTGTATATCTGTAACAGAAGTAAAAATAATAAACTTTCTATTTTTGTCAGTACAGAAAGAAGGTACAACTTGGATCACACATGGGAAACAGATCTATTGTTGAGTATAAAAGTGCCATTTCCACAATGTCATTGCGCTGTCTGTTCAAAACAGCAGCCACTATTTCAAATCAACTCAAACTCCATTTCTGATGTGATATTAAAATATTTTAAAATACAGAGAATCGTATGATGAACACTACCAGCAAACCTAGAAGATTATGGATGACACTTCCAACCTACTTACATAAATATGCAAAATTCTGCTTTCCTGAAAAGGTTATAGCTTCCTATTTTGTGATCCCACATGCTAGCAGAGGATATTCTCATGAGGTAAGAGAGGGACTAAAAAGTCTCCCATGATACACTACAGAGATCAACAAGAGGGGAAGATCATTGTGCATCCTGGGAGACATGGTTCAGCCAGGGCCGGCACTTCCATTTAGTGCGCCAGGATTTGGGGGGGAGGCAATTCGGCGGCGGGGGGGGGGGGTCCTTCTGCGCTCCAGGTCTTCGGCGGCAATTCGGCGGCAGGTCCTTCACTCGCTCCGGGACCCGCCGCCGAAGTGCCCCGAAGACTGAGAGCACGGAAGGACCACCCCGCCGCAGAATTGCCGACGACGACCGGGAGCGCGGAAGGACCCCCGCCTAGGGCGCCAAAAACCTTGGCGCCGCTCCTGAGCACAGCCCATAGTGGAGAATGAATATATGAGACACACAACAGCTTAGGTAAACACAGATCAATGTTGCACTGAAATGTTTTATTCAGTTTTCCCAGATAGAAAGTAAAGTCTAATTTCAAGCAAATTCCATGGGAAAACGTTTGATTTTGAAAAAACAATGAAAAATTCTCAACCAGCTCTGGCTCCAATGGAAAGGGAGCCAGAAAAAAAGGCCTATGAAATGTTAAGTTTAGATCAGGATTTTCTATGATAGATCATAGACCACCGTAAAACCAGATTTTGCTTACATTTAACCAAACATAAATTTTCTCTGAGAGTTTTCAGTCTCTAATTCTTTTAGAAACATCTTAAATAATTTGTTGCTGCCAATAGGACATATCTTATTGTCACATTGTCTTTGTGGTATACTGATGGAATGATAAATTTTAGTTCATGACAGATGTCAAGCCTGCTGTACTGATTCTGGTCCATGCAATGCAGCTGCTAAGCAACTACAGGTTAATGTAAATCAGCCTTAAAATGCTCTTTTGACAAAAGTTTCAATAAATGATTCAAAGCAATAGGCACTCTTATCAGAATAACCCACTAGGGCTCCATAGGAGTCAAGTAACCAGCAGATGGCTGTGATCATGGCAGCAAACTCATCATTTAATAGGGTACATAATTTACCAACTTCCTACCAATACCACTAGACCACCAAGAAAATGCAAAGTAACTTGTAAAGATCCATTAAAAATACCTAAAAAAAATGTTTTAAAAACTCAGGTTCAAATATGCAAGAAATAGTTAAACTACAAGCAGTGAAATTGCTCAGGTTTCACTGGGTGTGTAAATTTTGGTAATGTCTAGTTCAAGATCCTAAACGATTGATAGTATGAATAAAGCTGAAGTACACAAAGGTGATGAAAAGTGAGTCTACTTAAACGTGCATATTGTTAGCATTTTGTTAAATAAAAGGTCTGAATACATTAAAAACAATTTAAAGTCTATTGAAAATAATGAAATAGGAAGCACACGTCTCATTTATGGCTTTGTACTCTAAACCAATGATTGACTATCAGATGCTCCTTCTCAGTTTTCTGTTTTAAACCAATTTTAAAACATAAACAAAGTCAACATTTCTAGATTCTATCTCTTTTCTGAACAGCGTTTTTCAGTAAAGGTTGTCTATGGACAAGTTAATTTGAAAGTATTCCCAGTCATGCAAGAGTGGTTTTCTCTTCAATCTAAATTATTTTAAAATTACTCCCAAAATTCTATTCACTCTAATGTAATAAAAGAGTAGCCAAGAAAAATACTTATAAGAATGTCCAGTGCTTGTTCTCAGTACAGCTACAGGTACAGTTTCTGAAGTACTCCACATAGTTTAGATTTTCTTGTGCCTTGATACATTCAGTCATTCGCAGTTGTGCCTTGTGCTCCTGTTATGTACTTCTTTTGCACTTCATGCCAGGGGTTGGCAATCCTTTTAATATACCCAAACAAACAGTAGGTAAAGAATTCCACTACAAGCAGTCAGAAAGATCACAAGCATTCTTAAGTGGTTAGAAAAAAGTCCATGCTCCTCCAAAGCAGAAGAGATATCAACATTTTTAAAAATAATTTTCAGTGGCTTAGATTTTTAATATGACTCCAACTGGTGGCTAGCCCTTAGGTCAGTGGTCCCCACCATCGTGCCCGCCGGGGCATCTATGTGCGCCCGCCTACTCCAACTCAGACAATACATGGATCTATGAAATTTGTAACAAGCTGTGTTGCTCCCTGCCTCGGCTTGTCAGCCATAAGCTGATTCATCGGGCACCCGACTAGACCTTTGCATGTACACCATGATCCAGTGGATCGACGGTTGCCTATAACTATTGTATATGTACACAAACAAATATTAACTCAGAGCTCTCCTACTACATTTAATCTCCATACCACAGTACAATGTGTCACATACTTAGGACATTGGGGTGTGGCTTGTGTTAATTACACTATTGTTATATCATTATGGGAAACAAGGTTACATAATCTACTAAGTACAAAATACAAACTCTGTGACTTTAAGCTCTCATTGTGCGAATACCACAAATAATGTCCTTTTTCACAGAGTAAGATTTTGTAAAACTTACTCATGTTGGTGAGTAATCTAGGCAATGGTGATCACTATTAGAGTGCCAGATATCAAATTGTAAACAAAAACACTAATGTTAAATAGACCTTTTGAACCTATTGACCTATAAAGGAATGAATTAAGCTATATTAAGTAAATATTTGTACAAAGAAGTTACAGAAGTCATACACCTCGCTACATATTTTAACATTAGATGATGTCTGAGGAGTGAGGCAAGCCTATCAGTCTATGTTATAAATTTGTGATGAACAGGCTGACAAAGTGAGAATAAGTTCTAAAGTATGAAAATATTTTTTTATGCTTTAGGTATCAATAATGATGCAATGTTTAAATCATAACACAATATCCAATATTGTAACTATAACAAACACTAGCTGTTTGCATGGTCCACATTCATAGGATTCTGCAGCTGTATTTTAAATCTGTATGACCGAACAAGCACATGGTCTTTCCTCAAACTGTAATGCTCGGTCCTAAATCCACTCTCAGATATCTTATGCACAGATGAAGAAAACCACTGGATTTCTTCCTGGAGTCAAACACTTTCGTCTGTTTCAGGGTTCTGTTTTAATTGGAGGAGATAAATGCCTCCATTTCAAGTGCATTTAATTACAGTGTAGGAAGAGGAATTCTGGGGTAGGTGTGGTAGAATATTATGTGAAGTTTTTAAAATACTAGCAAAGTCCCTTTAATTTAAAATATATCCTTTGCAAAAGAATATCCTTGGGATACATTTGAATTACATTTTAAACGTCGCAATTCCCACTAATTAAATGTCTCCTGTGGAAGTTATTTCTTGCTTCAGGACATTCCTTTGTGAATGGGAAACCCACTGGATAACATGAACTTTTCAGAGCTTTACAAAACCAACAGATAAGTAGTACACATACTCAGACATCTTATCAGTAAAAGTTAACTTCATAATGTTTTATTGTGTTCACCTAAATAACGCAGTTGCTAAAAACCTCTAGACCTATTGCTAATTAATCCTGTACCGCCCGGGTACCACTAGTCTTACATTCGCTGTCCAGTGTCTGACCCTCTTCACAACCAGGCAGGTGGGAACACGATCTTGGTGTAATGCAGCTGGGCAGTGAAGAGATTAAAGCAGGGATGGAGGAAAACTGGAAATACTCCATCTGGCCCCAGGTACAGTTGCAGTTATAAACTGGGTCAGGAGAGGAAGTTCCCGCAACAGAACAATAACCTCTAGTTACCATATAAACCAAGTCCTGAACAATTTTCACTATTGAAAAAATACTCAGTTATCCCAGGAGATTTTAGCTGTTTGGAAACTGCTCTATAGAACATTTTCCACCAGGTATCCAGATCAACCCCCCCCCCCCCCACACACACAAAACACCCCACCACTTTTCAGGAGTCAATATCAATTCTGTATGTAATAATATAGTAGGGCTAGACATTGCTCAATAAACTGCATAAGGGCAACATATAGTTGCACAGTCCAAGGAGTAGCCCTAGGGAAAAATTATGACTATAAGGAATCACAGCTCACTCCCTGCTTCCCCCTTTGCCCACCAGGGGGGAGCGGGATGCAGAAGAAGGAAGCATGAAAGGAAGTAATTAATCCAGAGCCCATTACTGAATGTAGCATATTCTTTCTTGGCTAATATGTCAGGGGGAGAGGTCAAGGTTCTCCCCTCCCCTCACTACCCACCTCCCCAGGGATAGGTGTGTTGCAAGAGTATAAGGTACACAGTCCCTTCTCTCCACTCATGCCCATGCCCAAGGTCTAGCAAGATCAGTCATGCAGAGAGGTGAGGAGTTTCTGTCTTACTCAGGATTGCCCAGCAGGGCTACACAAAGAGTCTGTTACAGTCTGTCCAGCCATTCCCTTCTTCTGTAGCCAAAAAGGGTATTCAGCTATGTTAATGTGGCTGTTAGATTCATACTAGTGCAGTAACAGGCAACATGTTATACATGGGAAAATATGTTTTTTCCCCAGAAATCCTATTAAGACCGTCACAATGAGTTTAGCTAGTTAAAACTAAAAAACAGAGGCCCTAAGACTAATGAGATATTGTCTAAGTACTGGGATGGGTGCACGTAATCAATATGTAATGCTAGCATATTCACCAGGAGAATGGGATGCCACATAGTGGCAAATATAATTGTGAAGGCGCATGCTAAGACTTAAGAGTCCTTCAGCAAAGCCCCGACCTGGAAGGTAAAATAAAAAGGCTAGAGGCTCAATGACAGCACCACAGGAACCACACTGCATAGACATTGCAGTCTGGGAGGAAAGGGTTTGGAACAGAAAGGCAGCAAGCCAGAATTCCTCGCTGTAAGACAAATGCAGGAAAAACTGAATCCTGTCGGTTATGTCCTATCCAAACACCCAAAAAGTGCCAAGTTCAGAATGGTAACTCAACCATTACATGGGTATATAGTAATCCACTTAACTCTAGTAACCACTCAGCAAGAGGAACAAGATAATTGCATAAGTATACATCATTAAGTGGGAAAGACAGTTTTCATTAATGGTATTCTGGAGAATACCAGCAGTCACTGTTTAGTGGGTGAACATGCTAACAAAAATTCAATAACTTTTACCAAACTTATCTGTAATGGGGTAGCACTCAGAGGTCCCAATCAAGAATCAGTAACCCATCAAAGAAAACAAGCTCAATTTGTGCAGAGCTGACAGAATTTATCAGGTAGACAGCCATTGTAACCCATTGTAAAACAGCGTGTCTCTTTGTTCCCCCTCTAGATGCTATACCACGAGTACAGGTTTATCACCTCACTCCTGCAGCCAAGCTTTAGCAGACTCATTAGCCTCCATACTTGACCTAGCCACTGCAGCAGGACAAACAACTACACTGACAGAAAAGGTTACACCTTTATAACTCCTTATGAAAGGTGATGATTTAGTTTCTTAAAATAATACAATTAGGACCAGAGAACAGCCTTTAGACTCAGTGCATTAAGGCCTCAATGCTGAAAAATATGCACGGTCTACCACTATCTGAAAATATACAGTAAAGTATAGGTGTGGATAAGGAGGAACTGGCATTTTTTTGAATGGCAGGCTGAGTGAAACATGCTAAGAAAGTTTAGCCATTGTCTATCACCTCAGACTAGGCTGTCACTTTGCAAGCAGGCTGTCACCTTGCAACACAGGTGTGGAACAACAACAAAAATCATATGTGCAAAGCAAGGCCTTGAGAATAGAAAGCTTCATTGCTCTATGCCTTCAGTCTTATAACAGTTAATAGGTACTACGGTACCTTGACTGTTGAACTATTGCCAATGCATAAAACTGAGCATCAAAGGGACTATAAAGAGGTAACTCCGCTAGACGGAGCTACTTCTGCTCCTTCACCACCAAAATGGCTATTGTCTGAACAGTCATTAACTCAGACACAGGAACATATACATTAGTGACTAGTGTATACCTGTTTAACTTATTTTTTCATCCCATCCCTAGTGAAAACAAACAAGAAGCAAACTGCTAATATGGGTTAAATTTGATCATAGCATACATATATTACTGTCAGCTAAAAAGTGCTGAATTCCTGCTGTAGGGCATTTTATGGAATCCTATGAGGTTTTGTAGGATAATTGGGAGAATTCTGGATGGTTTTTGAGAACTACATTAACTATATGCATCATCCGAGGTATAAAATCTTACTATTTATATATTTTACTCACACTTTTCACTTTAATTCATGTATTCTGTACCAGTCATCAATTAAAAAGCAAATTATAGTTAAGTCATAACAGTGGTTTCAACATATTTATACATTTACTAAAAGACATTTGAAGAAAAAAATTTATTGTGTAAGTTTAATTTCTTAACACATTTTTTTGAACTGCTGTTGTAAATAACTAATACCTCTCCATTCAAATTCTTTTGTGAATGTCAGTAACAATTACAATCTTCTGGTAATACTAATTGCCTTTCTTGCAGTACATTTTTGCTATTAATACTGAGTCCCTCCTCCTTCCTAGTATTTGAAAAAGTTGACTGAAACAGACAAAACCTTCTGGAGCCTTAGAAAATGGGTATGCATGTGATTTGCAGGTGTAACACATCCTCACCTTGATATTTGGTTTAGACAGTAGTTTCAACAGCTCTCCAATCTCAGTGTTCAATGGCTTGCTCTGCAGCTCCTCAGCCAGCTGTGAGGGAGATTGAATTGACATAAAGAACATTAGCAAGAGCATTGTTTTACCCAGTGCCTCAGTGACAACTGAGAATCTATCCTGTTCAAGGTTATTACTTTCCAGTGTGTTCAAACAGAAGCCAGCATAAAGAAAAACAGACTATCAATCATTGCTCTTCTTTTCTGGCCCTCAGTGGACCAGATTTAAGCCAGGCCTTTCGGCTCAGTTTAACTCAAGTAATCATATCTGGCAACGGTACAGCCAGATCGCATTCTGATTTATAGCAATGAGAGCAAATCCCAGCACTTCATTTAAGTGAATGGTCCTTTGCGTGCAGACAAAGGACTGCTTGTAAAAACGACTGGATCAAACTTTGACACTGTCTATAAAAAACAGCTTCTGAATGAGGTGGTGAAATCCACACTGCTTCCAAAAACCCACAGTAGCTCTGCTGTTTAGGGCTGGGGTAGGGAAGCAAAGTGCCCCTACAGAGCAAGCAGTCTGAACCTTTTATTATGTTTACATATACATGGCAAGCAGCTTGTTAAAATGTAAAGCAAGTTAATCATACTATGGCCTATAACAGGTCACCAGCTATTCAAGCACACAAAATGTACAGAATATGTCGTAACAACAAGATCAGTAATTTATGTTTGGTAATATTACAACGTTGTGATTTGGTAAACAATAGAGCAACAGTCTAACATTTAATCCCAGAGCTACTTTCCTCATGTTTCAGTTTTTCTTATCACTAAATTCTTAACTAATTTGGATTTAAGATGCATATTTTTACTATTATAGGATTTCAGACATCAGCTATTTTTCCAGAGCAGGGAAAAGCCAAAACACATTTCACATCACTGAAGCCTAGTCTAGAATTATGAAGTTTTACGCAGTACCTCGTCCAAAATGATTTCATATAATCACTTTTTAATGTTAAATCAATACTATAAAAAAAGTCTCAAAGAAAAATGGTTATTTGCAGCAAGTAATTTTATTTATCTAAATCAGAGGTGGGCAAACTACGGCCCGCGGGCCACATCCGGCCTGTGGGACCCTCCTGCCCGGCCCTTGAGCGCCTGGCCCGGGAAGCTAGCCCCCAGCCCCTCCCCTGCTGTTCCCCCTCCCCCGCAGCCTCAGCTCACTGCGCCACCGGCGCAATGCTCTGGGCGGCGGGGTCCAAGCTCTGGGGCAGTGTAGCTGCAGAGCCCGGCCTGACCCAGTGCTCTGTGCTGCGCGGTGGCGTGGCTGGCTCCAGCCGGGTGGTGCGGCTGTAGCGCCGCCAGCCACCAGTGCTCCAGGCAGCGCGGTAAGGGGGCAGGGAGCAGGAGGGTTGGCTAGAGAGCAGAGGAGTTCGGGATAGTGGGCGGGGGTGTGGATAGGGGTCGGGACGCTCAGAGGGCGGGGAACAGGGGGGTTGAATGGGGGCAGGGGTCCGGGGGGGGGGCAGTCAGGAATGAGAGAAGGGATTGGATGGGGCAGCAGGGGGCTGTCAGGGGACAGGGAGCCGGGGGGGGGGGGGGGGGGGGGGAGGGGGGCGGGGGGGGGGGGATGAGGGGGGGCCGGGCCACGAGCCCCTCCATACAATTTCCAAAACCCGATGCGGCTCTCAGGCCAAAAAGTTTGCCTGCCCCTAATCTAAACACTAAAGTTAAAATTACTTTCAGTTCACAGAAATCAAACTAAAAGATTTTCAAAAGAAGTTGCTACAGTGACTAATGTAACTTTTATCCAATATATATCTCCATTATACAATTATAAAATTCTAAGCATTAAAAATATTAAAACAGCTAATAAGAATAATTTCCATATATTTTCCATTACCCTTACAATTCAAACTTAGAATTAATAAGATTGACAATAAAGTTCAACATATACATTCTAATAACTGTTTAACTCTGACCCCACAGACAAAAGTTGATCATAAACATCAATAAAGTACTTTGCTATATAAGAGCGAGGTATTATTATATTCATGTATTAATACTGTAGGAGTTTACAATGAGAAATCAGTTTAGAGATCAGCAGAGTGAAGTGTTTCAGGCACATAAAGCCAAGCAACAATGCAAAGGTCTAGTGTAGTATAGTTTTTCAGTTAGTTTTAAGAAGCTGAACATGAACTGTGATGATACTAGCTCCTAGTGTCTTCTGGGGCAGTTAAGCACTGCAGGTTCCCTTTGTACTCTCTTTCCTTGGCTTTACACTGCTCATTACTATTGATTAAAGTCTACCAATGGTAGCTTCACTGACAAAGACATATTCCTTAATGAGTAAGATTGTTAAGAGGTTCAAATCAGTTTTTTTCCTTTAAATTGTGTTACACACAAATGGTAAACTATAGCAGAGCTGAGCCTCTAAGATAATGGACATATGCACAGGTGTGAATATACAAGCTTCAGAACAGTTGTATTCCATAGTGAGGAGGAAATAGAAAAATCATGAGAATTTTAAAGGGTTTTTTAAAAACATTTTTATAAACTTGGAGAAAAAAAAAAAAAAGCTCTGTATAGTTGAAAAAGCACACACAAAAAATTTTGTTCTCCCCTAAAGTCTTCAGAAGGAAATTCTATTCCTATAAAATTGTAAAGCGTCTACAATATCACTGGTGTTGCCTATAGGGAAACAGAAACTGAAGAGAATGTTTGCTGGTATGTGTATAAAAGGCACCGCAGCTGTTGCTACATTTTTGGAAGTAGTACATTATTTTGTAGGTTTTTTTTTTAAATGTAAGGGGTTATTTCTGTGTGACCTGGGCGATGTACTTTGGGTATATGTTGTTGCCATGACTGATCACCTGAATATATGGAGGATTGCAGGAACATGAATCTCAGAGATGCTCTTCTGAAATTCTCCCTTTTAAGGGAATTGATGCATCTTACCTAGTACAATCTTCACCTAATTTTACAGAGGGCAACCACTACAGAGAGGGGAATATGAAGCAATCCTAAGAAACAGCAAACCAGAGCCAGAGATAGTGAAAGAGGAGAGGCCATGCCAGAACAGAGGTAGAACAGAGCGGGGATACTGGGGTCAAGACATTTGGGGGTTTAGAGAAAGTTGTGAAAGCCTTTACATCAGCACCGTACTTATTCAAATAACAGTTTTAAAAGGATCTGGTTTCTGAGTGAGCATTTGCATTATAATAATATATTTACTGTAGTTTTTGATTTTATGTTAACCACACAGTATAGTCTGAACAACTTGGCTTTGTGATAAGGTGTGTACAGGCCTCTGGCATAAAAACTTTACCTTATAAGAAATTGGGGTAGGCATGAAAATGTTTAGATTAGAAGCCTGGTTGCAACTGCTTCCTTCATAATGACTATCAAAAGCCTTAATACCAATCATAAGAGTAAAAACAAACTCATAAAAACACTTAGTATTTTTGGAGCACTGTTCCATGTTTTGGTTTTATAACACACAGGAAATACGACATTTCTTATTAATAAGAATATTTCCTTGTTTTTCTAACTATAAAACAGTTAATATCAGCAGGAAAAGAACCATTAATTCAAAATCTGTTGAAACACAATGTCTGTTAAATTGCTAATATGCATTGTTGTTGTAGCCATGTCGGCCCCACGATATTAGAGAGACAAGGTTGGTGAGGTAATGTATTTTATTGAACCAACTTCTGTTAGTGAACAAGACAAGATTTCAAGCTACACAGAGCTCTTCAGGTCTGGGAATGGTACTCAGAGTGTCACAGCTAACTACAAGATTGAACTGATAGCACATATTCTAAGGGACCATTCAAGGTTAATACCTCTCTAGCCATAAGACAAAATTTAAAAAGGGGGGGGGGGGGTTTACAGATTGTTGTAATAATCCATAAATGCCATGTTTTTATTAAGACCATGATTTTTAGTGTCTAGCTAGGTTATGAATTTAAGCTCCCAGGCTTGTCTTTTGAAAGTGTTATGCAGGACTCCTTTGAGGATGAGGATGGATAGGTCAGATATAGAGTGATATGAAAAACACCTGCAGGTGAACACTTTTCACAAAACAATCACTCTATATCTGACCTATCTGTCCTCACCCTCAAAGGAAATCTGAACAACACTATCAAAAGATGAGCCTGGACACTTAAATTCATAACTTTGCGAGACATTAAAAATCATGGTCTTAATAAAGACACGGCATTTATGGCTTATTACAACAATCTGTAACCCACTAACCCCCTCTTTTTGTCCTATGGTCACAGGGGTATTAACAGGCCACTTCATCTTGAATGATTCCTTAGAATATGTGCTAACTACTTATGTTAAACTATCTGTTCAATCATGTATTTAGCTGTGATGCTTTTAGTGCCTTTCCCAGACCTGAAGAAGACCTCTGTGTAACTCGAAAGCTTGTCTCACTCACCAACAGAAGTTGGTCCAAAAAAAGATATTACCTCACCTACCTTGTCTCTGTTATATCGCTAACATGCTCTTAAATCCTTGAAGGCTTACTAGTTGTCAACAAAAGTGCCAAAAATTTAATGCAACACTAATCCCCCAATTCCATGTATTTTAAAGTTATACAAAATATGTTGTGTACAAGTTAATTTACAATCCCATAAAAATGTACTGATAACATATTCACACACACAAAAAACTGGGTTCTGAGAAGTGCTTAGCTTGAATTCAGTAGAACTCCACACCTTACAGGAATGGGCCCATAATGTAAACTGTTCAAATTACACAAAAAGAATGACAAAAGCACTAGAAACCCCAGGTATCAACCAAAGTCAAATCTTAAAAATTACCATTATGCAGAAATCACAGATTCACATCTCTAATGCATACACTTTTTGTAGAACATATGCTATTAATTTTTCATTACATATTTAGTGTAGTAAAGATCAATGGCCTAAATTTTCAGAACTGAACAGAGATTTGGAGTGCCTTATTTCTTGGTGCCCAAACTAGAGACATCTTAAAGGGGCCTGATTTCAGAAGTGCTGAGCACCTGCTCTCTGAATATCAGGTCCCTTTAAGATGTCTCTAGTTTGGGCACCAAGAAATAAGGCACTCAAACTCTAACTTGGTTTATGCTGTGTGACAAGAGGTTAATAAAAATGTACTCCCAAAATTCTGTTTATGACCTTTCTAGTTTGCAAAATAATTATTTGCCTAAATGCAGTTACTTCAAAGGAAACATTGTTAATGTCTGACACCACAGTAAATTTTTTTATTATATTTGATACATCACAGGATGTAGATATCCTCTTACTGAAACATGATTAAATTCTCGTAAATGGGCTTTTTCATTAATGTTTCAAACATAGTGATATTCTTGATTTTGTATGATAAGTTGTAATCCTAAATATGTCAACAGTTTCATGCCAAATAAACAAATGGCTTATTTAAAATGTATGGGCATTATATAAAAACAATAACTAAGCATTCAAAGAACATTTATGAAATGCAACAAGCTTCAAAGCCTCCATGTTTGAAATTAATCCTAAAACATATTGCATTTATCAAAAGAAAAAAAAACACCTGAAATCACCAATTACAACAAAGACTGATGGATTTCACTTAAACCACAGTTTAATAAACATTTCTCTCTCCATCCTACCTCAGGTTCAGTCATAGTTTATACAGGTGTGTGCAAAATTCATCTGAATCCTAGAATTAACCAAATAGCAAGAAATGACAGGTTGGATTTTTTTTTTTTTTTAAATAAAAATTATAGTAACAGGAAATTAACTACTCTATCAATGCCGACCACTTCCATAATTTATTTTTAGTTATAAAGGTAATTTGGAAAGCTCTAATATCCATAAATCACCACTATTTTGTTTTGTTTTTTTCAAACAGGTATTTTTTTGGACAAGCCCGCCTTTCTATGTATTTCATATGCCTCATTCCTGTAGTATTAGCTGTCATTTTTCTTGTCCTGTCAACAGTACAGCTATCTCATTTGTCTTTATTTTTCCAAAGCATTCCTCTTGTCTGTGACCTTCTCAAAACACTAATAGTTGACAGCTTTTCCCTCCCAGTAGAATTCCAACCTGAAATTTCTATTACGTAGTTACCAAAGCAGAACAAGAGGCTATCTTGCCATGTTTTTACAACAGGAAAGTGAATAAAAATCAAAGTAATATCAGCAATAAGCCCAGTGATGACAGCACCTTTGGAAACATTTGCAGCTTCTTATGATTTCAGCTCAGAGGATTACATTCATATGTTTGCACTATGAGGAGTTCTGCTTGCAGACAGTTTTTTGGGAGACTTGGTACCAGTGATCTCAGCAGGGGACACTTACATCATCTGCCAAGGCTGCTGCACCATGGAGTATGGGTACAGGGCTCTGTTTTTCAAAGTAATGCAGTTTCTCATGAATCTGGAAGACAATTGCACAAAAAAGATAAGTATGCTTAGTAGCAAAGCAAATATGACAACACAACCGTATTGAGTTAACTGATCTGTTGAGTGTCTGTAACTAAAGAAACATCCTTTTATAAATCTGTAGGTGGTAATAATGTAGATGCAATTCATCAACCACCTCTGTTGAAGTGCTAAAAACATGAAATCAGATGGAAAAAATGTTCAGTATGTAGACCAACCCACAGAAAAACTAAACATTTGTGATTTTCCCCTCAGTTTTCTATGCCTGTATTTCTGACATTGCTTTAAATATCTATTACATTGCTGATGAAAATACAAAGCATAAAGTGTTCATCCCTAAAATGGATATAAAACCTCCCGTAAATTATAATTTATTAAGTGGAATAATAGCCTGCCACCCACATTTTGACAGACAGTTCAGTGGATTTGCTGCAGTCATTAAAATAATTCAGAAAGAAGGGCAAAGTAGTGTTAATATGAATCCCAACAATGCAGGAAAAAGTTGTATTTCAGCAAATTAAAATACTTTGATTTTATTTTAAGTTTTTATTGAATAGTGTTGCCAACATTTAAAAAGTTTCATAATTGTAGAATGCAACGTTCTTTGGTTTTTTCAAAAGGAGAACATACATATCATTTAAATACCTTCTCTCCACCCATAAGTGAGGCATTTTAAGTAGAATTTCCACTGCTTAATATTAAAATAGCCAAAATATTTTTGAAAAGCCTTTAAAAATAATCTTCCTATCTTTGAAAATATTTCATACATAACTCTTTTTTTTAAATTTATATTGTTCACCTATCACCATTATCTAGACACAAATAAAGTAAACAAAATAAAAAGATGATGACATAAATAACTTAAATTATCGTTAACATGTAAAAACATCTAACCCACTAGAATACTGCCCCCCCCTCCTCAGCACAAACATGGACTCCAACCAGTAGACGCAGCTACAGAAGCACCCAAAGCAGGGACTGCTGCGCTGGCGGGAGGGGGTACAATAAGGCCCAGCCAGGGCCACTCCTCTCCCAAGCAGCTACCTCCCCCTGGACCCAGGCCTTGGCTACACTTGCAAGTTACAGCGCTGTAAAGCCTCCCCCAGCACTGTAACTCACTCCCCGTCCACGGGCACTTACAGGGCTGTATCTCCCTGGGTACACCGCTGCAGGTACTCCACATCTCTGAGAGGAATAACAGCTGCAGCGGAGTGGCTACGACTCCCGGGTGTGAGTGCTTGCAGCGCTGTACTAATCACCTTGTCAAATGGCCAATCCTCTCCATTGTTGTGACCGGCTGCAGGAATGCGGAAGTGCCGGTTTCAAAGCTCGTACCACAGAGAAAAGCAAACAGTTTGCAGCTTGCTTTGAGTGAGTAAATGAATGAGCAGGGGGCCGGGAGTTCGGAACTTGCAAAATAGAGAGCTGACATGCTCCAAAAAGCACTCTCTCTCCCCCCACACTCCCTGTCACAATCCATCCCACCCCCACCATTTTGAAAAGCACGTTGCAGCCACATGAATGCTGGGATAGCTGCCCATAATGCACCGCTCCCAACAGCTGCAAATGTTGCAAGTGTGGCCACACCACTGTGCTGGCAGCTGTCAGTGTGGACAGACTGCAGCGCTTTTCCCTACTCAGCTGTACGAAGACAGGTTTACCTCACAGCGCTGTACAGCTGCAAGTGTATCCAAGGCCCCAGAATTGTGCAGGGAAGACCCTAAGCACACTCTGGGGGCACTAGAACTCAGGTAGTGTCTCCCTCCACCCCATCCCCCAGTCTTGGGGGAAACCATAGGGAAGAACTAGTCAGAGACTCCATCTGGTAAGAGCAACTGCAAAAGCTGAAACAACCAAAGAAAGGACCTTCAGACATTCAGATAACTTTCTACATTTTTGACTGGACTTTTTCTCCTCTTTGATTGGTTGGTTGCTCCAATTCTCTCCCTCATGGTCTCGTCACCTCAGCTTCACTCCACAAATGCCCCTTTTACCCTCTTCTTCCCCGCCCTGTCCCCTTCGGCCTCTTTCACTTCAATATCCTCTCAAGCTTATGCCCTCCTACCTACACACACCTACACACACACACACACACACACACACACACACACACACAATCATGTAATTATTACCTTTGCTGCCATCACATTTTTCACTCTGCTTGCGTGTTCCACCTCTTCCCCCACCCTGTGTATCTTGTCTAGTTATACTGTAAGCTTTTTGCGGCAGGGACTGTCTGCTACTCTGCGTTTGTACTGCACCTAGCACAATGGGAACCCATTCTTGGTTGGCCCTTAGGCCCTACTGTAATAAACATGATCAATAACAATGACTAGACAAGGTAGGGCTCTGTTAAATGTTGAACTATGGTGTCTTGGGTGGGACAGAGAAACGGAAGTGAATTCCAGAGTTGCCAGCCTTTCACTGAGAACATGCTGCAACCAGCTCTCATAGGCTACAATCTTGGGACAGTTTGCTGAAGCATACTAATGATCTCTGCTGTGACGATGAAACAAGACGACAAAAGCAGTCTTCTAAACTACTAAGTACCCACACCATAAAAGTATATGTTTTTATTCATAAGCAACTTGTACTGCATCTTGAAACTAAATGAAAGGAAACGTTCTCTGGAATTTAAGTATAATTTGCTCTGTATCCAAAATATCATTAAATGAGCAGCCACAGTCCACACTAACTAAAATTTCCCAGTGTTTTTCCAGAAATAGCCCCACATAGTGAACTTTGGAGTAACCCAACCTAGATGTGACTAAAGTACAAATTACTACAGTGGAGTCGCATCATAGGTGCATTTAACTTACGTGATTTTAACTATACGCGCTCGGCAAAACAAAACAAAAAAAGAGAAAAATAACAATTTAAATACTGTACCTGTAGTGTGGGCGATTCCGCCCGCCATTCCACTCAATGAGCGTTTGACTATACGCGATTTTTGCCTTATGCACTGACTTCAGAACCTAACCCCTGCGTAAGATGTGACTCCCCGTATGTGCTTCACAATCACCTTGCAAAGGGGGTGTGTGGGGGGAAATCTTTGCTACAGATGCTATTTGGAACTCTATAAGCATCCCAGAATCCAATAGGTTTCTTAGATTGCAAACTTGAGTACCTAACCTTCTAAATCAAAAGTCAGAACTCCATTTCCTTTGTTTGTTTTCCCCACCATCATCATCTTGATTTTATTCCAACTGAACATCAGCAAGCTCTGAGCTTACTAGCAGATGCCTACTATTACCCACTAGATCGGGGTGGGCAAACTTTTTGGCCCAAGGGCCACATTGCAAAACTGTATAGAGGGCCAGGTAGGGAAGGCTGTGCCTCCCCAAACAGCCTGGCCCCCAACCCCCCACCCCCCCCCTCCCACTCCCCTCCCCCCTATTCCCCCCCCCGCCCCCTGACAGGTCTCCCGGGACCCCACGCCTATCCAACCCCCCCATTCCCCATCTCCTGACCCCTATCCACAGCCCCCGGCCCCTGACAGGTCCCCCGAGACCCCCACGCTTATGCAACCCCCCTGTTCCCCGTCCACTGACCACCCTCCACCCGAACTTCAGCCCCATCCAACCGCCTCCTGCTCCCTGTCCCCTGACTGCCCTCTGGGATCTCCTGCCCCTTATCCAACCCTCCGGCCCCCTTACCATGCCGCTCAGAGCAGCATGTCTGGCAGCCGCGCCGCCCAGCCTGAGCTAGACACACTGCCGCTCTGTTCGGCAGGAGCTTGCAGCCCCGCTACCCACGCGGCAGCATAGCTACGGGGGTAGGGGGACAGCGGGGGGGGCGGAGCTGGGGTCTAGCCTCCCTGGCCAGGAGCTCAAGGTCCGGGCAGGACGGGCCCGCAGGCTGGATGTAGCCCACGGGCCATAGTTTTCCCACCTCTGCACTAGATCCAACCCCTTGGCCTCGGCCCGGCCCTCTTAACACGCTGCTCAGAGCAGCGTGTCAGAGCTTTACTGTGTTGTATGCGAACCCGCGTTATATCAGGTTGCGTTATATTGGAGTAGAGGTGTACATCAAAATGTGCCTACCTTGTTAAAGAATTATAAAGGGAGCAGTTTTACCTGACAAATTTGCTGTTTATCTTAGTACATCTGGCTTTTTAAGAAGGCAAATATAAAATACAAGTTCATTAACTTGCCATTTCAGGTTCCTAATTCAATTCAGAATTGCCTTCCCAGGTTTTAAAAACCTTTCACGGACTTGCTACAAGCTACCTTTATACAATGTAGCTCTCTTCTCTCATGTAGTACTTGCCAGCTATCTGACTCTTCCAGTTATAACCTCCTTGGTGCAAGAGATTTCTTCTTTGCTGCTGCTGCCATCAGTGACAGCCTCCCTGTGTATCTCTCTACTTCATCCACTCTCCATTTAATATTCCTGCTGAAAATATCTCTTCTGCCTTGCTCTGTATCTCTTAATTTCTCTCCTCAGTCAGGTAGTGATCCTACGACTGAATACTTCCATTTTCACTATATTTTCTGTTATTCAATTATCTTCTGCAATTTTAATATATGCAACCTCTTGTAATTTTCAATAGTGTTGAGTTTTGAGGTATCATATGTATGAAATATTTTCTACGTAGGTATAACTGATGCATTCGAGTGGTACAAAGGCAAATATTAAAGTAAGAAGATTTGTTGCATTGGTTGCCTTCGTGGCAGGAAATCTATGTCTGGAGTGAACTGAAGCAAGAAAGTTTGGAAGTTTGAAAGTATCAGCTAGTTGTATTTACATTTGGGCTACAATCTATTATTTGGATTTTTATCAATCTTTGTAAGATTTTTGGATGGTGTTAGGGTCATTACTGGTGGATATTAGTCCATGCCTCCTTGTCAGAGAACAAATTGCCCATATCTCAAGCATCAGTTGTTAGGCCGCTGCTCTAGAAAACCTTTGTTTGATATGGACGTTCTTTTCATGTATTTCCCACTTTCCAAACTTCCTCTTTTGGGGAATTGTTAAGACAGTTGGGAGGCAGTTCGGGCTTTGTATTTCTCAGATTTCCATGACTCCTGTTAAATCTGGGTTTTCGGCCTGGGAATGGTAAAGAGACTATGCTAGTTTTGGTCAAGTATCTCCTAAAAGTGATTGATAAAGACCAAGTGTATATGGTGACTCTTTCAGATGTATTAGCAGTCTGCAGTACAATTGACCCAAAACAATGGTGAAGGCACCTGTAGCTTATGGCCAGAATAAACAAAATTGCCTTGGAGTGTCTCCATCGTTTTCTTAGAGGGGCCGAGGCTGAGGGGTTGGATAAGGGGCAGAGAGTCTCGGGGGCAGGCAGGGGCTCCGCCCCCCCAGGGTCTGGGAGGCAGGAGCTGGGGGGGGGCACTTTGGGGGGTCCCGCAGTCCCAGAGTGGCCCGGGGGATTAGCAGGGCGTCGGGAGCAGCCCGCTCCGCTTCCCTCGCCCCAGCCCCAGCCGTGTCACTCGGGGGAGGGGACTTGGGGGAAGGGATCCCCCCCCCGCACTCACTGGTAACGGCGGAAGCGGAGCAGCCCGGCCCCAGCCCGCCTCTCTGCCAGCTCCCAGCCGCGGTGCTCCGTTTCCCGCTGCAGATGAGTGCAGGACCTTTCCCCAACTCCCTCCCACCCCAGCAACACGGCTGGGACAAGGGCGAGGAAAGCGGAGCGGGCTGGGGCCGCGTCGCTCCGCTTCCCGCCGCAGGTGAGTACGGGGGGGCGTCCTTTCCCCAACCTCCCCGCACTCACCGGTGGCGGGAAGCGGAGCAGCCCGGCTCCAGCCAGCTCTACTCCGCCAGCTCCCAGCCGCGGCGCTCCGCTTCCCACCACAGGTGAGTATGGGGACATCCTTTCCCCAACCTTCCCGCGCTCACCGGCAGTGGGAAGCGGAGCACCACGGCTGGGAGGTGGCAGAGTGGAGCGGGCTGGGGCCACGTTGCTCCGCTTCCCGCCGCTGCCGGTAAGTGCCTGTCAGGAGGCAGGGGGTGTGAATAGAGGTCGGAGCAGTCAGGGGACAGGGAGCAGCGGATTGGGTAGGGGGTGAGGTCCTGGGGGTGATTAGGGATGGGGGGCTCTGGAGGAGGTGGTCAGGGAACAAGGAACGGAGGGGCCAAAGCAAGTTCAATATAACGCGGTCTCACCTATAACGTGGTGAGATTTTTTGTCTCCCGAGGACCGCGTTATATCGGGGTAGAGGTGTAGCTTTGGTAACTAAGGTAGACTCTCCAACTCCGTGTAAAGACTGGAGACAGTGCAAGAGGGTCTACCAACCTAAAATTCAGCATTGTCTTTTTTATTGTGTTGACATGTTTAATCAGTGCTGATAACAGAATTGACATTTCTGGTTCAGTAACTGCTGTAGCTAAGGCACACAGCCTCCGATTTAGTAACTAACGTGATTTGCAGTATAATCTCTTCTCATTTGAAAAAAATATTTCCATTTTGTTTTCTCCAGTATACATATAATTACATAAAAAAACCCGGTTAGCTACCTTTTGTAACTGTTGTTCTTCGAGATCTGTTGCTCATGTCCATTCCATTCTAGGTGTGTGCCTGCCCACGTACATAGTTGTTGGAATTTTTTGCCATAGCGATATCCATAAGGCCTGCTCTGGCGCCCTCTGAAGTCTCATGCGCCGGTATATGAGGCACCGCCAGCTTTACACCCTTTCAGTTCCTTCTTGCCAGTAACTCTGACAGAGGGCTAGGAGAGTGGGTAATGGAATGAACATGAACAACACATCTCTAAGAACAACAGTTATGAAAGGTAGGTAACCGTTTTTTCTTCATCAAGTGCTTGCTCATGTTGATTCCATTCTAGGTGACTCACAAGCAAAATCTCCAGAGTTCACGGTAGTGCAGTTTGCAATACTGCTCTACCGAAGCCCACATCATCCCAGGACTGCTGGATGACTGCGTAACTGGACATGAACGTATGGATGAATGATCAGGTAGTGGCCCTGCAGATATCTTGAATTGGCACCTGGGCCAGGAAGGCTGCTGATGAGGCTCGTGCTCTGGTTGACTAGGTGGTTACAATCACCAGCGGTAGCACTTTTGCTGCTCATAGCAAAACCTGATGCAGGCAGTGATCCATGACAAAATTCTCTAAGAAGACACAGGAAGACCAGTGCTGGCGAGGCCAAACCGGAATTATCAGGATTAACTTTGCCTTGTCCTGATTGATCTTCATGAGGACCCTGTGGATTAAATGTCACTGGCAGAAAGCGTACAGCAGAGCCCTCAACCAGGGGAGCAAGAAGGCGTCAGACAGGTAGCCTCTGTCGATCCTGCGAATTGAGCAGAAGATGTGGCACTTCCTGATTTGCCTGGATGCGAATAAGTCCACCATGGGAGTCTCCCCCCTCTGGAAGATTACACTGACTACTTCCAGATGGAGTGACCACTCATGGCGAGACAAGAAGGTCCTGCTGAGGTGATCTGTTAACACGTTCCCGGGCCCCGGGAGGTGCGAAGCTATGAGATGAATGGCATGCTGCACACAAAAGTCCCACAACCAAAGAGCTTGTCAGCAAAGGGCTGACAAACAGGCTCCGCCTTGCTTGTTGATATAAAACATTGCTGCATTATTGTCTCAGGATTTGTAATACCTTGCCCCTAAAGTGAGGCAGGAACGCCTGGCAGGCCAAGCGCACCGCTCTGAGCTCTCTGACGTTTACGTGCAGAGAGTGTTCACCTTGCGAACAGCGACCTTGCATGCTGAGATCACCGAGGTGAGCTCCTCAACCCAGGTCCGAAGCATTGGAGACCAGAGTCACCGACAGGGATGGAGCCGCGAAGGGAACTCCCTCCAACACTGAGCTAGGGTCCGACCACCACTCCAGGGATGACCCAATGTGATCTTGTACCATGACTATCCGGTCCAGACTGTGTCTGTTGGAGACGTAGACTGATGCCAGCCATGCTTCCAGGGGTCTGAGATGAAGCTGTGCGTGCCATACTATGTAAGTACAAGCTGCCATGTGGCCCAACAACTTGTGGGCGGTAGTGAGAGATCAGGTCGGACATAGTCTGGAAATGGGCCTCCAGGAGAAAGGCTCTGGCCTGCATAGAGTCGAGTAGCTCTCCTATAAACTCTAGACGCTGTACAGGAGGCAGAGTTGTTTCTTTTCATTTATTAATAGACCCAGATTGCGACAGGTGGAGTGCACCAGATCGAGATTCCTTTGCACCTGGGCCTGAGACCGTCCCTTTATGAGACAGTCGTCAAGATATGGATAAACCTGTACCCCTTGACACCTCAAGTAAGCGGCTATGGGCTCCATTCACTTTGTGAATACCCTCAAGGCCAACGAGAGGCCGAAGGATAGTGCTGTGAACTGGAAATGGTGCTGGCCCATCACAAAGCAGAGAAACCATCTGTGCCCCAAGAAAATGGAAATATGAAATTATGCATCCTTCAAGTCGAGGGCGGCGTACCAGTCTCCTGGATCCAAGGAGGGGATGACAAAGGTAGGGAGGCAAAACGTCAATTTCTTGAGATATTTGTTGAGGTGATGCAGCTCCAGAATGGGTCCTAGGCCCCCTTTTGCCTTTGGGATTAGGAAATATTGGGAATAGAACCCTTTCCCCCTTCACATCATGAGGGGCCTCCTCTACCGCCCCCAGTCGTAGGAGGGGTCCACCTCCTGGACGAAGAGTTGCTCGTGAGAAGGGTCCATGAAGACGGTTGGGGAAGGAGCATGGGGCGGGGGGAGCAGGGGTGGAAGATGCTGGAGAACTGCAGGGTATAGCCTAATGCTACTGTGTTTAGCACCTGATGTTACTTGGGCCCATGCAGCTAGGAAGTCACACAAATGGTTTGAAAACAAATGGCGGGATGGACTCAGAAGTTTGACTGGGGGATCGTCCTCATGCGCACCATCAAAATGCTTGCTGAGGGCCCCCTTGATGTCAAACAGAGCCAGACTGAGCAGGCAAGGGAGATGAGGTGGGCATCTAAACTCTCTATTTCAATCTTTTTTCCTATAAGCACCCTGTTGCAGGGGTCCCCAGAATCTGAGTGGCAGCCCCCAGAATCTGAGTGGCAGCAGCAGTGGCTGCCAGAACTGCTTCCTAGTAGCTTGCGGCATATAAAGACCCAGTAAGCATAATGTGGCCCGAGTGTCTCTTAGGCTACGTCTTCACTACCCGCCGATCCGGCGGGTAGCAATCGGTTTATCGGGGATCGACTTACCGCGTCTCATGAGGACACGGTAAAATCGATCCCTGATGGCTCTACCGTCGACTCCGGAAATCCACCTCGACAAGAGGCGGTAGCAGAGTCGGCGGCAGCGCGGCAGCGGTCGACTTTCCCGCGTCCTCACCGCCAGGTAAGCCGACCTAAAATACGCAACTTCAGCTACGGTATTCACGTAGCTGAAGTTGCGTATCTTAGGTTGGAAGTCCGCTGTAGTGTAGACCTAGCCTCAGTCCGTGCAACCTTGCATTGGTCTGCTCCAAAAAGAGAGCATTCCCTTCAAACGGGAGGTCCTGAATGGACAGCTGCATCTCTTGGGAGAGCCCCAAGGACTGCAGCCACAAACTGCACCTCATGACCACAGCTGAGGCCATTACCCTGGCTACTGAGTCCACTGCATCCCATGCCATATGGAGAGAACCCTCACCACTGCCTTTGCCCTCCTCCAAGATGGTAGAGAACTCAGCACTGAGGTCCTGGAGAAGGAAATGCTTAAATTTATTAAGGGAGTACCACAAATTGAAATTGTATTTCCCCAAGAGGGCCTGGTGGTTCAACACTCGCAGTTGGAGACTGGCTGTCAAATAAACCTTTCTTCCAAAAAGGTCTCATTTTTATGCATCCTTATTTTTAGGCGTGGAACTTGCCTGACCCAGCCTGTCCCTTTTGTTGGCCGCAGACACCACTAACGACCCTGGGGGCGGGTGGGTGCACAGGTATTCAAACCTCTTGGCAGGGTTGAAGTACTTCCTTTCCATCCTTTTGGACGTTGGTGGTATGGAAGACAGGGTCTGCCAATGGGCCTTGGGTATTCTCAAGACCCACTCGTTTACCGAGAGTGCGACTTTACCCAGGGCTGCTGCAGTTAAAAAGTCAAAAAGGGTATCTGTGGGCTCTGCAAACTCCTTGGCCTCCAGAACCAAGTTAGCAGCCATCCTCTTTAGTAGATCCTGATGTGCTTAAAAATCATCAGGAAGGGCAGAATGGGATGGCCCTGCTACAGCTTCATCCAGGGATGAGGATGACGATGGCACCACAGGGGGAGGGGCTGTGTCAGTCTCCCCCACTGGGGAAGTTTCTTGCTGTGACTGTATTTGCTCCTCTGCCACCGTGACAGAGCCCACGCCATGGTCTGAACCCGATGTCAGTGGTGCAGCCAGTTGTTTCTCTAATGCAGTCGCAGATAAACGGTGCAAGTACAACACCAGCATCATTGGGAGCCTCCACAGGTTCCAATAAGGTCACTGGGCTGGCCAGCACCCGGGCTGGCCAGCACCCGGGCTGCCATCCACTTGCGGAGGGGTCAGTGGTGATGTCCGGCACCCCCAGCAACCACTGTTTGCGTGGGGAGGGGCTGAATTCCTGTTCTGACTCCCCAGAGGAATCAGTTCTGGGGGACCATGGTGGGGCCATGGGATTCTCCCTTTGACAGCTGCCTCTGGACATGCGTGACCTGTGCCAAATGGGGGATGATCTGCGCCTCACTGGAGATTGGTGCCGGGTAGGTGGGGACCGTCGGCGCGAAGCTGGCAATTGGCCCCTAGTAGGAGGTGACCAGTACCCCGGTGACCACCTGGGCAACAGTGGCCTGCATCGAGGAGATCGGCACCAAGAGGGCAGAGACCGGTGTCTTAAGGTCAGTGAGCCACATCTTGGTGGTGGAGCGCACGAATGTGGTGCCAGAGGCCTGGGTTGCCTAGCTGGGGACCGCAGCTGCAGTACCAGAGATCGAGGTCGCGGGGTGATAGATCTATGCCTCTCCCCAAGGGACCAGGGACACGCCACTGCCATTGAAGGCGGATGTCCGGCTGACTTGCTCTTGGGTGGGGAGCCTTCATGGTCTCTCCCGCCAGCTACGGCGCAGGTGGAGCCGGTAGGGCCATAAGGTCCCTAGCAGCCTGGGTGGCCTGTAGTGCCGAAGGCACTGCCAAGTGCTGGGACCCCTATGCTCCCCGGAGTCGGA
The DNA here is from genome assembly GCF_002925995.2 of Terrapene triunguis. Taxonomy (NCBI): domain Eukaryota; kingdom Metazoa; phylum Chordata; order Testudines; family Emydidae; genus Terrapene; species Terrapene triunguis. The sequence continues at coordinate 29,157,401 of NW_020664462.1, read as the reverse complement.
GGTGGATCCCTAAGGGGGCTTAGAGGCCTCAAAGGGGAGGCAGCCCCTTGATGATCCATGTTGGGCAGGTGTCCTGAACAGGGTCCTTTGCTAGCCATTATCTTCCCCTCTTTACTTGGTGCCAGGGAGCTACCCCACTTCTTCTGGCGCTTTGTCGGCACCGGCAAGAGGGAATGGCGTTGAGAGGAGCTTGGTGCTGGAGGAGCACTCTGCACTGACGCAGATGTACTTGGGGTTCAATCAGAGAGAGATGGCTCCAATGCTAGGCGAAGTGCAGCCTCCATGAGGAGAGCTCTTCAGTGAATGTCCTGTTCTTTCTGGATCCTCAGCCTAAATTTTTGCAGATCCTGCACTTTTCTTTCAAGTGCGACTCCCCCAAGCAACTGTAGGCAACTGCTATGGGGATCATAACCAGCATAGGCTTACTACAAGCTGAGTACGGCTTGAAACCCAGGGACCAGGACATGCCCCGTCCCTGGGATGAAGTCCCTGCAGGGACCTAACGCTACTCACTAGCTAACTACAGCAACTATGTACAAAGAAAATGAAAAAATCAGAGAGAAACCACTATTGCACTTGCAGATGCAAGAGGGAAGGTGCTCTGACCAACTGTCACGGACGGTAAGAAGGAACTGAGAAGGCGTAGGGCCGGCGGCGCCTCATATACCGGCACATGAGCATGGGCCTCCAGTGGGCGCCAGAGTCAGCCCTATGAATACCGTTAAGGAAAAAAATTCCGACAATGGTGCACATGGGCGCGCACACACCTAGAATGGAATCGACATGAGCAAGCACTCGAAGAAGAAACCTACATTAAAAGAATATTATTCATGTTGCAAAGTCAACCACTCAAATTGACTGCCATAATTAAGGTTGCCTGTGCAACCTTAATTCAGCCTCTTTGTGCATATGCATTACAATATAGTCTTCACTTACATGATGACATACTGTTTTTTCCATGGGTCCCTGCTTCTTTCAACCCAGAGGATCAATCTGCACTGAGGAAGAATCAGAGTTGTATAGTAAAGGCAGCTGGTGACTATAAGACCCCTGCCTCCTATGCTGTAAAAGCTGGAGGTATGTAGTGAATGAGGTAGAAGATTGCAGGAACAGAAAGGAGGGTCTCATGGTTAAGAGTCTAATGCTGACCTGGAGAATTAGGTTCTATCCGTGCCCCTGCCATACCGTTTGTGTGTGATGCCAAGTCACTTAAACCAAACTTTTCACAGTTGTTCAACAATTGTGTGCCTCTGGGTGTCCAACTTGAGACAATGTGGTCTAATTTGCAGAAGAGGCTGAGCACTCACAGCTGCAGCTGAAGTCAATGGGACCTGTGCTTGATTATATAAATTGCTATATAACGCCAAGAACTCTGAAAAATCAGGTCCTAGGCATCTCAAATTGGGCACCCAAAATGAGGGGAATCTTTTTAATCTGTGTCCCACTTCCCCATCTGTAAAATGGGGATAGCTTAGTGTGACCAGATGTCCCGATTTTATAGGAACATTCCCGATATTCAGGGCTTTGTCTTACACTGGTGCCTATTATCTCCCCGCCTCTCCCGTCACGATTTTTCACACTTGCTATCTGGTCTCCCTACTTATACTATGGGGTCTTCTGAAGATAAATTAATGTTTGTGATAATATAGTGGATAATATAGTGATGAGCACCACAGAAAAACATGAGGAAGTTGATATTTAGATCTTCATAGCAGACTTTGAATAGCATGCAGTAAACAGGGCCCACAGCCAGAAACAGAATAATGAAGATAAAAACAAAGCATTGAATAGCTGCTCATTAAGTTAGCACCATTCATGATGTGCCCTTAATGAAGCAGGGGTCCTGTGGATAAAAAGTATGTGATCATGTAATTAAAACCTATATACTTTAAAGGCTGCAGCTATCTATATATAGAGACTAACACTCATCACAGTAATTTTAAAGAGTAAGCAGCAGCAAGATTTGGACAAAGTCTGGATGGGCAGGGCAATAGCAGGGAGAGGAGTCTAAAATGGTCCCCAGGCTACAGGGGAGGGAGGAAGGGTTGTTGTTGGTGACAACATCAATAGCTAAGGCCTTGTCTACACTAGAGGGTTAAGTCGATGTACGTTATGCAGCTTAGGTTACATAACTTCGGTAACTTAAGTCGCCATAGTTTACATCGACTTAACACAATATCTACATTGCGCTATGTTGGCGAGAGATGCTCTCCCGTCGACATAGCTTCCGCCTCTTGTTGACGTGGAGTACTGAAGTTGACGGGAGAGTGCTGTCCCATCGACTTATTGCATCTTCACCAGACCTGCTACATCGATGCTGCTACATCGATTGTCGCAGCGCTGATTTAGCCCATGGTGAAGACAAACCCTAAGAATTTGGGGGAGTGGAGTGGCTTGAGGAAAAAGATCAAAAGTTCAGTTTGGGCTCTGTTAAGCTTAGATTGAAATGCGACATCCAGGAGATGATCTGAGAGAGAGATGTGAAGACGCAGGATTGAATGGAGGAACACAAGTCAGGAATGGAAAGCTGATGTGGGTAATTCACCTCTCTGAAGGCTAGTCTTCACTACGAGGAGATTGACACTGCTGCAATCGATGCAGGACGGGTCAATTTAGTGAGTCTAGTGAAGACCTGCTAAATCGACGGCAGTACATGCTCCGGTCGACCCCAGTACTCCACCTCTCCAAGAAGAGTAAGGGAAGTCGACCGGAGAGCATCTCCCGTCTGCACAGCACAGGGAAGACACTGGGGTAAGTTGACCTAAGCTATGCCGACTCCAGCTACGTTATTCATTGGTGGTGAAGACAAGCCCTTAGACATAATAGTTAGGTCAATGGAATAATTCTTCATTGACCTAGCTTATGTCTACAGTGGAGGTTAGGTCGACCTAGCTAAATCCATAGTGCATGATGTTTTTCACAATCCTGACTGAAGTAGCTAGGTCGACTTATTTTTTAGTTATAGACCAGACCTCAGTGTTTGCACAGTACAGTTACTCATTACATATATATCTACTTGTAATACAACTCATTTTTGCAGCCATCACAGCTTTGCTCTGTAGGGGGGAAAATGTCATTTGGGTTTGAGCACTGATAACACACTGCTGAATTTTTAAAGAAACTGATTTACTACGAAGGCCAGAAAAATGTGTTTTAGGTCTCTGTGAAAAGGAAATCTGCTCTTTGACAGAAGTTGCAGTATGGTTCATTGTTCCATACAGTATATTTGTATTCCACACTCCTAATTGGCACATTGTTAGAAGACAGTTTGACAAATGCACTTAAAACATTTCTATTTAAGCTATTTAATTCATTCCCCTCTTACAAACAAGGTACTTTGGAATCACTCAATACATGCTGAAATATTTTTATCCCTTATTTATTGTTCAATTTGTATGACATTGGCCTTGACTTTTTCCTTCTTTTTTATCAGCTCGATATTGACTTCTGTTTTAAAACATTATTTCTGGATTATCTATGTTGGATTTTCTACTCTTAATTGTACCCTTTATTTTCATTTAGCACTAGGAACAAAGTAAGAACACGGACGTCCACATAAGTATGAAAGAGCATTGTAACAAGCCTGAGACTAATATATTAGCTATTCTATTTTTGCAAGGTTAAGCAGAACAGAATAAGTACTGTCTACAACCCCTGACTCCTTGCAGAGTTTCTTAAAATATTTATCTTTCTATAAGAAATACTTTTCACTTTGAATTCATTGTTCCCTACACAACAAAATAAAGCTGCTATTATATGAGCTTTCACAGTCTTTCATTCAAGTGCACTTTTTTGTCAGTAGTAAGGAAAAGTTTTGATGACTTTGCTTATAGGAAGAGGGTCCCTAGGTGGGTAGAGGAAGTTCAGACCAAAGCCAAACAAGTCACACTTGCTCCAAAATAAATTTTCCTGCCCCTTCAGAGCCCAACACCCTACACCACTACTGTATTAAAGTATTTTCAAAATTGTTTTTTTTTTTTTACTTTTAGCCCCAGATTTCTTAGGACTTCTTTCCTTTCAGAACATTTCCAAATTTGAGTACATCTACTCTCTTGTGTGAGCTAAGGACATGAAGTCCTTGAAACCAAAACCAATTTTTATATCTGTTTTTAAGAAGCAGAACACTGACAAACCTCTTCTCCTTTGAAAACAGTGGTCCTCAAATTGGAGTCCATGGCATCAGGATTAAAATACTAGGATTTGTTTTTAAAAACATCATTAAGAGAAAGTATTCTGATGAGGCAGAACAGATTGTCTGAGTAGCCATCATTAAGGCATAAGCAGTAGTGAATGAATTGCCTTACCAAAATCAAACCTGAGATGAAATTGCTATCTAGTTCCAGTGTGGAATTATTTTGAGGGTGCTTGATTCATGTTATCTAAAATAAATTATCCCAATTCTCTTTCTCCCCACCAAAGTGCAGTGAAGGCTATAATAAAGACTAATATTTACCTTAAATTTGGGGAAACAAAATGCAATAAAGTAGTGTTTACCTAAAACAGGACTCCAGTTTACCTTCTATCACCTTTTGTTGCTTCTCACCTCTCCTTCCCCTATCTCCAGACAGTGAGAATCCACTTCCCGCAACAGGAACTTTTAGGTCTTTCATTTGTTGTAACCATGTTTCCACTAACTTTTGAAAACGATGCAGATATAAATTAAATCCGTGAGTTAAAAATATATTTTCTCTATAAATCATGAGCCTAGATATTAAAAAATAATAAACTGGGCTGATAAAAACGTAATTTAATTTAATTTCTTCCCACAAGACAACAATTAGGGTTTAAGATTCAGAGAACAAATGTGAGAAAAATAATTTAATTAAGAACAAGGTACATTATATCTATAACATAGAATCACAGGACTGGAAGGGATCTTGAGGTCATCTAGTCCAGTCCCCTGCACTCGTAGCAGGACTAAGTATTATCTAGACCATTCCTGACAGGTGTTTGTCTAACCTGCTCTTAAAAATCCCCAATGATGGAGATTCCACTCTCCTTAGGCAATTGATTCCAGTGCTTAACCACCCTGACAGTTAGGAAGTTTTTCCTAATGTCCAACCTAAACCTCCCTTGCTGCAATTTAAGCCCACTGCTTCTTGTCCTATCCTCAGAGGTTAAGAAGAACAATTCTTCTCCCTCCCCCTTGTAACGACCTTTTATGTACTTGAAAACTGTTATCATGTCGCCTCTCAGTCTTCTCTTCTCCAGACTAAACAAACCCAATTTTTTTAATCTTCCCTCACAGGTTTTCTACACTTTTAATCATTTTTGTTGCTCTTCTCTAGACTTTCTCCAATTTGTCCACATCTTTCCTGAAATGTGGCGCCCAGAACTGGACACAATACTCCAGCTGAGGCTTAATCAGCACAGAGTAGAGCAGAAGAATTACTTTTCGTGTCTTGCTTACAACACTCCTGCTTATACATCCCAGAATGATGTTTGGTTTTTTTGCAAGTGTTACATTATTGTTGACTCATATTTAGCTTGTGGTCCACTATGACACCCCAGATCGCTTTCAGCTGTACTCCTTCCTAGACAGTAATTTCCCATTTTGTATGTGTACAACTGATTGTTCCTTCCTAATTGGAGTACTTTGCATTTGTCCTTATTGAATTTCATCCTATTTACTTCAGACCATTTCTCCAGTTTCTCCAGATCATTTTGAATTTTAATCCTATCCTCCAAAGCACTTGCAACTCCTCCCAGCTTATCATCACCCGCAAACTTTATAAATGTACTCTCTATGCCATTATCTAACTCACTGATGAAGATATTGAACAGAACCGGACCCAGAACTGATCCCTGCGGGATCCCACTCGTTATGCCCTTCCAGCCTGACTGTGAACCACTGATAACTACTCTCTGGGAATGGTTTTCCAACCAGTTTCGCACCCACCTTACAGTAGCTCCATCTAGGTTGCATTTCCCTAGTTTGTTTATGAGAAGGTCATGTGAGACAGTATCAAAAGATTTACTAGTCAAGATATACCATGTCTACCATTTCCCCTCTATCCACAAGGCTTGTTACCCTGTCAAAGAAAGCTATCAGGTTGGTTTGACAAGATTTGTTCTTGACAAATCCATCTTGACTGTTACTTATCACCTTATTATCTTCTAGATGTTTGTAAATTGATTGCTTAATTATTTGCTCCATTATCTTTCCAGGTACAGAAGTTAAGCTGACTGGTCTGTAATTTCCTGGGTTGTCCTTATTTCCCTTTTTATAGATTGGCACTATATTTGCCCTTTTCCAGTCTTCTGGAATCTCTCCCATCTTCCATGACATTTCAAAAATAATCACTAATGGCTCAGATATCTCCCCAGTCAGCTCCTTGAGTATTCTAGGATGCATTTCATCAGGCCCTGGTAACTTGAAGACATCTAATTTGTTTAAGTAATTTTTAACTTGTTCTATTCCTATTTTAGCCTCTGATCCTACCTCATTTTCACTGGCATTCACTATGCTAGATGTCCAATCACCACTAACCTTCTTGGTGAAAACCGAAAAAAAGAAGTCATTAAGCACCTCTGCCATTTCCACATTTTCTGTTATTATTTCCCCCCCCCCCCCCCCCCCCCCTTGAGTAACGGTCCTACCCTGACCATGGTCTTCATCTTGATATCTATATCATCTATCTATATCAGTTTTTGTGTTTCTGCTCAAGTATGAGTTACACATTCCACCCTAAGAATATGGTGGGTGTATAGCATTGCCAAAGAGTCAATGAACTGAACTGATGGTCAATAAACCAGCTTTTGTCAAACTTATGTAACAATTACCATTATAAAAATAGTAATGCTTGACATTAGATAGCACTTTTCATTCAGAGATCTCAACGCACTTTATGGAGGGAGATTAAATACCAGTTTTCCCATCTATAACATAAAACTAAGGAAAAAAAGCAGACTGATCAAGGCCATAAAGTGAGTAAGTGGCAAGGCTTTGAATAGAACCGTGGTCCAACTCCTAGCCAACTGACTTATCTACTGAATTGGCTGCTCTCTGCAGCTGTCTTTTAAGATGTGACAAAAAGTGATAAAATTCAAAAGAATTATTTACAAGGCCAAGATTTAACTTTAGACAACTATCACTCAAGTATCTATGAACACAGTCTAGCTTTTTGCTTGCATGGTGTTGACTTCTCAAACATCTGATTAGAGTGGTTCTTTTCCTTCACTTGGCATTAACCCTAAGGACAATTTAAATTCTTTAATTGAAATTTTACCTCCCCTGTAATCCTGGAGTTCTCAATTTGCCACTCAATATATTCTATTTAACTTCTCTCTGTTAAAAGGCCACCATTAGAGTATCTTCACTTTGTCCGGAAACACAGAGACCGCAGCTCTCTCAGACAGAAGTCATAATGTAATTTTGCACATCAGCAAGTAGAGAGAAGACAGCCTTCATCTTCCCTTGAAGTCCAAGTAATGTAGGTCACCTAATTCACCCAAGCTTCAGTAGTGCAGGAAATAAGTCCAGGGATGGTGAAACTTATTGCTAAAATATATGTGCTTCTACTTCTAGGATTTGGTGTTCTAACATCAGAGAGTAAGTGGCAATAGAGTGCAGAAAAATATTTTGACTATTTTAAGAACTGCTTCATTCCTCTTCTGAAGAAAGATTGTGCATTTTAAGTTAAGCAAGGCAGCCAGTCTTTAAAAGTTGGCCAAATAACCAGAAGTGGATTTATTCCCTCCGAATATATAGTGAGATAGAAAAGTTAGCCTAAAATTGCAACCAACTTGACCTTTTAAACTGTAAATGCTCATGCCCAAATACCTCCAAGCAAGGAATGCACTGAGTCACAGGCCAGAATGCTATGCTCAAGCACAGGTCACAAAGGATGTCTCCTCTCAAATGTTGATCTAGCACCTAGTACATTTTGGGAGGGGAGGGGAGGGCTCTGGCTGGGGGGGAGGGCTCTGGGGTGGGGCCAGAAATGAGAAGTTCAGAGTGCGGGATGGGGCTCCAGGCTGGGACAGGGGGCTGGGATGTGGGCTCTGACTGGAGGTGCGGGTTCTGGGGTGGGGCTGGGGATGAGGGATTTGGGGTGTAGGAGGGTGCTCCACGAGGGTTCGGAGGGTTGGAGGGGTATCAGGCCTGGGTCTGTTGGATGGGGCATGGCGAGGGCTCTGGCTGGGGGTGCAGGCTTTGGAATGGGGCCAGAAATGAGTTCAGGGTGCAGGAGGGGGTTCCAGGCTGGGGTGGGGGGGGGGTGAGGGCTCCGGCTTAGGGTGCAGGCTCTGGGGTGGGGCTGGGGATGAGGGTTTGGGGTGCAGGAGGGTGCTCCAGTCTGGTATCGAGGGGTTCAGAGGGCAGGAGGGGGATCAGGGCTGGGGCAGGGGGTTGGGCTGCGCGAGGGGCTCAAGGATGCAGGCTCCGGGCAGCACTTACCTCAAGCAGCTCCCGGAAGCAGCGGCACATACCACCTCCGGCTCCTATGCGGAAGTGTGGCCAAGCAGCTCTGTGCGCTGCCCTGTCCGCAGGCGCTGCCCCTGCAGCTCCCATTGGCCACAGTTCCCGGCCAATGGGAGCTGTGGGGGAAGCATGCAGAGCCCCTGGCTGCCCCTAAATGTAGGAGCCAGAGGGGGACATGCCGCTGCTTCGGGGAGCTGCAGCACGTGCACATGGAGCGGCCCCCGACCTCACTCCCCAGCAGGAGCTCAAGGGCCAGATTAAATCGGGTGGTGGGCCGGATGTGGCCCGCGGGCCGTAGTTTGCCCACCCCTGCTCTAATCTATCAAGAGAAATTTCCTCTGTACGAACTATGACAGATATTGCAATGCCTTGCAGAATCTTTGGGGAGCACTTCATTCAATTTATGAATGGTTTATGCATGACTGTGTTCTTGGTATGGGGGAGGGTTACCATAGCTTCTCTAGGAACAAAAAGCAGTGTGGGCTAATTAAGGCAAATCACTAAGCAGTTACCCTGAAACTGACAAATGTTTTATTTCTTTCAGCATTGCTTGCTCTCCCCCCCCCCGCCCCCACCTCCAACTCTCATTTTAGAGATCTCCAAACCATTCATATTCATATATTCCAGACCAGAAGGGACCACTGTGAGCATCTAGTCTCACCTCCTGTATAACACAGGCCAGAGAACTTCCCCAAAATAATTCCTAGATGAATAATTGGATGTTTTTCTAAAAGATCCAATCTTGATTTTAAAATGGTCATTGATGGAGACTCCACCACAACCCCTTGGTAAATTGTTCCAACGGTTAATCATCTCACTAAAAAAAAACTGTATGCTTTATTTCCAATCTGAATTTGTCTAGCTTCAACTTCCAGCTATTGAATCATGTTGTACCTTTCTCTGCTAAATTGAAGAGCCCATTAAATATTTGTTCCCCATGAAGATACTTACAGACTATAATCAAGTCACCCCTTAATCTTCTCTTTGTTAAGATAAATAGATTGATTTGAGTCTATCACTACAAGCCATGTTATCTAATCCTTTAATCATTCTCGTGCATCTTCTCTAAACTCTCTCCAGTTTATCAACATCGTTCTTGAATTGTGGGCACCAGAACTGGACACCGTATTCCAGCAGCGGTCATATCAATACCAAAAATAGAGCTAAAATAACCTCTCTACTCCTATTAGAGGTTCCCCTATTTATGCATCCCAGGATCGCATTACCTCTTTTGGCCAGAGTGTCACACTGGGAGCTCATGTTCAGCTGATAATCCACCACAACACCAAAATATTTTTTAGAGTCACTGATCACTCTGAATTAGGGACCTGTCCTCATTATTTGCCATTCCCCCAATTTTGTGTCATCTGCCAACTTTAATAATGATCATTTTATGTTTTATTCAAGGTCATTGATAAAAATGTTAAATAGTGTAGGACCAAGAACCAATCCATGCAGGATCAATGTTGATAAACGCAAAGTAATGCACATTGGAAAACAATCCCAACTATACATATAAAATGATGGGATCTAAATTAGCTGTTACCACTCAAGAAAGAGATCTTGGAGTCATTGTGGATAGTTCTCCGAAAACATCCACTCAATGTGCAGTGACAGTCAAAAAAGCAAACACAAGGTTGGGAATCATTAAGTAAGGGATAGATAAGATATATTGCCTCTATATAAATTCATGGTACGCCCACATCTTGAATACTGTGTGCAGATGTGATCACCCCATCTCAAAAAAGATATATTAGAATTGGAAAAGGTTCAGAAAAGGGCAACAAAAATATTAGGGGTATGTAACCGCTTCCATATGAGGAGAGATTAATAAGACTGGGACTTTTCAGCTTGGAAAAGAAACGACCAAGGGGGGAGATATGATTGAGGTCTACAAAATCATGACTGGTGTGGAGAAAATAAATAAGGAAGTGTTATTTACTCCTTCTCATAACACAAGAACTAGGGGTCACCAAATGAAAGTAATAGGCAGAGGGTTTAAAACAAACAAAAGGAAGTATTTCTTCACACAACGCAGTCAACCTGTGGAACTCTTTGTTGTCGAAGGCCAAGACTATAACAGGGTTCAAAAAAGAACTACCGTATATACTCGTTCATAAGCCGAATATTTTGGTAAAAAAGTGAAGCATCAAAGAGCGGGGGTCGGCTTATAAATGGGTCTACACCAAAATTTGATGATTTTAAACTCTATGGAATCATTGAATTGAATATCTAATACATTGTCGTTTTGTTTACCTGGAGCATCTGCAGGCATGGAGCCCCTCAGCTCCCTGTGGCCGCGGTTCGCCATTCCCAGGCGAACCGCAGCCACAGGGCGCTGAGCTCCATGCCTGCAGACACTCCAAATAAACAAAACGTCCCAACCCGCCAAGGGCTTACCCTGATGGGCTGGGAGCCAAAGTTTTCCAACCCCTGAAATATAGGGTCGGCTTATGAAAGGGTCATACAGTTTTTGCTATTTTTACCTATCTATTTTGGGGGGGTCGGCTTATAAACGAACAGGCTAATGAACGAGTATATACGGTAGATAAATTCATGGAGGATGGGTTCATCAATGGCTACTAGCCAGGATGGGTAGAGATGGTGTCCCTAGCCTCTGTTTGTCGAAGTGGGAATGAATGACAGGGAATGGATCACTTGATGATTACCTGTTCTGTTCATTCTCTCTGGGGCACCTGGTATTGGCTGCTGTCAGAAGACAGGATACTGGGCTAGATGGACCTTTGGTCTGACCCAGTATGGCCGTTCTTATGATCCCTTGGGAAACAAACTCGCTTGATGATGATTCCATGTTTACAATTACATTTTGAGACCTATCAGTTAGCCAGTTTTTAATCCATTTAATGTGTGTCACGTTAATTTTATATTGTTCTAGTTTTTCAGTCAAAATGTTATCCAGTACCAAGTCAAACACCTTACAGAAGTATATTACATCAACACTATTACCTTTATTAACCAAATCTGTAATCTCATAAAAAAATCATCTAGTTTGACAGTATCTATCTTCCATAAATCATGTTCATTTGCATTAATTACACTATCCTCCTTTAATTCTTCATTAACTGAGTCCCATATCAGGCACTCCATTATTTTGTCCAGGATAAATGTCAGACTGACAGATTTATGATTACTCAGGTTATGCGATTTACTCTTTTTAAAAACTGGCACATTAGCTTTCTTCTGGTTTTCTGGAACTTCCTCAGTGCTCTAAGACTTATTGAAAATCAACATTAATGATCCAGTGAGTACCTCAGCCAGCTGTTTTAAAACTCTTGGATGCAAATTATCTTAACCTGATGATTTAAATATGTCTAACTTTAGTAGTCTAACTTTAGTAGCTTTTAGTAGTACTAATGTGGAAGGGACGGGGGCGGGGCTGGGGGTGGTATAGGTGTGCTGGAGTTGCTGCTGACAAGGGGTGTTGTCTCCTGGGAGTGGCGGCCCCACGTTCTGCTCCCTTCACTGCTGCAGTTCCCAGGAGAGCCCTGCGGTTCCGTGGATACCCATTTATATCCTCAGACATAAATTTTTATCCATGCAGGGCTCTACCAATAGTCAACTAGATTGAATTTATGCTCAGAAATGAGCAATTCTAGTCCCGCTTGTTTGTTACCCAGGCTTCTAGCATTGGTGTATAAGCAATTCAAAAATTTCTTCTCATGTCCTTTGGTTCCTTGATTAATTTTGTTGTTAACATTTGATTTTGTGCTGAGTGCTCATATCTTCCCTCTTTTTACCCTCCCATTTTGCTATTAGTTTAACCTCTCCTGACTACTCTAGACAGCCTGTGCTCAAGGAGATGGTCCTCTTCTATTGAGGTGGAGGGCACTCAAACTGTACAGCCCCCGCTTTCCTTAGAAAGTGGACAAATGTTCCACACAATCAAAACCCTCCACCCTCCAGCACTTACCTAGCATTAAATGTGACTGATTCTAGATGCTCCCCTCTCAGTTGACTTTGTGACTCCAAATAACCCTACTGAAGCAGCCAAATGTCAGATATCTTTATAATATTTTCATACAAAATACCTTGAGAAAAAATGCTATTTAACTCTGAGATCGTCAGGAACTTATGATGATCAGAAGAAAAAAGTTTCCACCATACTTCAATACCACATTCCTGCATTAAATGTTTTCCATTTTTAGGAAGCTTCTACAAATTTTCCCCCAAATGCCATCTTAACACTTCCTCTACGGCTGCTTGGTTTTAAATTTTAGTAAATAAAGACAAATTACTTGGAAACAGGGTATATCACTAATTCAAAGTCTTAGAAAGTCAAACGTATCAAAAATAATTAAAAGAAGTATATTTCAAGTAGATTGAACTGGAAAGGAAACTTCAGTCCTGTTTTTAAAATCTGAAGCAAGTAACTCGAAGGGTTACTATATATATATATATATATATATATATATATATATATATATATAT
>NW_020664462.1:29143790-29144130 GCF_002925995.2 Terrapene triunguis | reverse complement strand
GGTCAGCTACTTAAAGGGGAAATGTGCATCTCTCGCTCTCAGACACACGGTGTGTGTCTCTGTCTGCTATGCTCTCTCCCCTCCTTCCATGCCGGCTGCCTTGTAGAGTGAGGCTACATTAACAACCAGTTAAACCTTGAGGGCTCGGCCAAATGCTAGTTCATCATTTAGCAGTAAGGTATTCCCTGCGAAATATCCCATCCTCTGACTTCACCACCTCAACCCAGCTTCATAATCATCATTGCTGTGTACCAGTATTAAATTGTTTGTTTAAAACTTATACTGCGTGTGTGTGTGTGTGTATGTGTATGTATATATATATATATATATATATATATAT
>NW_020664462.1:28997758-29143690 GCF_002925995.2 Terrapene triunguis | reverse complement strand
TATATATATATATATATATATATATATATATAGTATTTTGTCTGGTGAAAAAAAAATTCCCTGGAACCTAACCCCCTCATTTACATTAAATCTTATGGGGAAACTGGATTCGCTTAGCATCGTTTCGCTTAAAGTCGCGTTTTTCAGGAACATAACTACAACGTTAAGTGAGGAGTTACTGTACTCACTGTTAATCTCTGTTCTTTAATTCCATCACCACCTATTACAGCTCATTTGTCAAATAATTGTTAAAATTCACAAAACCATATTTTCTAAATAATTTGAATGAAGCGATTCAAATGATGACATAAGAGCAGAATATTCAAAAGACAACAAAATGTTACTGTAAATGACACATTCATAAGAGAAAACCTGCTGGAGTTGAAAGCTGTATGTATATACACATATATGTGAAAAGTTACAAACTGCATTTCACATGGAAAAAAACCATACTTTCCCCATAATTTAAAGAGGCATACACACAATCAACCATTCAAGAAGGATTTTTTTTAATTTCAAGCATTTACAAGCAAACCTAACATTTTGAAAATTTACTCGTATTTCCTAGCACAAAAAAAGCAGAAAAAAGACATCTAAAAAGAATATATTATATGCCAAGAAAAAATATTGTCCTGAAGTAACGAATAAGCAGTGGCAAAAATCATCATATCTATCATCTATCTAGGTGCTGAAAAGGCCTCTACCAGCATAATATCAGAGTACCTATTATATATAGCTTTTACATGTTTTTAAAAGCACTAATAATTTTTGCTCAGAACACACTGAAATGACACAAACATTGCTGCAGTAGCTCAAAATGCTAATGAAATAATAGCTGCAAAAAATATATTGGACATTCTCAAGTTAATTATATTGGAAAGATGTGACCTATATTAAATACAGAGTTTTTGTAAGCACACTGATTTTCTAGCAGATATGACATTTAGTATCTAAATGGGGACTGAGTTAAGAATAACAGATAGAAGAGGTAGTCTCCCACTCACCAGTAGCTAGCAAGAAAGTTAGTCTAGCAAGTAATAAGTATAAGTTTTGCTTAATTTCAAAACTAAGAGGGCAGGCAGAATTTCACCCAGCCTCTGACAATAGGCAGGCTAATTTTTAAAATAAATTTACTATGTCCTGTCCCCTTCTCCTGATTACATTCCAGATTTAAGAGCCCTAAATCAGCGACATTCATAAGCATGTGCTTAACTTTGATTACAATAGTATTAATCACAAGTTTGACGTTAAGCATGTACTTAACTGCCTTGCTGAATGGCGCCTAAATCAGAAGGGAAAGCACCTGAGAATGTATTAAAAAAAAAGTCACATACTTTGAATTAAGATTTCAGTTTGTTCTTTATTTCTAATAGGAGGATTTGGGGTGTATATAGAGAATTTAATTCTACAAAGATATAGAGGCAAACACGTGGGATATGGAAGATCAGGTCAATTTCTTCAGTGAAATCCCGGACCCACTGAAGTCAAAAGCAAAATTCCAATTGGCTTCAGGTGGGACAGGATTTCACCTCCAGTCTTTAAGGAACATGTTATAAAAAGATACTTTAGACTGGTAAATAAATGTATAAGGATAGTCTTCCGCTCCTTTCCATAATATCTGTCATTTGGCTTTCTCACCCTTCCCTTTGTCCAGCTATACCAGAGGTGGGCAAACTACGGACCGTGGGCCACATCCAGCCCACGAGACCCTCCTGCCCAGCCCCTGAGCTCCTGGCCTGGGAGGCTAGCCCCCAGCCCCTCCCCCGCTGATCCCCCTCTCCCGCAGCCTCAGCTCACAGTGCCCCCGGCACAATGCTCTGGGTGGCGGGGCTCTTGCAGAGCTCTATGTTGCGCGGTGGCGTGTGTGGCTCCAACCGGGCGGCATGGCTGCCTGTCCTGGTGCTCTGGGCGCCATGGCTGTAGCGCCTCCAGGCACCGGTGCTCCAGGCAGCTTGGTAAGGGGGCAGGGAGCAGGGGAGTTGGATAAAGAGCAGGGGAGTTCGGGGTGGTGGTCAGGGGGCGGAGGTGTGAATAGGGGTTGGGGCGATCAGAGGGCAGGAAACAAGGGAGTTGGATGGGGCAGGGGTCCTGGGGGAGCAGTCAGGAAGGAGAGTGGGGGTTGGATGGGCCGGCGGGGGGGCAGTCAGGAGCAGGGGTTCCGGGGGCAGTCAGGGAGAAGGGGTGGTTGGATGGGGCAGAGGTCTCAGGGGGGCAGTCAGGAATGAGAGGAGGGGTTGGATTGGGCGGCAGGGGGCAGTCAGGGGACAGGGAGGGGCGGATTGGGTAGGGGTCCCGGGGGGCTGTCAGGGAACAGGGGGTTTGGATGGGGCAGGAGTCCCGGGGCGGCCGTCAGGGGGCGAGAAGCAGGGGGGCTGGATGGGGGCGGGGCCACGCCTGGCTGTTTGGGGAAGCACAGCCTCCCCTAACCAGCCCTCCATACAATTTCGGAAACCCGCTGTGGCCCTCAGCCCAAAAAGTTTGCTGCCCCTGAGCTATACTGAAAGAAGAACAGGAGACAATTGATATGGTTTTAATCAGGCTGCAACTTCATTATTAGATGTCTGGGACCACCCTAGGGTTGCCAACTTTCTAACTGCAGAAAACCAAACACCCTTGCCCCGCCCCTGCCCCAAGGCCCCGCCCCCGCTCACTCCATCCCCCCTCCCTCCGTTGCTCGCTCTTCCCCACCCTCGCTCAGTCACTCATTTTCACCAAGATGGGACTGGGGGTTGGGATGCAGGAGGGGGTGAGGACTCTGGATGGGGGTGTGGGCTCTGGGGGGGGGGGCAGGAATGAGGGGTTTGGGCTGCAGGGGAGACTCCAGACTGGGGGGGGGGACTGAAAGTTTCAGGATGTGGGAGGGGGCTCTGGGCTGGGGCAGAGGGTTGGGGTGTGGGCTCTGGGCTGGGGATACAGCTCCAGAGGGGGGCCAGAAATGAGGGACTCAGGGTTCAGGAGGAGGCTTCAGGCTGGGACACGGGGTGGCTCTGGCTGGGGTGAAGGCTCTGGGCTGGGAGGGTTGGGGTGCGGGAAGGGATGCAGGCTCTGGGAGGGAGTTTGGGTGGTGATGGGGGTTCCGAATTGTGGCAGGGAGTTGGGGCGCAGGAGAGGGCTTGGGGTGCGGGTTCTGGGCAGCGCTGAGCTTAGATGCCCCAGCATTTCCCTGTGACGGAGGAAGTCTGTGCAGCTCCCAGGACGTGGCAGCATGTCCCTCTGGCTCCTAGGCGGAGGGGTGACCCAGGGGCTCCACACACTGCCCCCATCCTGCAGGCGCCACCCCCACAGCTCCCACTGGCCACGGTTCCCAACCAATGGGAGCTGTGGAGCCTGCACCTGGGGCAGCACCTGCGCGTTGGGGCAGTGTGCGGAGCCCCCCTGGCTGCCCCTCCACCTAGGAACCAGAGGGACATGCTGGCCCCTTCCCGGGAGCCGCACTGAGCCTGCTTGCCCCACTGGCACTGCAGCCAACTGGACTTTTAGCTGTCTGGTTAGCTGTGCTTCCCTATTTCCAGTACCACAAGGATAATAAAAGAAAACACGTTAATTCTCCCATCACCATATTTGTGCTGGAGAAAAATGATTTACCCAGTTTCAATGACATTTTAATTGATGTAAAAAACAATGCACTTTCATGGAAGCTTCACAAACTCAAAGAGCACATTTAGATTACCTCAGTTTCACTAAAAATATCTTTACACAACACTAAATACATCTGTCTTTGGAAAACCACCATCCTAGGAATTAGACTGGGGAACCTTACCACTATACAAAAGCAGACTAGTTTATAAAGTTGTTAAAGACAGTGGATAAACCAAAAAGATAAGGACAAACCAGCAAGGCATTCCCAAGGGTAAACTATGCCCAGGTTGCTAGAAATGTTACGAAGGAGTTGAGTGGTAAAAGGAGAACCAATAGAACTAATTCATGTAGACTTTGAAAAGGCACTTGATAAAGTATTTACCAAAAGGATCTTTAAGAAACCTTGTAAGCACTAGGGGAGTGGATTAATGGACTGTCATGGATAAAAGGTGGAACAAGCCAGGACATCTGAAACAAAAGCAATAAAGCCAGGAACATCTTCAGGAGCTTAATACAGTCTGGAAATCATCAAAATACAACACCAAAACCAAACTCAAGATTTATCGGAGCTGCATACTTTCAACACTACTTTATAGTGCAGAATGCTGGGGAATGAGAAAGTATGACACATCCAAACTGTCTTCATTCCATACAACCTGCCTCAGAAAAATCCTCCATATCTTTTGGCCCAGAACAATCTCGAACCAAGATCTATTGACACAGTGCAGCCAAGAGGATCTGAGCACCATCATTGCCAGGAGGCGTTGGAAATGGATCGGTCATGTGCTTCGGATGAAACTGATTCCATCACCACAGTAGCAATAAAATGGACACCTGAAGGCAAGTGAAAATGAGGCCGCCCGAAAACAACCTGGCGAAGAGCTGTGGAAGCCGAGCTGAAAAACCTGGGGCACAGCTGGGGAGCCATTGAAAGACTTGCCAGAAACAGACAGGAGTGGAGGAGCTTCGTCACTGCCCTAAACGTCAGAGGCATAATAGGAACATGATAATGATGATGATGATAATGATGATGGATAAAAGGCTGACTGAGCAATAGGAAAATAGGTAGAAAAATACATTCAGCATATAGAATAAGAAGTTAAAAATAAAGTGCTTAAGGGATCATCACTAGGAGTCTTGGGGTTAAATAGATTTATGACAGTCTGGAAGGCTGGATGAAGAGTGAGGTGGCAAGTTTTCTGCCAACAGAACTGGGGTTCCATTCAATACCTCTCACAGCAATAAAACTCCCATTTCGTTTAATGGGAGCTGTGCTTAAGAAAGGAGCTGGTAAGCTGGCTGACCAGCAAGAACAGTTTTCTTGGATCTCTCTCTTGTTTTTTTAATTACTTAAGAAGCTGTCAGCACAGTTTTTGCTGCAGACAAAACTGGTCCTATACAGACAGAAGTAAAAAAACACAAATACCTCCCCCAGTCTGGACCACCATCCCTCCTTTCTGTAGCTCTAACTGCTGTGGAGAAGTTCTTATTCCAAGGCATCTTCACCTCCTGTCTCCCATGCAATTACACATTTGACTTCCTTTTAGGGAATCCAACTGGCCTGGAGCCTCTATTCCTGCTTCATTCTCTTCACTTAAGTATATGAACAGGGCAAAAGGGGAAAGCCAGGTTGGAGTTAACCCTCTGTTTGATTGTGACTAAACAGAACCCTCTTCACCCTGCTAAACAATCTGTTTTGAAGGAGCTGGGAAAGGCACAAATCTGACTCTTGGGAGGATGGAACTAAGTTTGCAAAGTATCTCAGTTCCAGAATATGACAATACCCAACAACTGAATATGCCGGGAGCCGCAGTGCTGAAACAGTCTGCCCCCCATAGGGGAGAAATGAAATATTTACATAAGCTTCTCTGATTACAGGTGCGTTGATGAGTGATCGGAAGAATAATGTCCTCTGTTTGGAGGATGCTTCCCTGCTCTGAAGAGCAAGACAGAAGCTGCATATGCAAGGGGAAATAAAGGTCTAGAAAAGAACCAGGTGGCTGAGTAATCCCTCCAATTACTACACTTACAATCATGGCCCACTGTAGAACATTGTTTGATTACTCCTTCCTGGGGCGAAGGAAGGTGGAAGAGAAGACATGCATTTGCTTGAAAAAGACCCAACCTGGCATATATGGAGCAGGGGGGCACCACCACTCGCCCCCTACCTTGTTATCTGACGTGTCAGGAACTTGCCTTGGTAGCCTCAAATGGAAAATAAAAGGAACCCTCCTAGTGCTAACCTAGTAATGGGTAGCTCAGAGTAAACTGAAGGGTGAGGAAATCCTGACATAGGGGACCTCATGTAACTCTGGTGCAGTTTCTCTCCTGAGGTACCAGCTAACAGGTTGAAACAGAAGTTCAGCTTGGTGCGTGTTCAGCTGCATAAAGGCACTTGAGGGATCCTGGCCTGTCCTAATGGAACCACTGATAATGGTGGCCTTGGAGGTGGGCAAGGGTTCATTTGGGCAACTTTGCTGGGGAACTGTGTGCCTGGGACCACTGCCCCATAGGGAAGGATGGGCTCGCTGTTCACAGGAATGGAGATAGGTGGAATGGCCTGACCGTGGAAGGGACAGTTCACTTTGCGGGTGGTGATGAGTCGGAAGAGTGTGCTCCTACCGGATGGGATCCTGAAACCCTCATACAGGTCTATGGGAGAGATTCAAGGTCTGAGTTTCAGAATAGCAAAGGTCTGAGCCTCATCAAGATGGATGAGGATCATGAGGCATGGGTGAGTGGCCCTCGACCTGTGTCTCACTCCCATAACCAACCAAGAGTCCAGCGAGCCTCCTCAGGATATGACAGTAAAGTTTGGCAGGAGCCTGCAGACAATGAAGGAGGGGATTGTGAGCTTCGGTGCTCAGGGACAAGGGTGACATCCAGGTCACTCATCCTTTGGACACCCCCCCCCTTAAGGGATATAGAGTGATTTGGCAAAAATAATTGGCATTAGTGGCCCATAGGCTGGGCAGTTTGCCTGACAAGAGTGGGCGATGCTGTCACCGATGTGGTGGGGACTGATATCCCACAAAGGGATATGGAGCAATTAGGGAGGGATCCTCCATCGCCAGGTGGCAGCATTCCTAACAAAATACAGGCAGGAGACAAGGTGGCTAACAGCCCTAGAGCTTATGTGGGAGCTGATCACCCACTTGGGAATCATCTGGCTAAAGGGGTTAAGAAAAAGACTTGGAAGGGAAAATTTGTGGATTTATTTACCTTGCTGTTCAGGGAAGAGCAGACAGAGGAAGGGGGCAAAACGGACCCAAAAAAAAGGGGGGGGAGGACAAACCCCACAAACGTATGGTGTCTCAAACTCCTGAGAACTGGTCCGTGGCCTTTGGCATTTATACAAGTATAATTTGTTTGAGGACCTCGAAAGGTGTAGTTCCTTGTTCAAGTATGATAACTTAATAGTAAGGGCTTATGCTACATGTGGTGGGGTAACATAGTTAAAGTATGGCAGAGAATTTAGACAGAGGGCAGCGGAGGAGCCTGATTTACTCCGGGGTAAAACAGATCAGGAACTTTGGCTTGAATGAATGAGTTCTTATGACCCAGCTCAGCTGGCATTCACAGACAATGGGTTGCCAGTGCCAAAACCTTGTTTTCAAAATATGGATATAAAAGCCAATGTGTGCTTTGCACTTAATAATGGGGAATGTTTTCACTCCCAATGCAGGTACAATCACCATGGGGGTCAGGATAGTGCACTCTCCTGTTATGTGGGTAAAGGGTGATTTCAACAGAGCAGTAGGAAAAGGAGTCCACAAGTCCCAGTGCTTCAGGAGATGCTACAGGGGGAGGAAATAACCATAGGAAAGTTAAGGTAAAGGTGTTGTAGCATTTGTTATTGGATTACCCCAGGAAAAGTGATGCAGCTTATTTATAGAATGGCTTTTTGGCTGGTTTTCAAATCCCATATAAAGGAGTGAGGTGCCATTCCTGGGCAGAGAACCTGAAGTTGTTAAAGTCTTCGAGCATATGGTAAGGGCAAAGATGACCTCCGAAGTGTCAGCAAGGAGAGTGGCAGGCCCCTTTCCATGCACTCTGATGCCAAAAATGCACATATGTGCCCTGGGTGTTGTACCAAAGAAGGTGAAGGGGGAATACAGGCTTATCCACAACCTGCCCTTCCCTGCAGCTCATCAGTAAACTATATTGACCCCCAACTGTGTCCAGTGAGATACTCATCATTTGATGCTGCGGTAGCTATGATTAAGGAGTGTGGCCCTGGGGAGATGTTGGCAAAATATTACATCCAGTCTACATTCTGGTTGCTTGCAGTGCATCCCAGGGACTTAAACTTGCGTTGGTGTCAGTACTGCTTTCAAAAGATTCAAAGGCCCTGCCCAAAGTTTAACATACCTGGGCACCAAATTGGACACAGTTTCGGGAGTTTTGAAGTTACCTACGGAGAAGCTGGAATTGGTCAAGGCACTGATACATGCTCTCAAAGGGACAAAGAAAATTACTCTGAACTTTGCATGCCAGGAGTGGCTCCCGGTCAGGAATTTATTGTCTGTGTGGCATCTGCCTCCTCTGGAGCGCAAAAAGCACACCACTTTGTCAGAATGACATGGGAAATGAAGGAAAACTCAGGCATGTGGAAAAGATTCATGGAAGAATTTAATGGGGTTTCAATATGGCATTCAGACTGGTTGCTCAAGACTAGCTATAGATACAATCTGACACTTCAGGAGGCACAGGTTTTGGGGTGTACTTTCAAAAAGAGTGGTATCAAGTTTGGTATCAAGTTTTTTCCTATACTGGTGGCAATAACTATTTGGGGAGAAAACTTTCAGAACAAAAAAGTCCATTTCTAGTGTGACTACCAACCTATGGGGTCCATACTGTGAACAGACAGTCGGCTAAGAGTGAGGCTGGTGAGGGCCTTTGTTATATACACTGCCTGCAGTTTAACATTCTGAGCATGTCCAGGAGTGCCAATACTCTCTCTCAATTTCAGGACAACAGATTCTGGGAACTCAACCTGCTGGCCAGCAGGGATCCCTGGGTGATGCCCCAACAACTCTAGAACTTTAGTCCCATAGTTTTTATGACCTAGTCAAAGATGTGAATGCTGGGGGCCTATAAGGCCAGCCTTTCAGAGATCACAGAATTTAGGGCACAGGAAAACCTTCATCAGGTACAGTATGTGGTGTCTCTGACTCATTGTGGGTTGGTTCCCTCCACCATTTCTGGTTGGCTACTTGACTAGGTTCACGTGTTTCCCAAACCCATCCAGGCATTTCATAGTACAGAAGCTCTTAGAAGGATGGTACAGGAGGGATGGATGAGAGACGGACAACAGTTTACCCGTAACACTGGAAACCTTGACAGGGTTATTAACAGCTCTATCGTGGGTCTCCAGCTGTGGGAGAGAGGCCATTTTATTTAAGGTGGCATTTGTTGTTGCTTTCTTTGGCACTTTTAGAGTGAGTGAGTTGGTGCCTATGGCAGCTGCTGACAGGAGTATGCATTAAACTTAACAGATGTGCAACTATAGGTAGAAGAAAAGTCCCTGCACTTAAGGTACCCAAAAACAAAGCAGAAGGGATGGGTGGAGGGCTTATGTGGTGTTGAAGGAATATGCAGATCAACACTTGTACCCCGTACAGGAAATAAGAACCTTATTAAAAATCCAGGGCCCACAGCATGGCCTGCTGTTCATACACAGTGATGGCAGTTTCCTGAATTCGGCACAGTACTGAGAAAAACCTTGTACTACTGAGATCTTGACCCAGAAAAATTTTGTACTCATCCTTTCAGGAGTGGGACAGTGATATCAGTGGTTGTGGAGGTTTTGGCTTGTGGCAGGAGCAGGCAATGGAGTGCTAGAAATCAAGGTCTTAGAAGATTCATCTCCACACCAAGGAAAAGACGGCAGGGAACAGTAAAATGCAACTAACCCATTGCACTTGTTTCTTTCGTGGGCTGTTCAGAGCGTTCACAACATTTGGATTTGCAGGCACTGTACTGTGAATTGGGCACACAAAAGGGTGACCAGGACAACAGACAGGTCTCAGCTGGCCTTCACGGCCTAAGCGATTTGCATCCGCTGGTTCAGCAGAAAAGTCCTGCACTGGGATCAGCTCATGCCACTTCTGCATTCACTGACAAACAACGCGGACCCACCTCACGCCTTGGTTATTCACCTCGGGGAGAATCATCTTAGGGGCTGTATCAGGGTCAAGCTCTGCAACCGAATCAATAAGTATATTAGTTTGATTATGCAATCATGGCCAGAAGTGAGGTTAATATGGTCAGAAATGTTCACAAGGCAGATTGGGAGAGGAGCTATAGACCTCAGCGTACGTGAACAAGGCTACAAAGTGAATATGGCAGTCACCAAGATATTCCTGGAGACATGGGGTTCAGTGATACAGCACAGAGACACCCGTTACGATCAGCCTGAATTTTTCAGGGATGATGGCATACAGTTGTCAGATGTGGTGCTGACATATGGCTAAAGAACATAAGAGAACAGCCTGGGCAGGAGTTGTGATACGAGGCAGCGTGGTTGTGGGGGAACGACCAAGCTAGTCGCTGCCACCCTCTGTGGCTAGTTACCAGTGCAGTTAAAAAGATAAATTCAAAGGTTGCCAGAAGTAAAAGACCTGGGATTTTGGTGATGGGTCTTGGGCTGATGAGGCAGAGTGAGATCTTGTGACCCTTGCAGGCTGAAACCAGACCCTTGTGGCCCTTGCGGGCTAAGGTCCTCACCCTTCTGCACCCTCTACCACCCTAGCAGGGGAGAGGGTGCTAGGACTCAGAGAGCTGAGTCCTGGTGGAGTAGGTTCAGGAGAGCCTTCCCCGAGTTACAAATTATATGGTAAGGCAGTGGTTCTCCACGAGGAGTATGTATATCCTTGGGGGCATGCAGAGGTCTTCCGGGGGTACTCAACTCATCTAAATCAGTGTTTCTTAACCTGGGGGTTGCAGCCCCTGGGGGATCACGGGACAGGTTTAGGGCGGGTCACAAGTGCTGGACTGATATTAGGGGTTGGCAAGCAGGGCAACTGCCCAGAGCCCCAAGCCACAGGGGACCCCACAAAGCTAAGTTACATGCTTCAGCCACAGGCGGTTGGGCTTTGGCTTCAGACAAGGCTCACAAGTGAAAAACAGGCTCAAGTTTCACACTGAAATATAAGTACAATATTTATATTCCAATCTATTTATTTTAGAATTATATGGTAAAAATGAGAAAGCAAACAATTTTTAGTAATAGTGTGCTGTGACACTTTTATATTTTTATGTCTGATTTTGTAAGCAAGTAGTTTTTAAGTGAGGTGGAACTTGGGGTGCGCAAGACAAATTAGACTCCTGAAAGGGGTACAGTAGTCTGGAAAGGTTGAGAGCGACTGTGGTAAGGAACCACAGCCCCCACACTGGAACCAATTAAACACCTGGTATAGGAAAGTATGGGTAATGGTTATGCAGTGCCCCTCCCCCGTGTTAAAGTTTAATAAAAGTTCTGGCGTGCATGTGTCTGTCCACATTTCGCTACTGTGTCCATATCAAAGGCAGAACCGAGACTAGAAACAAAAGAGGCAGGGCTACTGCAAGGGAAGAGGAAACCATCAGGCCAAAGATCCTATTCAATGACTGTTTGTGATAAAGAAAGAAGGGAGGAGCTCATTATTTTCAATTGGGAGAGACAAACAGCAAAACTAAAAAAAGAACTGGAGAAACTGGTGAAAAGTGAATGTTTAAAATATACAAGCATGTGCACGCAGCTATAAACATTTTGTTGATTGGCATGTGCTGTGGTAGAGCAGTAGTTAGTTGTAATGACATGCTGATAACTTCAATATGACTATCAGTGTTTCAGATGTCACATTGACATGATTACAACCGCTGAATACTTTTTTCTAGAATGTTTGAAAGATTTTGGAACTCAAGTAGTACCATGATTTATGGTTTGCTCCTGATTAAACAATGTACTTGTGCCAGGGCCGGCTCCAGGCACCAGCTTGGCAAGCAGGTGTTTGAGGTGGCCACTCCAGAGAGGGGCGGCAGGTCCAGCTATTCGGCGGCAATTCGGCAGATAGTCCCTCACTCCCGCTCGGAGCGAAGGACCTTCAGCTGAATTGGTGCCGCAGATCGCGATCGCAATTTTTTTTTTTTTTTTTTTTTGGCTGCTTGGGGCGGCCAAAACCCTGGAGCCGGCCCTGAATTGAGCTCAACAAAAATATAATTGCTCATTTTCTATGAAACCTAATCTATAAAGGACATTACAACTCAAGTTATTTTATGGAAAGAAGAGATATCTATGTTAAATATACAGCACTAGTGAAGCAATCAACCTACATATCTGTTAGAGGTTTCTTTTTAATCTACGCTGAAGGCTAAGAAAAGGAGTTAAAGCTATATTCACTAACCAAATGAAATCACTGTTGGCATGTAAGCATTGCAGTTTGGGACTTCTGGCAAATATCAACAAGAAGCAAATCAGAAAGACGGATTTGGCAGACATATAGATCCATTTTTCAACAGACAAAAAACAAGAACACTTTTTTTGTTTTTTTATAGTCAACACAGTGTTCTTCGTAAAAGGTCACACTATACCTAGAAATCTGGTTTGGACATCTACACTTCAGCTATCTGACAAAAAAGAACCACAGGGCGAGAAAGAAGAATTGTTGGCTCCAAAGCTCAAACTTCTTGCACACAGGAACAACAATTATTTAGCTTTAGACTCTAGAGGAGAGAAAAAAGAAAGCCCATCAGTAGAACCATCCACCAACCTGAAGCTAACATCAGGAAATGTCTACTTTGATTCAGGATTCTCTGAATGGAAATGAGTTTTCAAGTTAAAACAGATCTTCACTGTACCAATCCAGAACGATGGATGCACCCAATAAACTGAGAAGTAAACGAAATTAACAATTGACTACGGTCTGCTATCCTGTACCACAGAACAGATTATTTTATATTTTATGGACCAACTATATTTCTGGTGCTTAAATAATAAAATGTTTGCCTGTATTACATCTGGGAGTCAGCACACCAGGTTTCTCTTCTCAGCTCTGTCACTGACTTGTTTTATGATCTTGGGCAAGTCATTTAACCTCTGTTCCTCAATTTCCCCATGTGCAAATTGGAGTTACTTACATATTTTTAATCTATCCAAGGTACTTATATGGCCTCCATTACTGCAGTATTGAAGCATCTAATAATCTTTAGCATAGTTATCCTCATAGCATCCCTGTAAGGTAGGGAAGGACTACTATCCCCATTTTACAGATGGGGAACTGAGACCCAAGGACAAAAAGGAAGTCTGTGGTGGAGTATAGAATTAATCCCAGGTCTCCAAAGACTCAGGCTAGAGCCCTAGCCACTGGATCATCCTCTCTCTCCTACACTTCTATGAAGTGTTTGGAGAGCTATAATTGAAAACGTCTATAAGGAAGCATCTCATCATCCATTTTCACTTCTTGAAATATTCAGTTTTGGGGTTAAAATTTGCAATGCCTAGAGTCCACCCCAAAATGTATTTCAAATTTTATTTTAGGAAAGCCTGAGCAAAATCCCTTCAGCCATTATAAATTATGAGAGAACGGAAACTGCAATTTTTAGAGCTGGGTGGGAAACTGTCTTCCAAAACCACAAAAATCTGAGATTTCAAAAACTGCACCCACCTCAAACTGGGCAAAGTCAAAATCTCAAAATATCCCATTTTTTGACCATTTTGAATTTTTATTTCTAAATGAAAAATTAGTCAAATCTGACCCTTTCCCGCAAAAACCTTCAGTAGCAACAAACCAACATTTGCCAACTTAAAAAGTTAAAAAAAATAAAAAATTCCTGACCAGCCCCGTCACTTCTGTTTGTTAATAATTACAGCTTTAAAAAAATGATCATCGGAATAATAAGCACACAGAACTGAAGTGTGAAAAATAAAAAAATAGCATGGGGCCTTGTCCCTGGGGAATAGTCCCTTTGGATTGGAAAAAAAATGGGTTTGAGTTAAGAAAGACAGGAAAAATTTAAATTTGCAAATGATAGTATTGTATGAAATTCATTCCTGCCCAGAGAGACTTCTGTTTAGGCAGATTTAAGTGGTGTGTAGGCTTCTGTACAAGGATGATTTTCACTCGTATTCCACTAAATCAGGAACTGTGCACTTAGATGCAATACACATGCTGCTGGCACAGTTCAGGAAGCACACACTTTAAGCTGCAGCAATATGGACACTTGTATTCTTTATTATTCTCTCTCCGTTTTTAGCCTGCTCAGAACTTACTAACAAAATTCTACTGGACATTAATTGTAGGGAATGTCTCAATATTTTCCTACCTGGGAGTATCTCTGACTCACAAGTAAACTAATCCATATCAGACCAGTAAAAAGGAGTCAGAATCTCTTCTACCCAGAGTAATGCATGTTTGTGCATCTTTGAATGGCCCATTCTCAAGCATTTTAAGCAAGTTTAACTTCAGAAAGATTTCACTTTAGAAAACAGAAGGCTCAGGATGGCATTTTTTTAAAAGCAATCACTCTAGCTAAAGGAAAATCATAGAATCATAGAATATCAGGGCCCCTGCTCAAAGCAGGACCCATCCCCAGACAGATTTTTGCCCCCGATCCCTAAATGGCCCCCTCAAGGATTGAACTCACAACCCTGGGTTTGGTAGGCCAATGCTCCAACCACTGAGCTATCCCTCAGGCAAGGAAAGGCAAGGCAAGGTTAGATAGTCAGACTCTTGCATCATGTATATCATGAAGCACTTCAATTAAGAGGGAAAATATGAAACTTTTTTTTACAGCATAGAATCTGAAGGTGCCACCACTATGATGACCGCTACCTCCAAATGAATCCCTAAACTAAGTCTTACTATTGCATTCTCAAGAGTCACGTCATAATAATGAACATAAAATTACTCATCCTCGAAGTACTTAGACAAGTAAGCTTTATAACTTTTTTCAAATCTCATTCCTTCAGCACCTTATTAGATGTTCCACAGTGAATGCGTACCATATGTACAGTACAAATATGCTAAGTGCTCACATACCATAGTTTGTGACTGCATATGACCTGTGTTTGAAGTGAACTTCCACTGACATCACCACACCTACAAAGAGAACAGTTGTTTCTACAAAGATGCATAGAGATGATTATTCTGAAAATAAACTTATGCTTAAGAAACTGCTATTATTAACAGTGCTAGCTATACATTTAAAGAGTTACTGTATACATAGCATACCATACACTTTTCTCTCTTTCTTGGTCTGAAAAGGGAAAAGGTAGGACCTGTGCAAGAGGTAAATACGTGCATGAGGAATCAGAGGAGGGAGAGAAGACAGGTGAAAAGATACAGTCAGAGAAAGGGAACATAAGAATCAGTCTCACACACACACGGCCAGATTGTGAACCCTTAGTTATGTTGGCGAACACTTAGCATTCACTTCACTGAGACTAAGTGAAAAATGAATGCAAGCAAGACTTGAGAGAAAAAGTCTGTTACCCTGACTAATAGTGAAACAAACTAATGAAAAATATATGCATGGCAACTCATTATCCAATTAAATACTATTTCACTGGTTTCCATGTTCTATTTTCCCCAAGTGCAAATTGGAGTTCACTGCCCCTAAAAGTATCATCCACTACCACTGTCAGCTCCAACAAGGTTCTCTCATTCTGTAGCCTTGCTGGGTTAGCCAACACTTTCTAATAATACAAGCAAAGTAGCTTGATACAATAATTAAACAGTTTTTAAAATAACCCATGAGATGTTCTCCTATAGAAATTAACTTTCCTTGACAACAACAAGAATGCCTCCTGGTCGAAAGGAAAAAATCCCAGTTCAAAGAGATTTTAATTACATTAACCTTGGATGTCTCAGATTTATCAGTTTAACAACACTGAGAAACATGAGCTGCCTTTGATTGGCCCTTGGTAATACAGGAAAAGTGTTCTACTTCAGTTTAAGGAAACACCACCACAATACCTTTAGTAGGGAAAGAAAAACTGGATGTGATCATTGACTTGTGCATTACCTTCTAATTACTGCATACACTTTGTCACTAGGCTGGCATTTTGCCTCCTTTGAAACAATGAAACTGCAGAACTATTTGTCCCAGAAGATAGCAGATTTACTTTTCTATCTGTTACATTTTGGCTGGATTACTGATATTCTTTGGAGGTCTCCCAGAAGAAACTGTAAATAGATTACAACTGCTCCCAAAAAATGTCCCGTCTGGATTTTAACCTAAACCAAAGAGTCTTCTCACAGTCCACCGTACTGAGGATTAATTCACAAGTTTCAAGTAAATAGCCAATAGACCAACTTTTCACACCTCTGATTTGATGCATTTATCTGGCTGAACATACTTCACCTCTTCATTTTGCTTTTCACAAGTTTGTTTGTACACCTCTACCCCGATATAACGTGGCCCGATATAACAAGGGTTCGCATAAAACGCAGTAAAGCTCTGACACGCTGCTCTGAGCAATGTGTTAAGGGTGCCGGGCCGGGATAAGGGGCAGAGGGTCTCGGGGGCGGTCAGGGGCTCCCCCCACAGGGTCTAGTAGGCAGTAGCTGTGGGGGGGGGGGCAATTTTGGGAGCCCTGAAGTCCCAGAGTGGCCCAGGGGATTAGCGGGGGGCCGGGAGCAGCCCGTTCAGCTTCCCTCGCCCCTGCCCCAGCCGTGTCGCTCGGGGGAGGGAGCTTGGGGGAAGGGATCCCCCCACACTCATCGGCAGTGGGAAATGGAGCAGCCCGGCCCCAGCCCGCTCCAGTCCCACCTCCCAGCTGCGGTGCTCCACTTCTTGCTGCAGGTGAGTGCAGGACCTTTCCCCAACACATGCCATACAAATTGTATGATGGAGAGGTATATGAGAGTGACACTTCCCCCAGGGTCATGAGGCACTTTGCTATCACCTGTCTTTAGCATGAGGAAGCATTGTCTGTGCATGCTGTGGGTCAGCTCCCCAACTTCCTGGGCCACAAGCAACATAGGCATTCCCCTCTAGGCCTTGAGGCTTCACTGTTACCCTACAGGCTAGCAATTGGCCCACCCCAACTCCAGAGCCCTCAGTGTCTCCCTGGAGCGTCCAGTCCTTGATCTACTGGACATCTGCAATATTCACAGATTCACTGCTTCTAAAGAAACAGTTTACCAGTTCCATCGAAGATCACTGCTCCGCTTAACACACAACATTTAGGCCTGGTCTACACCAAAAAGTTAGGTTGACTGAGCAGTGTAGTTAAGCTGAGATAAACCCCCAGTGTGGACAGTCCCAGGTCGACGGAAGAATTCTTTAGCTGCCACGTCTGGGGGAGGTGGATTACCTGCCGACAGGAGAACCCCTCCCATCGGCATAGGTAGTGTCTACACTGAAGCGCTACAGCAGCATAGTTGCAGCGCTGAAGACCTGCCACTGTAGCGTTTCAAGTGTAGATAAGCCATTAAATATGTTTATAGTGAAATCAAGTATAAATTTATTTAACAAAGCATACAGATTCCAGTAGTAGCGATTAGATGTATTGGAAATAAATGGTTACATATAAAATAAAATCAAAATAATCATTCCACAGCCTTGACTTAATTAACAAGACTCTCTCTGTATCTAATAAAGCATTGCTTATCCAAAAATCCCTGCAGGGCTTTACAGCCAGGTTGGCTATGACCCTTCTTCCATGAGACAAGCATGCTGTGCATTTGGCTCCTAGGTGAAGGAGTCTGTGCATTTCTTTGCACCCTAATATACTAGAACAATCCATTGTCTTTATTCATAAGCATGGCAGATCCTCCCCTCAAATGTTTGTTTCATCCTGTAGATTTTCTTTCTTGTAGATTTTATAATCTTTTATTTAGCCCCCGGCTTAATATGCAAATAGACACACACTGTGAGGCATACAATACACAATGCACAAATGGCCAGACAGGGAGATACGAGTCTGTTGCCTCTTGCCTGAAAGGAACCTTTCTGAGATGTGTCACCTCCTGGTGACCTACCTTAACTCCAAGACCTTAAGAACATAATTTTTACTATTGATACATAACTTAGGGGGGAGGGATAGCTCAGTGGTTTGAGCATTGGCCTGCTAAACCCAGGGTTGTGAGTTCAATCCTTGAGGGGGCCACTTAGGGATCGGGGCAAAAATCAGTACTTGGTCCTGCTAGTGAAGGCAAGGGGCTGGACTCGATGACCTTTCAAGGTCCCTTCCAGTTCTAGGAGATGGGATATCTCCATTAAAAAAAAAAACAATAAAAAACTCCTTAAATATTCTCCGTGCAGACATTTCACAATGATTATGATGATCAGTTGGCTACTGGCTCTTGGTGGAGCTCTCACACGCTGCCCTTTGGTGAACTACTATGCAAATATTCGACTCAGGGGATCCCTGTAAAACCCTATGCATCCCTTGCTCCCTCTGCCAGTTGGCACGAAGAGTTCCCTGGTTCATAACGAGATTTTAAACGTCAAGTACTATTTTCCTCCTAGAACCTCTGAAAAAAAACGAACGTACTGAGTCTTCTATTAAAGATGGATACCATGTCCTATACTCAAAAAGTTCCATCCCCAAAAAATAGTACAATTTCAAAAATTCTAATTTCTTAAGAAAAATACAAATACAAGTTTTTAAAAATACAACAAACAAGAATTTAACATGAATACAATTGATAGAAATCAGGACAAAGGCATACAAACATACAATCTACTGCTTCATGCATGACCATAATGTAAGTGTGCATTAGTTATAATTATAATGTAAAAACGATTTTAGTAGTGACATCACAACTGCATTATGCATTCATGTGGCACCAACTTTAGTGTATCTTTCTTCAGTTTGTCACAAATATGTTATTTTCTCCACCAGAACTGCATTTGACAGTTGTTTCAACTCTTCTGAATAAATTGAAGGTGACACAGATTAATAAATTGTAAAAATCAAGGGAAAGATCTTCAAAGGCACAAGTGACAGGAGCCTAATCCCACAAAGCTAGTATAGATCTTTATACAACATGGTGTGAACATGCAATGCAGAATTAAGACTGATACATCACAGGAATCATCTGACCTTACTGAACTATTCAGACCTTTTGACAACTTCAAGACGATATTCTATATATTGAATATTTTTAAAGAAACAAAGATGTGCACATACCACACACACACAAACACTAGATGCAACAACTCTGCCTTCAATCATCAAAGAAGGGTGATTACCTATTACAACTGTAATACCTGAAGAGCTGATTTTATTATTTTAGGTTTGAAGTCGTAACCCATTTTATTGTTTTTTTTTTAATTTTGAGGACTAAGCAAACCCCCCCCCCCCCCCCCCCCCCCCCCCCAAAAAAACCCACAACAAAACAAAAAACCCTCTAATTAAAATACTAGACTTCTAAAGCCAGTGCAAAAGTGGTTACAGGAGATCAACACATGTACATCATCCAGCTAGCAGCCAGAATGTGAAATCTATAAGTAAATTCTCACTCACATCCGCTGGATGCCTGTTGCTTTCCTCCTCATGTTTCCATGGAAATGATGTCAGACTGGACAGGATAAAAATTCTGTACTATCTTCTATAAACCTTCAATTACTTTATTTTGACTGATCTGATCACTGTTTCCATGGAAATTTAAGCATAAAGGTAGCCAATAGCCTCCAGGTCCTCCTCAGCTTACAGCCAGCATATGAAATCTCCAAGCGAATTGTGCCACTCTCCAAAAAATCACATACATTGGCTATAAAAGTTTGCAGTACTTTAAATTTAAAGAAACTTATGTAAAAATACAGAAAACATATTTTGCATACCACCTGTGCTGGGTGTAATACTTTTAAGGAAGGCAAAATTAACTAATGTATTTTTATCTGAAAGTTTATTCCTAATACGCCACAAAGTCTGCACTTTTGTCAGCCATGAGGAGTCCTCCTTTCTAGATGTCCATTTAATAAGTAGTTTTTTACCTTAATGTAAGCAGGAAGAGTGCTATAAAAGTCAACGTTACATTTAGATGTTGGAATCAGACCATATCATATCAATATTTTTACACCAGGAGAAGAGTTAAATTCCATTGCATCTCTCTGTGTTTTAAAAAACTATATAAAAAGAGAATTTCTAGAATTAACTTAACATCAACCTTCCAAAAGAAAAGATGGTGCCCACAATCGTAAAGAAATCAGGAGTTATACCAACGAATGACAAAAGTCTTAATTTCCTCCACTAGTAAAGTAACTGTTCTGATCAACTAGAACACATTTTAATATTCCTTTATATGGTCTAGGTTAGAGCACCACCAAGCTTACATCTCTCTATAGAATTTCAGTTCTCTGAAGAGCTGAAAACACCAAAAAGATTTATAGGCCAGGTTGTGTGGCACCTCTTTAGATATCTCTGACTCGCCAGAATAATTCACTGAACAGTAAAGAAAAAAAAGAGACACTTTGACAAAGGTAAACATTTCTTAGGGCTGGTCTATACTTAGCCGCTAGTTCGGCGGCTGGGGATCGAACTTCCGGGTTCGATTTATCGCGTCTGGTCTGGACGCGATAAATCGAACCAGGAAGTGCTCGCCGTCGACTGCGGTACTCCATCTCAACGAGAGGAGTACCGCGGAGTCGACGGGGGAGCCTGCCTGCCCCGTGTGGACCGCGTCTGAACCGCGGTAAGTTCGAAGTAAGGTATGTCGACTTCAGCTACGTTATTCACGTAGCTGAAGTTGCGTACCTTACTTCGACTTGGGGGGTTAGTGTAGACCAGGCCTTAGACTTACACGGATTTAGATTTAAGAGATACACTTCAATTACCCATCTAATTTTTGTCTATGACTTTTCATATATCGATATTAAGAAGTTTAACTGCAGTAAAACTCTCTCCCTTGTTCTGTAAAACCGACCACATGTGTACATTGTTTGGACAGTCTGCATTACAGAAGTAATAGCTTTCCTCTGGAACTTCAGAATTTATGTCTTCAGTAAGTTTTGCATGCTTTCTATGCTTGAAAAATGTAAACTATCACGTAAGAAGCAAGCTTGCCTGCTTCCCCTACAGAGCATGCTGAACAATTACCTTTCATTGGCCATAGATTGTTACCAGCTGCTGCCATCTACCTCATTCACACCTCCCTCTACATATGGCCAGGTGGTATATGCTTACACTCACATGGTCTGGCTTCCTTCCCTTCCCTTCTCCCCCCATGCCAAAGCAAATAGCATTTCAGACAATTAACAACCTGCCCCAAAGGATTTGCTGTGAGCATATAGAAACATGGCCTACTTCCCTCACATGGGAGGCATAATTTACTAAGATTCTTTACAGCCAACTGGTATCTCAAGAAACTCTGACTATACCTCACTGCAGAAAGGCCTATCATGATCCATGGAGTGTTCACTAATTATTTTATTTTGTAACAGCCTTACTACAATAGCCTTTTCTAGACTGTTCTAATATTATTCTAATCTTATTTTTCCTAAACATTTCCTTTATTTTTCTCTGTAAAGATAAAAAAGTAACAGCAGCCTTGAGCTTTCTCAGTTTCTATCTCATGGAATCTGCAAATGTACAGCTTGAAAATCTCTGGAAATCTCACAATGACAACTCCCTCAATAACCCAGTCTTTGGTGCTCCAATACCAGTGGTATTCCAATGTTTCAACTTTCAGAATAAACACTTGACTGAAAGCATACACCCACGAAACGGCATTATGTATTTTGGTTACGCTAATATTCAAAGATGAATTTACCACTACACGTTTTCCTCGTTCATTCTATTGCGGAATTTAGAAAAATCTGATGTTAACCATTTCTTTCTCAAAGAAGGAGATACAAATTTTAAGGGCATTTAAGGGTAATGCATGAATTGCTAGAAGCCCAGTACTTAGCTTTTTCAATCATACTTTGCTCCAATCATAAATAGAGATGCTTAAGACTATGGAGGTGGTGAAGGGCTCACTCCGAGCCAAGTTGGCAAATTGAAAAGAACAGAAGAATTTGCATTAAGTCCAAATTAAAATATTCTGTAATTGATACTCTTTAATTCTTTAAAGAACGGTAACACTGGAATTGTTCACATCCCTTTTCTCCACTTCCTCTGCTCCCCCCCCCCCCAAGTTCTCTAACCAGTCTATGAGGCTGTACTATTTTGGGCTGTGACCATCTAAGTACTTTAATAATATTGGAGATCATCTCTTCACTATGCTTTGCTACAAGTCTATACACAAACACTGGGACTTATGCTTTCTCCACCATGCAGAAATCATAAGATGAAGGCCTCTAGTAGAACTTAAGTGAGTCATCTAATGAAATGAGGAAGGAATCAGCTGAGTGAAGCAGACAAAGACGAACTTCAAACACTCACTTTTCAGAGAGTCAATTTTGTCTTCCAAAACTACCAACAATAGTTGTGGGCTTTCTCTGCTCTATACTTTGCAAACTAAAATCAAACTGACTGATTCCTGGTCTGAGAGAAAGAGGAAAGAATGAATGATTGCATAAGTTTTTGCTGGTTTTACTTACTACAACAGGAATGTACTATAGGGAACAATCCAGCATTTGCAGGGGATGGACTGGATGATCTAATACAACTTTTCCATCTCTGACTTTTTAGAGCTGGTCCAAGTTCACAGAAAGGATATTTCTATCCAATAGTGCTGAATGAAGAGAGATCCAAAAAAGAAAACCAGTGTAGCAAATCATACACACTAGCATAACATTCTTACATAAAATGCTGTAATTATATATGCGCACATGAAACACCTGTAGACAAAGTAGCAGATCATTTTTAAAATTAAATTTTTTCTATTTATTGCAGCTTTTTAAGCTGTCTGGCCTTTAGAAAACAAGCCTTCTGACCAGTTTGCAGCCTGAAGAATAGCTTCTACAAGTTGCTGCTTGTACATTACCACTAATAACCAATACTAGCAAGAGCAAGCTTGTCCCCTAAAAAAAGAGCTTTGTCCCTAAATGAGGAGCTCTGTCCACCTCATGTACAGAATGACTAGGATCAAGTTACTATTAATTCAAAATGCCTTTTCCTCCAACTTCCTTCTTCTCTTTGTGTAGATTTAAAAGAAAAGCCACATCAGTACTGAAACACTATTTGGCCCTAAGCTACAGTGCATCCCTCTGCTTTAAAATATCAGCCTTCCT
The DNA here is from genome assembly GCF_002925995.2 of Terrapene triunguis. NCBI lineage: Eukaryota > Metazoa > Chordata > Testudines > Emydidae > Terrapene > Terrapene triunguis. The sequence goes on along the minus strand of NW_020664462.1, from coordinate 29,121,004 downwards.
CCCACTGCCTACCTGATTGCACTGACTAGATCGGGGTGGGCAAACTTTTTGGCCCGAGGGCCACATCTGGGTATGGAAATTGTATGGCAGGCCATGAATGCTCACAAAATTGGGGGTTGGGGTGTGGGAGGGGGTGAGGGCTCCGGCTGGTGGTGCGGGCTCTGGGGTGGGGCCAGAAATGAGGAATTCAGGGTACGGGAGGGGGCTCCGGGATGGGACCGAGGGGTTCGGGCAGGAGCGGGATCAGGGCTGGGGCAGGGGGTTGGGGCACGGGAGAAGGTCGGGGTGCAGGCTCCAGGCAGCGCTTACCTCAAGCAGCTCCCAGAAGCAGTGGCATATCCCCCCTCTGGCTCCTATGCGAACAGGCGGCTCTGCGCGCTGCCCCGTCCGCAGGTGGTTCCTGGCTAATGGGAGCTGCAGGGGTGGTGTCTGAGGCAGGGGCAGCATGCGGAGCCCCCCGGTTTCCCCCTACGCATAGGAGCCGAATGGGGGACATGCCGCTGCTTCTGGGAGCTGCGCAGAGCCACAGCACACGCGGAATGGGGCAAGCCCCCGATCCCGCTACCCAGCTGGAGCACTGGAGCGGGACACCCTGCTCCCCAGCGGGAACTCGAGGGCTGGATTAAAATGTCTGATGGGCTGGATGCGGCCCGCAGGCCATAGTTTGCCCACCTCTGGAATAGATGATCAAAATGGTCCTTCTTTTGGAAAAAAAAAAAAAAAAAAAATCTAGGAAACACAATTTTCCAAATGGAATTAATATATAAGAGGAAGTGTGTGATTTGAGGGATCAAGAATGAAATCTACCTTGAGTTTACCTTGGAGAGGCTGAGCATACAGTAGAACCTCTATACTTCAATGTGACTACTCACATGTATGAAGTTACACATACGCCTAATTTTTGGAAGGATTAGAGTCTAAGGGTGTATCTCCACTGGAATAAAAGATTCATGGCACAGCCATAGCTGGCCCAGGTCAGCAGACTCGGGTTCACAAGGCTAAAAATTGCTGCGTAGACATTCAGGCTTGGGCTGGAGCCCAAGCTCTGGGACCCTCCCCCCCTCACAGGGTCCTAGAGCTTAGGCTCCAGCCCGAGTGTGAATATCTATACAGCAATTTTACAGCCCCACAGCCCACGCCCATGAGCCTGAGTCAGCTAACCCAGGCCAGCCGTGAGTGTTTAATTACTGTGTACATGTACCTTAAGAGAGAACTCATTAATACCCAATTTCATCTCTGGATTAGTTTAGTTATTAACACATTATTGCAGAACCAGACTGGAAACAACCACCAGTGAACAACTCATACCTTTTTAGTGATCCTATTGGGGTGAAATGAAACCCACAGGGGCTAGAAAGGTCAGTGGGGCACAGGGGTGAAGTCCATAGGACAACTGAGAATGATAATTGAATATTGTTCCTTCTAGTGTGTTGCTGTTATTGATCTCTTACCAGAGAAGACTAAGATATGTAAAGAGTCCTTTGATAATCTGAAAATAATTCTGATCAAATATTGACAAAAAGGTTCTGTTCATTTTTGAGTAAAAAGTAATTCTTTTAAGCCTTGATTTCCAAATTATTACCATCATTAGAAGACCATCTGCCTGTCTCCCCAAAACAAGTTATCTCAGTACTTATAAAATTATAACTTGCAATAAAGATCCCTTTTTCCTTGGCTTGTACTGTAACACTCAGAAATTACACTGTAAAATCAACAAATTAATTTGAAAACACTGAAGTCTCCTTTTCATATCTACCATTAGCAGCTGTTATGATATTTGATTTTTTTCCACAAAAAATCCTAGCACCTAGAGACCTGTGATTATGTAGGAATCTTGGCTTTCAAAAAAAAAAAAAAAAAGAAGAAGTTTCCATCTCACATGGTCGTAGAGTGAAGCTTGAAAGTGTGACTTCAAGCATACCTTATGGCCTCAAAAAACAAAAAAAAGCCTTAAAATTTGTTTTTAACACAATAATGATTTTTAAGCCAGACTCAGTTGTTGGGGCCTGACTCATGATTTTTGAATGCTGATTTCTGAACCATTTGTATAATGGGATGACAGAAGTTACTTTTACTGCTTATGTTCAATTACCATCCAGTAGCGATTTATCATAGTAACTATTTGTCCGACTTAAACTTGTACTACTTTTGGAGGTCATCCTACTTTTATCAAGTTTCATTACCTCCCTCTACCCTTTCAGGTTACAGCAGCTAAGCTAACAGCTGCACCACTTCCATGAACTCAGGATAGGCAAATTTGTGTCTGTGGTAACTGTTTCCACATCAATAAGCCAAATACAGAACATATTAGGTCACACCTTTGAGGACTGCTATAAAATAAGTATTAATTCATTGTTACTATAAAGGATTTAAGAACAATGCTACCCATAGAGATTTCCTCAATTATGCTTAAAATACTATCAGAGGGACAATACACTGAGTGGTACTACAGATTGACAACTGTTACAAATTTTGCTGAATTATGAGCACTTGTGGTGTAGATTGCTACTCCTCCTACTGATTCAGCTGAGACTTCAGAATTTTCTTTCAATTTGAGTTATCCCTATATTAGAGGTTCAAGACATACCATACTGTAGGCATGGTACATTTCTAACAAGCTGATTGGTCTTATTTTACTGCTTTAAGCTGTGCGAGCATTATTTAGATTGTTTTGCATACTTCCATGGCATGCTTTGATTTCTGGTTGTTGATCATTTTCATAGCAGGACACTTTACTGCAGTATTCTTCCAAACTTACTTTACAGTCATGCTTTAGTTCAATATATTTATATGCAAAACACAATTTCCAGTGCAGGCAAGCCAACAAACAGAACAGCTTACTAGAATTTCAGTTTACTTTGTTAAAGGAAATTATTTTAAATTAATGTGGCTACTGAACTGTTGCCACACTTGACCTCAGAAAACATATTCCTTCTAATTTTTGCTGTGAACATTTATTTATTTAAGCTAAACTCCAGGTCTTGAAAGTTGACCATAAAGACATCTCAGATTTCCCGCTACTATTTAGTATTCTCTCTTTCTAAACAAGGGCAAACAACATATGTTTGCTGCATTAGTGTATACTGCCAGAACATCACTATTAAATGAAATCATCTATGTATTTTTGGTAGAATCTTATTTAACAACTTCCACCCCTGACAGAAGCAGAGTTAGTTGAAACAAGGCTGTTTTGTTTTCGCTGAGCAGCAGTTCGATCACTGGTTTCTAGATGGCACTCAAAACATTTTTCCATATGCTCTTCTCAAAGAGAATCTGACTTAAATGTGGTTTACCTTTACCAGTGAATGAAGGCTTTTTTCACCAAACATATCCCAGAGGAAGGTCAGGTCTTCCTGGCTGTCTACATGTGGCTGCAGCTGGGCTGGCAATGCAGCCAGCAGCTCATACAGACCTATAAAATGAAAATAAAACACAAAGTGTAATCTAAGGGTGATCTCATTAATTTCACTTAACAGTTCTGTGTAATTGGCTGCCTGCAGCATGTCATTTTAACTGGATAGGGAGTCTGCAGTATCCAGCAAAACCTAAAGAATCAAAGGGAACATTTTTTAAAATTACTAGGAAGCAGATATTACCAGTGTACTTTTTACCTTGTCACAGTGTCAAGCTTTTATATCCATATATATTTACATAAGACTATACAGAAAATTCATAAAGATTTTTGAAGAAGGACAAATCCTGAAAAAAAAATACATTCCTGTGCTTAATCGTTATTCCATTACCCTTGATGTTAGCCAAAGAGTGAAATGAGTCATGAATAGGAAAAACTTCCTTAAAAGAACAGAAACTGGAAAGGGTGGTCCATTAAAAAGAGTTCATGGTTTCTCTAAATATTTCTTGCTAATATATTGTTTAATACATTTTTTATCCTGCTTCCAGCAGAGATTTACAGCAAGACAAAAGAAACTGCATTGTTAGTTATGGAGTAGCCAGATCTTTAGTATACCAACACATGCGTGCATAAGCTACATTTTAAAGTTTTTAGGTATGCAACATTTATCCAAGATTCTCTAAAAGTGTTAAAGTAACTGCTGCTCCCAGTGGCACACCTCTCTAACAGTCTCCCAGGGGCAGACAGTAGCGCAGTGTTCCACAGTAGCATACAGCATAAACTATCCATCATGCACACAGACCATCAAACTGCTGTCCAAGAAATGTAGCAACAGTGCTTGCAGCAGCGCTCTTTAGGGAGGTAACCTGGCATGAGTTGATATCAATTCATAGCACATGCTTAATTTTCCAGTGGGATTACTTGGGGTAAAAAGGACAAAATGCCTTTTTCTCCTGTCTGCTGTCTACAAAAACACCAATAACCTCCTGGGATGCACTATACATGATCCTGGTATTATTTTTAGGCAAAGTAAGTGCTGCTGTTCCTCACAAGGACAGCTTTACAAGATATTTAACTAGTAAAGCACATTATGGTAAATTATAGGTTGCCTATCACTATTATGCCTATTATCTCCCAAAAACATAAGATTTAAATATTTTATTAATCTGCATTGTTTCACAACCTTTTAAGGCATCATTTGTCCCTTCTAAAATTAAATATAGCACCTTTGGGATCTGATTATTTAACATTTCTCTCTCTTTTTGTTGGCTTTGAGTACAGTATTGTGGAAAAAATGTTCCTTCCAGTTACATTCTTTTCTGTGGTCCAAATGTTTTTGGTGGTTGACATTCATTTCTCTCAAAATCTTGCTTTTATTTAAATCTGTTCTTGTTTATGCTTCAGAAATACTATAAAAAGAGGATATAACTCAAACCACTACAATTTTGCACAGATATAAAAAAAACAGAGCCTTAGCCAACTACAGCCTAGTAGTTGTACTAACACCCAAAGATCACAAGTTCAAAATAGGATGCTTGGCTCTTAGTCTCTGGATTAATAGAAGTTAGGCACCTGGTGTAAATGGATATGTGCAGCACTGTGTGGTTTAAACATAAACTTGGCTGTTATTTAAGCATATTCACAAAAGTTTGATAGGGAGTCACAGTAGTTATCAGCTGCACAAAGTTACATTCATCATTCTGACTAGGGAAACAAGTGCTTGATAAAAGGAAAATTTAAAATTGGAAAAGTGAAAATTTAATTAAGCACTGACTGACTTCTTATTGAAGACTAAGATTTCCTACATACACGGATTTAGAGAGTTTTGGTTTTGCACACTTAATTCTCCAGCCAATTGTGTTATTACAATAGCATGTATCCTTCACAATAAACTAAGGCTAAGTTTACACTGCACTTTCATTGCCCAAGGGCCTATTGAACGAAAAAAGTTTTAATGACGAAAAGCGCTGGCGTGGACAGTGCTTTGTCAGTGGGAGGTGCTCTCCCACTGACGAATCTACCGCCCCTTCTTGGGGGTGGTTTTATTTTGTTGTCAGGAGAGCTCTCTCCTGGTGACAAAGAGCAGCTACACTGCGTGCCTTACAGTGGAAAGGCTTAAGCAGCATGGCTGTGCCACTGCAATCTGCGTGGTGTAGACTTAGCCTAAGACATGGTTGTTTGAAAGTAGGAGTTGAAAATAGAAGATTTAGCCTTACACTGTGGCACAACCACCATTTAGGAACACGTCATATCTACCATTCAGAGGAAAGAAAATATTAACTTGAGCCATTTCCTCTAAGTAAAGATGCTGGTTGGAATAACCATTTTCTCTTGATTAATAGACCTGTTCCTATTTTTCCATAAAATGTGCTATAAAATACACTCGTTTCGCCCTTGTAACAGGTCACTGTACCTTGACTCTCAGACAATTTCGTCAAAGAAAATTAAAGTATTCACAAAAATAGAGGTTTAAATATTAAAGTGATAATACAACAGTATAGATTTCACAAGGCAGGCACTATATACCTTCTTTGGAATAGGATATATTATCAGTGTTATGCTGTAAACTGAGTTTGATGTAACCTGTTAATTTCTCTCACCCACCACAAAGAGGAAGGAAATTCAAAGTTAATGCTATATCGCTAATTTGCTATTCTGTCATTTTCACTCTGTTGTGTTTGACTTGAAAGAGGAAAAAAATGGCTTTAAGCTTCTTCATGACTGTGATGCTGTATGACTGGAACATGACCATTTATATAATTAATATTACCACTATTAGACAATTGCAACAAATCTTGAACAAAGTATATCATGTAAGGTATCAATGGAAAAGTTATGATTTGCTAAGTATGATTATCCTGTTTATATGTATGTATCATTTTTGTACCTGAAGTTATAGATATTGACTATGTACTGGCACCCTACATATGTGCTGTATTCCTGTGGTGACACCCACCAGGTAATTTACATCCAGTCTGGTCAGCACCTTGTGAATGAGCTATTCAAACTGATGGCCCACCAAAGAATACTTAGCTCTCACAATGGGTCATAGAAGACCCATTGTGAGACCCATTGTCCCTGCCTGGTGAGCCTTCCTGTGGTTGCCTTAGCCAGAAAATTGGTAATGCTCCTATGAGTTATCAAAGCATGCAAGGGCATGTGACTTGCTCACATGACCCTGGACTCCCATCTTGTACCTGTAATTTTCCACAAACTAAGACTGAGAGCAGTCCCTCCAGATGGGAGAAAGTATAAAGGACCCTGGAAGCATCTCCATTTTGCCTCTTTCCTGCTCTGATCTCTGGACTTAAACTAAAAGGATCATTCCAGTCAATGGACTGAGGACCTTCTTATTGTTTGGAAGTTACCAGAGACTTTACAAGTCAGCAGTTTATTGCATCATGGCGTCAAACCTGATACAAGAACTTTTCAATGAGTGTATGCATTTGATTTCCTTAACCATTTTAACTCTCTCATTCTTTTCTCTTATGAATAAACCTTTAGATATTAGATACTAAAGGACTGGCAACAACGTGTATATTGGGTAAGATCTGAGTTATATATTGACCTGGGTATGTTGCTGATCTTTTGAGATCAGATGAACACTTTGATGAAATTGGCTTTCAATAACCATTCATCATCAAGTTTAGTGTCTGGGTGGTGAAACAAGGACTGGGATGCTTAAGGAGACTGCAGTTTGGACTTCTTGTTAACCAGTGTGGTGAGACAGAAGTTTACTTTTGGTTCTGGTATGGTATATCTAATAATAAAATAACCACCAGTTTGGGATGAGTCTGCCCTATTTCTCACAATTCATCCTGAATTTGGCATCCTCAGCTGTGACCCACTGAGGCATGGTGACAATGACACAAGGAAATCATGAAGATGTTTTGGTTTTCTTTTTATAAAGGAGTTTCCTTTCTGGATTTTATATTAAAAATTCAGGTCCTGTCTATCTTGGAAGACACCATAGGGCAAAAGAACTAGTGAACTGATGACATCACAGGAACCAAGAGGCTGAAACGTGGAGAAATTCTTAGACAGTTTTACACACATTTAATTTCAGTGACTAAGCAACAGTTTGAAAAGATGGAAAAAGGATGGGTTAATTAAAAATTCACTCACCCCAATGTAGAGAGAATTTTTCAAATCGCTATTTTGTTTATATTGTGGTTCATCCACCATTTTTGTATTCCTTCTTGTTAGGCCAGTTGGTGCCCTTTTCGGTTAAAATGGGAAAGGTGGTGTCATGTGACCTAGGTAATCTGCCCAGTACCAAGAAGGCATAAAAGGTCTGTGCACCCAGTGCCAGGGGCTGTCCAGGTTCGTGGCAGTCCAGTGTTTAGGGTGTCCTAGCCGACACTATGCGTCAACAAAAGAAGAGATTTGCTTGTTGTTCCCGTTTCCGATCCTGAGTGTGTCCGCTCCTGAATCCTTGTATCGTGTGGTCGTGTGTCTCCGGTTCCTGATGTTGTTGGTGATCCTGCTGTACCCCTGGATCCATGTGTATGTTCCCTGTCCATAATAGCCTATGATCTGGTGATGTACTGACTTCAGTACCAGTCGAGCCTACCTCTTGCCAGGTACCCCGAGGAGGACTGGCCAAGCCTGCCCCGGACCAGCTACCCCGAGGAGGACTGGCCAAGCCTGCCCCGGGCCAGCTACCCCGAGGAGGACTGGCCAAGCTTGCCCCGGGCCAGCTACCCTGGTGGAGAGCTGCAGGACCGGCCCCCAAGCCCCGCACCCGAGCCCAATGCTCCTGGACTGGCCCGAGCCCGCTGTCGCCAATGAGGTAGGCCCCGAGGGGGAATATGGAAGTAGCCCGGGGGTAGCCGACCCCGGTCAGGCTGCAGAGGCCTGTGAGCCGATGTCAGGGTGTTTCGGTCAGGATACCCCACTAACCAGCAGCGGCAGCAACCGCTGCTAGGGCCCCGGGCTGGAACGCAGTGGAGTGGGTGGGCCTGCGTTCCCCCCTGCCACCCCATTCACGGGTGGCAGGCTTCCCCCTCACCCGACGCTCAGGTGTAGGAGCCTGAGCTTACCCCAATTGCTTGGTTGCTCAGCCCCTGCATTCAAGGGCCTGAGCTGTGACTGTTTGTGCCCCGCCCTGAACCAGGGCCAGGGCTACTTAACTGCTTGCCTGCTCAGCCCTGCCCCATAGGGCCTCAGCTCCTTAACTGCTTGTCTGCTCAGCCCTGCACCAGAGGGCCTGAGCTACTTAACTGCTTGCCTGCTCAGCCTTGCACCAGAGGACCTGAGCTCCTTAGCTGCTTGTTTGCTCAGCCCCCGCACTCAAGGGCCTGAGCTGGGACTGTTTGTGCCCCGCCCTGAACCAGGGCCCAGACTCCTTGACTGATTGTTTGCTCAGCCCCTGCATCCAAGGGCCTGAGCTGTGACTGGTTGTGCCCCGCCCCGCCCCAGGGCCTGGGCCTGCTTAAACTGGGGACTATTGCTCAGCCCCTGCACCAAAGGGCCTGAGCTAGCTGAGTGTTTGTTAAGCCCTGCGGAAAGGGGCCGAAACCTTGACTGTCTGTGCTACAGTGAGCCGGTGTGGCGCCCCTCCGTCCCGGAGGGTAGAGCCCCGGCTCGACCCTACTACAGGGAGATACTGCTCTCTGGTTCTTATTTACAATGTCACCTGAAAGTGAGAACAGGCATTCGCATGGCAATTTTGTAGCTAGCGTTGCAAGGTATTTACATGCCAGATATGCTAAACATTTGTATGCTCCTTTGTGCTTTGGCCACCATTCCAGAGGACATGCTTCCATGCTGATGACGCGCATTAAAAAAATAATGCGTTAATTAAATTTGTGACTGAACTCCTTGGGGGAGAATTGTATGTCTCCTGTTCTGTTTTACCTGCATTCTGCCATACATTTCATATTATAGCAGTCTCGGATGATGACCCAGCACATATTCGTTTTAAGAACGCTTTCACAGCAGCTTTGACAAAAAGCAAAGAAGGTGCCAATGTGAGATTTTTAAAAATAGCTATGGCACTCGACCCAAGGTTTAAGAAACTGAAGTGCTATCCAAAATCTGAGAGGAACAAGGTGTAGAGCATGCTTTCAGAAGTCTTAAAAGAGCAACACTCCGATGTGGAAACTACAGAACCCGAACCACCAAAAAAGAAAATCAACCTTCTGCTGGTGGGGCATCTGACTCAGATGATGAAAATGAACATGCGTCAGTCCGCACTGCTTTGGATTGTTATCGGTAGAACCCGTCATCAGAATGGATGCATGTCCTCTGGAATGGTGGTTGAAGCATGAAGGGACATATGAATCTTTAGCGCATCTGGCATGTAAACTTCTTGCCATGCCAGCTACAACAGTGCTATATGAATGCCTGTTCTTACTTTCAGGTGACATTGTAAACAAGAAGCTGGCAGCATTATCTCCTGTAAATTGTAACCAAACTTGTTTGTCTGAGCGATTGGCTGAAGTAGGACTGAGTGGACTTGTAGGCACGAAAGTTTTACATTGTTTTATTTTAATTCTAATTTGTAAGTTCAACTTTCATGATAAAGAGATTGCACTACAATACCTGTATTAGGTGAATTGAAAAATACTATTTCTTTTGTTTTTTTACAGTGCAAATATTTGTAATAAAAAAACAAATATAAAGTGAGCACTGTACACTTTGTATTCTGTGTTATAGTTGAAATCAATATACTTGAAAATGTAGAAAACAGCCAAAAATATTTAAATAAATGGTATTCGATTATTGTTTAACATCGCACCATTAATTGCAATTAATTTTTTTAATCGCTTGACAGCCCTAATAAAAAGATTTCAATATTAGAAATTAAGCGGTCAGCTGTGGTGCTGCTTGAACAAGATTCCTATTTTTTAATATGTGGTTCTCAACTCTACTTCCATGCCAACAAACAAAAAAAGGTTTTTTTACGCTGTATCTCCAAAGCTGAACTTTCAAAGTTCAGGTCACCTGATTCAGTCATTTCCTCTCTTCAAACTGAACTGTGGGCTAGAAAAAGATGCCAAATTAATAGTCTTAGAGACAGATTCAATTCTGTCTAGGTTCTCATACTACTCCAAAAGCCACGGTATCTGAACAATTTCCAGAAGTGCTTAAACAATACAGTTAGCATGTGCCCTATGCACTTTTTTCCTCCTGCCTCCCAAGGGAGAAATTATGCATGTAACAACAAAGCTGTTGTTTTTATTACATATGATGTGCTATTTGGTTTTCCTGCATAGTGAAAAGAAGGTGAAAGGTGTATGCCTTGCACTTGATATTATTAGTGAATGTGCTAGGTGTACTCTGCTGATCAAGAGAATGCATAGAGCAGCAATAGGCAGCAGCTGCACAAACTTCCCCACATTGCCAATGCAATGCCCCTCTACCAAGTTCTAAAGAGACTTCCTTTGGGATAAGAATACTTAAGTTTATCATGCTTATTCAAATCCTAAGCTAACACTGCCAAAAACAGTGCCTATAGTTGCCAGATGTGAAAGGATAAGAGACTGCCAAATCATTTCACTTGGGTCACCAAACTGCCATTAGATGGTAATGGCTTCAGGTCACTACAAGCCTATGGGTCCGATGTGAACTGGTGTCCTAGATGTGTAATACTTTATAGGCTTGATCCAAAGTCTGTTGAAGTCAATGAAAGGACTGTCATTAACTATATAGGTCCTATATCTCATTGCCAATCCTCTGAGCTATCTACAAGTTTAAATTTTTTTTTAATTAACCCTTCAACATTCTAGCCATTAAAATAGTACTGTACTCCACATATGATATCAACATTCTAGAAGCAAAGTAAGAGAAAGTTACTCACACACTGTGCAGTAACTGAGGTTCTTCGAGATGGTTGTCCATGTAGATACTTCACTTGAGGTGAATCTGCATCCCTATGTCTGCTATTGAGGAATTTCAGTAGCAGTCCCTGTTTGCGACATACATACGCTGTCCTCGTCTCACACCGCCTCTGGCGGTTACGTAGCACTGTGCGACCAAACCCCCCTTGGTTCCTTCTCTACCATAGAGTCCCTAGCAGGAAACTACAAAGTAGAGGGGGTGGGAGAGGGTAGTAGAGCACCCACAAAGACAACCATCTCAAAGAACCCCAGTTACTGCACATGGTGAGTAATCTTCTCTTCTTCTGTGAGCAGTATCCCTTTAGGTGCTTCACTTTAGGTGACTGTAGAGCAGTGCCCCTTGTTGCACAGAAGGGGCTTCGGAGTTGCAGTCGTGACAGATGATAAAACCATAAGTCTAAGCACAGCATTTGATGTAGAGTCCTGCTCTATTGCGTAGTGTTCTGTGAACATGTGGGCAGACACCCAGGTTGCTGCTTTGCAGATGTCCACAATAAGTGCATTGTTGAGAAAGGTTATTGATGTAGAAAGCAATCTGGTGGAGTGTGTGCTGGTCCCCAGTGGGGGTTATAGTTGATGCTGGCGGTAGCAAAGGCCAATGCACTCAGAGATCCATTTCAAGAGTCTTTCTTTGGATATGGCTTCTTCCTTTAGATCTTTCTATGATGGAGAGAAATAAGTTTAGTGACTTTCTGAACAATTTAGTCCTGTCAATGTAAAATGCTAGCACCCATCTAATGTCCAGGGTGTGAAACATCGCTTCTCATCTGTTGTTATAAGGTTTTGGAAAGAACGATGGGAGATGGATGGGCTGGTTCAAGTGAAATGAGGAAGCTATTTTAGGTAAAAATTTTGGATGTGGTCTTAGAGTAACCTTGGTTTTGAAAAATATTATGTATGCGGGGTGCGCGATGAGAGCCCCAAGTTTTCCTACTCATCATGCAGATGTGATAGCGATGAGAAAGGCCACCTTCATTGAGAGATGGAGACGTGAACACATCACTAAGGGTTCAAACGAGGGCCCAGTAAGGCATCATAGCACTAGATTAAGGTCCCATGGTGGAATAGGGCTTTGTATTTCAGGGTAAAGGCTATATATACCTTAGAGAAATCGTTTAGTGGGTGGGCAAAGACTGAGAACTCGTCAACTTTGTAATGGAAAGCCATGATTGCCATAAGGTGTACTCTGATCGAGCTCATTGATAGACTCGATTTCTTAAGTTCTAGAAGATAATTTAATATCATTGGTAAAGGAGAGGTAGTCACCACTGTTTGTCTATTCTGGCACTATATGTGGAATCGCTTCGTTTTTGTGCAGGTAAGTAAATCGTGCAGTAGACCTTCTGCTGTTTAATAGGATGGCCCTTACCTCCTCTGAACAGGTCATTTCATTGCCTTGGAACCATGGAGTAGCCATGCCTTCACGTGGAGTATTGCCAAGTTTGGGTGGAAAACCTGGCCTGCATACTGAGATAGGAGATATGGAAGGAGAAGAGTGCGTGGTAGGCACACCATCATTTTCAACACGTAAGGGAAACATGTTTGTCTGGGCTACATGGGGGCTATCTAGATGACTAGATTTGTCAGTCTTTATCTTGTATATCCTGGATAGGATTGGGGTGCATCCCATTTGAGAAGAAAAGCATCACCTAGGGATTGGGGTTCCAATCCTGCTCTTGAGCAGAAGTGTGGGCACTTGGCATTCTGGGTTGTCGCAAAGAGGGCTATAGTTGGGAACCCCCAGCATTTGAGTATACTCTGTAGTACCCGGGTGTTTATTTCCTACCTGTGGTCCTGAGAAAATGCTCTGCTCAACGCATCCACAGTGGTGTTTTGGCATTCTGGTACATAGGAGGCTAATATATTGATGCTGTGGCGGATGCACCAGTTCCATAATCACATCGCTTCTGTGCATAGGGAGTGTGACCATGCCCCGCTTGTCGGTTTATATAAAACATACAAGCAATGTTGTTCGTCAACACCTTTATGGTCTTGCCCCTGATCATGGGCAGGAAGTGCGAGCATGCATTGCAGACTGCTCATAGTTCCAGTAGGTTTATGTGCAGTGTTGATTCCAAGGGGGACCACCTGCCCTGGATTGTGTGTTTGTGCAAGTGTACCCCCAACCTAGCAGAGAAGCACCCGTTGAGAGTATCATTGATAGAGGAGTCTGTGCAAAGGTGCCTCCTATGCAAATATTGTATGGTTGAGCCCAACAGTGCAGAGAGTTTTTCACTTTGACTGGCATTGTAATGCACTTGTTTATACTGTGTCTCTGGAATATATACTGTCCTGAGCCAGCCTTGAAGGCAGCACATGTGTAGCCTGGCATGCTTCACAATAAATGTTATTGCTGGCATATGGCCTAATAGATGGAGGCAGGTCTTGGCCAATGAATGTGGGCTGGTTTGTGTTATAGTGATCAGATTGACTAGAGTGACAAATCCATGTGGTGGCAGAGAGGCTGTGGCCTTCAATAAATCAAGGTAAGCCACAATGAATTTTAGTCTCTGTACAAGCATGAGCGTTGATTTTTGCTCATTTATTTGTAGGCCCAGCTCTGTGAAGAGAACTATTGTCTTTCAGATAGCTCCTAAGGCCTTTTCTCATGTGGAGGCTTTTAGTAAGCAATCATCCAGATAGGAGAATATTATGACCCCTTGTCTGTGGAGGTGAGCTGCCACCACCGAGAGAACTTCGGAGAACATCATGGAGCCGTACACAGGCCGAAAGGGAGTACTTTGTATTGGCAATGATTTTGTCCCAGAACAAATCTGAAGGAGCTCCTGTGTGACGGGTGTATTGCAATGTGAAAATATGCATACTGGAGGTCGAGGGCTGAGAACCAGTCCCTTTGTTCTAGTGCTGGAATTATCGTTGCTAGAGTGACCATACAGAATCAGTGGGTTTTCACAAATTTGTTGAGTTTCCTTAGGTTCAGAATGGGCCCCTATCCTCTGGTTATTGTCTGGGTTAAGAAATAATGGGAGTAGAAGCCCTTCCTTCTGTGTTGTGTTCGTACTGGCTTTACAGTACCCAGGTGCAGAAGATGGTTTACTTCCTGTCGCAGTAGGTGCTTGTGAGATGGGTCCCTGAAGAGGGATGGGGAGGGAGGGTTAGTGAGGGGATAGAGGTAAATTGGATTGAATAGCCAGTCTCAATAATTTCTAGTACCCATTTGTCTGACGTGATGGTCTGCAATGCTGGGTGGAATGGAGACAGCTGGTCTCCAAAAGGATGTATGGTTGTGGATGGTTCCAGCACTTGAGAATTTGTAATGCATCTTGGGACCTAGATCAAACCCTCAAAACTTTTGCTTAGAAGGGGGTTGCTGGGATATTGATGGCTGAGATGGGAGGGGTCTCAGTCTTGTGGGTCTCTATGTTTTTGAGGGTCATCTTGCCTCTGTAGTTGTGTGTATGGCACAGATCTTGTTCTTTGCACAGAGTAGTATTTCTTCTGCTTCTTTCTTTGTTTAGGCACGTAGATGCCTAAGGATCGAAGAGTCAACCTTGAGTCTTTTAGTGTGTAGAGCGACTCATCTGTCTTAGGTTTTGCCTACACTACCATCTATGTTGACAAAACGTATGTCTCTCAGGGGAGTGAATATTTCACCCCTCTGAGCGACATAAGTGCTAGTGTGCACAGTGCTATGTCAACAATAGAGCTTCTCCCACTGACATAGCTTATGCCGCTCACAGGGGTAGTTTTTTTATGCCGACAGGAGAGCTCTCTCCCATTGGCATAGAGTGCCTTCAGCACATGTGCTGCAGGGGCGCAGCTATATTGGTGCCACCATAGCACTGTAAGTGTAGACATGGCCTTAGCTGTGAACGGCTACAGTCCCTCGAACGGGAGATCCTCAACGGTGGATTGTACCTCTTTGGGAAATCCAGAGAGGTGGAGCCAGGAAGCTTGGCGCATGACTTTGGCCATGGCGATGGAGCGTGCCGCTGTGTCCAGTCAGGCTTGTAAGACAGTTTGAGCTAGAAGGTGACCCTCCAAGATGACTGCTTTAAATTGCTCTTTTTTGTCCCCAGGGAGGTGATCAATAAATTCAGACATCTTTGAATACTTGGAGTGGTTGTATTTGGCCATTAATGCCTCATAATTGAACATCCTGAACAGTAGGGTCGCTGATGAGCAGGCCTTGCTCCCAAAGAGGTCTAGTCGTTTCCAGTCCCTATCATATGGAGTGGATCTAGAGTGATGTTGTCTGCCCCATTCATGCACAGCCTCTACTACCAGAGAGTTTGGTGTGGGATGTGAAAACAGAAATTCCATTCCCTTGGAAGGGACATAATATTTTTTGTCCGCTCTTTTACAACTGTTGCTGGGGTCTGCCAGATGATCTTGGCTAGGGCCAGGAGCTTCTCATTTATTGGGAGAGCAATCTTGGATGAAGTTGATGTTTGTAGGATGTCCAACAACTTATGTTGGGACTCTGCAATGTCTTCCAGTGGTATCTCTAGTGAGTCTGCAATCCTCTTAAACAACTCTGGGAATGGTTTAAAATCATCACCCATCGTGGGTGGTGGGAGCATGATGGCTTTGTCCAGAGAGGAGGATGAAAAATTGGCAGCTAGGGTGACTTCCTGATCAGAAGTCTCTTCCAGTCCTTTGAGTGGCTCTTCCGTGCTTCAGAGGGTCCGGGTACTGAGTGTGGTGGGGAATGTCTTGTTCTGTCCCTGTGGATACTAAGAAGCTTAGAATAGTGTTGACGGTATGCCACCCCTGGGTCCCAGTAGGGCCACTGATGTGGGAATGGCATCGCTGACAGCATCCATGGATGTGTGTACCACCCATATCTTTCAGGTCTGGAGTGGTGTTCAGGTTGTTCTAGTGGACCTGGTCTGATGACTGCCTGAATGGGCAAGGAGTGACGTGAAAAGTAGATCTCCCCTTCCTAATCATCCTCCTCATCACTGGAGAAAGGAAAAGCTGATTTACATAGTGGTGTAAGTTGGTAAGATAATGAGCATGCTGGAGTAACACTGGTACCAAGGAGGAGAGATTCTGGTGCTGAAGAGACTAGAAGGTCTTTGTGCCACAGAAATTTTTGTGTTACTGAAAGCATCTTGGTACCAAGGAGGGTTTTGTTGGTGGTGCCGATGAAATTTCAGCAGTTGTTGGTATCAAGGACTGTGCACTATGAGTCAGGTGTCCATATGTCCCGATTTTATAGGGACAGTCCCGATATTTGGGGCTTTTTTTATATAGGTTCCTATTACCCCCACCCCCGTCCTGATTTTTCACACTTGCTGTCTGGTCACCCTAGCTAGGAGCCATGGCGGCAGAAGGTGATGCCGTAGACTGCAGCACTGCTGGTCCCACATGTTTGAATGGCTCCAGCAGTACCAAGGAAGGGATGGCAAGTTTCCCTTTGCTGCTTCTCTCTGAGCCTGCCCGCTTAGGGTCTTTGGCTTGCATGGTACCTTTGGCACCTGAGGGTCCCGCCACCTCAGACGTAGTTGGCCTCGGTGTGGTCGGTACCAATAGCATCTGAGGGGTCAGGGATCATCTCTTTTAGGCCTCAGGAAGGGGAGGTCATAGCACATTTCTTGGCCATCTTTTTGGAGGAGTGCTCTTTCCTCTGAGATGGTGGTGGGGAATGTCTTTCAGATGCTCCCACTGGAGACTGATGTCCAGGAGGGGTCCGTGATCCCAGATCGGATGCTGGGCGCAGAGACTTCTCCATAGGTCTTAAGATTATGGCAGTGGGAGCACTTTTGCGGTATGTGTGTCTTGCCAAGACAGCGGACACACTGCAGTGTCTGTCAGAAACCAGGATTGATTCCCGGCAAGCTAGGCAGCATTTAAAACCCAGGGATTCAGGCATGACCCTTAGTAGAGTTTCTCCCATTGAGGGAAGGTATCTACGCTATACTAAAAGGTATAATAAGAAAAAATAAATGAGGAATATAAAAAGGTACCTAAATTAGTAACTAGCTAAACTGAGTTCTATAAGCTACTAATCTAAACTAATTCTTAAACTAAAGGTAAACTCGGAGTCACTGCTGATTGCTCTGTCTCAAGCCAAGGGTGGTAGAGAAGGAACTGGGAGTTGGAGGGGGGGAAGAAGGGAAGTTGGTCACACAGCACTATGTAACCGCCAGAGGAGGCACGAGACAGGGACAACACATGTGTGACCCAACTAGGCACTGCTACTGAAATTCTCCAATCGCAGGCGCAGGGACGCAGATTCACCTAAAGTAGAGCACCCACAAGGACACTCCTCGAAGAAGAGCTTGGGGGGCAGGTCTACATTACCGCTTAAGTTGATCTAACTAACGTCGCTCAGAGGTATGAAAAAGACGCCCCTCTGGGCAACGCAAGTTACAGTGACCTAAGCGCTGTCCACACCGGTACTATATCGGCAGGAAACTCTTTCTCAGCAACCTAGCTTCTGCCTCTCGCAGAGGTGGAGTAATTATGCCAACAGGAGAGCACTCTCCTGGCAGCAGAGACCATCTTCACCAGATGCGCTGCAGCTGCACTGATGTAGCGCTTCTAGTGTAGACCTGTCCATAGATAATGTCAGGTGTACACTCTTGCCCTTCACCTCCTTTACTTCCATGAGGACAATTTTCCACAACAAAGCAGTGGCTTTTGGAGTCATAACTCTCCACAGGACACTTTCTGCATACAAAAGGAGGAACCATACCACTTTAACTAAATTCTAAGCATTTTTATCCTAAGTGCAGTGCTGTCCAGTCTCACAATTTTAGGGTCAGTCTCAATAAATGTGATGTTTCTCTTTAAGCCCCAACTCCTAGAAATATGTGAACATGAGAATTTCAGCTTACTTTTTGAATTAAAGTTTCTAATCTCATGGTTGTGGAGAAAACTGGAAAACGTGACATGAGCATACCCTAAATGTTCAAAAGCCAGAGGGTAAAAAAAAAATTAAAAATCCTTAAAAAAAAAAAAGATTTTGGAGGGCTTTACTAATGATTTTTAAGTGTTTGGGGTTGGCAATGCTGTAAACAGCTCTGCAGAAAATGGTTTCTTTTTCTACCCTTCAATTGTTCTGGTCAGGTGCCCATCAAGTTAAAGAAAATTTAGTTAGCTAGGAAAATGAAGAAGAACAAACAGGAATTTATAGGCTGAGCCAGCTTCTATTTTGGAACAAGGAAAAAAAGTACCTGTAGCAATTTCCCAGAATCAAAATACTTTCACATTTCAAGATACAATGCAGTACACAGATTACATATAACACATAGATTCATATAGATTTCTAGAAAACAAACCACCTCCCGAAAGGCTCAAGGTGACTGACATTTTAAAAATACCAGCCAATTTACACACACTCAGAAAAAAGACAACTTTGCAAACCTGCAAAGGAAAAGACTTCCCCGCTACTCTAGCCACTGATCTCAAATAACAATACCCCCATTCCTGCCCATAGCCCAGCACTCCCATCTCAAAAGCTTGGGGGAAAAGAACTGTCTTCAAAGTTAAAGAAATGTAAAGTTAAATAACTAAATGAAATAGCGGTAATCCAATGGCAACAATAGGTGTCAACTTCAATAATGATGGGTTCCTAATAATAGGTACTAGTATGCGCATTACTGATTTTTGTCACATCTGGTTAATAAGATTACCTAATATTATACATAAACTGAACAATGCCCTGTACCCTAGAAAGACTGAATGAGGAGGAAAAGTATTGTAGATAGTTTTGTAAAGTTCTGGTAGAAAAATATTTACATTATATTTTCATTAGGCTTTTATTAATTAATTCAAGAACTAAGGACTTTAAAGGTAATGATGAATTCCATCAGTACTTTGGATTCTGCAGAGACACTGATATGAAGTTCAATTCAGCTGAACGTACAGGGGAATAAAACCAAATGATTGCATTATTTTGCTTATTAGACATTGTGGTTGAGGTAATATCTTTTATTGGACCAACTTCTGCGGGAGAGAGAGAAAAGTCTCAGGACCTAAAGAAGAGCTCTGTGTAAGCGTTAAAACTTGTCTCTCTCACCCACAGAAGTTGGTCCAATAAAAGGTATTACCTCACCCACCTTGTCTTTCTAATATCCTGGGACCAACATGGCTACAACTACACTGCATACAATAATTTTGCCTATGGCAGTATAAAATTTACATTACCTAAAACCAAGATTTAAATCAACCTGGCACACGTTTAAAGGACCTGGGCTGGGGGCTGTCCAGGAACGCTGCCAGCTTTTCCGCCACCCTAGGCGGCGGAAGGTCCCGCCGTCGAAATACCACCGCAGTCGCCGCCCCCCAAATCGCAGCGCCCGCGGTCACCTAATGGGTTGTGCCGGCCTGACCAACCTGATTGCCTTCTATGATGAGATAACTGGCTCTGGGGAAAGCAATCTTTGCACTAATTGTGAAAGAAAGGGAAATGCTGGCAGAGTAGGAACCACAGCTATCTGTCAACTGCGACAAAGGAAATAATTTCAAGGGAAAATCTAAGCTGTATTTCTAAATTCTGTGTAGTCCAGTGGTTCTCAACCTTTCCAGACTACTGTACCTCTTTCAGGAGTTTGATTTGTCTTGCTTCATGAAGTTTCACTTCATTTAAAAACTACTTGCTTACAAAATCAGACATAAAAATACAAAAGTGTCACAGCGCACTATTACTAAAAAATTGTTTACGTTCTCATTTTTACCATATAGTTATAAAATAAAATCAATTGTAATATAAATATTGTACTTACATTTCGGTGTATAGTATATAGTGTAGTATAAACAAGTCATTGTATGTATGAAATTTTAGTTTGTACTGACTTCGCTAGTGCTTTTTATGTAGTCTGTTGTAAAACTAGACAAATATCTAGATGAGTTGATGTATCCCATGGAAGACCTCTGAGTACCCCTGGTTGAGAACCACTGGTGTAGTCCTTTGTTAAATAGCTAGCAGAGAAAATTCTGTATACTTTTTTATGGACTCACATCTGTACCTGTCTCCGGTGTGTGCGTTCTGTTTTTTCTAGACCTAATTAATATAATTTTGCCTTATTGAATCAGGAGAACAATGCGTCATAGTGGCAAGTTTTATTATTTAAAAAATTTAAATTAAATACAAATTAAATTGCAGATCTAATACAATTTAAATCTCAAAAATAATGGAAAGCTTTTAAATCAGAAGCAACAGGACAAAAAACTCTTTTCCAATTCTACAAAATTGTTTCCTATATAGTATTATATTCTGTAGAAGACCACTAGTTCCTAGGAGAAGAATAAATGGCTAAGTAATTGACGAAAGTGTTCCCATAGTGAACCACTCATATTGCAGATTCCAGATGCTCAACATTCTTGACATCAGAATGGAAAAATTTACTGTTAGTCTAGAGAAATTTAATATCACCATTCTTGTCATATCCTTCATAGCTTCATTATTAGGACAAGCCTGTGGAAGCTATAAACCAGTGCTAAATGATAAAAAAATATGGTCTCTGCGTTCCATCACTCTTACATATTACAAGAAAACATTTGACTTTGTTAGGAGTAGTATAAGAAAAAAAACTTCAAAAAGCTGAGACGAATGGATGAGCATTTACTTTCATTTGTTAATTAGTTTTCTGAATTAGTATGCTGTATAATAATGCCACGCTTAAAACCAAGCTTTTTACTATAACTAAGGGGTAATAAACCCTAAAGAACATATCTAAGCCCAGAACAACACTGTAAAATTTTATTGTATTAATAAACTGGGACACATGAACCTTTAAATTTTCCACTTTGTCAAAGGTAAAATAATCAGCACTGTTTGCTGCCATTTATAACAAGCTTACTTTTTCACATTTAAAGTATACTTTTACAGTTCTACAAAGGATCAGACAACATTTTAGTTAGCCAAAATGAAATAACAGAATTTGTGCTTTTGTTGCTTGTTATGTTGACATCATTTGCTACTGTACAGTAGTCAAAGTCACTAACAAAAAGAACAGGAGTACTTGTGGCACCTTAGAGACTAACAAATTTATTAGAGACTAACACGGCTGCTACTCTGAAAAAAGTCACTAACATTGACTATCTGAAAAAAATATTTGCGAAGATGGTATTTAAGATTAGTGTGTGTATACAAGCTGCAGTAAAAAAAACAGTGTATACAGTATGTGCATGCATTAAGATAGACTAATCTTTCAGGCCTCAATTATGCAAAGACTTGCATACATGTTTAATTTTATGGAGTGTGGGCAGTCCCACTGATATACGTTGGACTACTCACAGAACATAAAGTTCACCAATGTGCAGGATCAGGGCCACAGTGATTAACTCATTCCTACATTTAAAAGTGACTTTTTAAAACAACTGCACATTTTGTTTTCCGCAAATTCACTACCAGCCTGATTTTCAGAGGAACTGAACACAGTCCACAGTTCACAATGAAGTCTGTGACTGCTGAGGGTGATCAGCAGGTTTACCAGATAGCAACTGTGAAAAAACAGGACGGGGGTGAGGGATAATAGGCACCTATATAAGAAAAAGTCCCCAAAAATGGGACTGTCCCTTTAAAAACAGGACATCTGGTCACCCTAGTGATCAGCATATTTGGAAAAAATACCAGACTACTGGTTTTTTAGCTTTAAGAAATAGTCAAATTTTGATATCCTTATGAGTGGTATATCGTAAACAGAATTCCAATGTTAATATTGATTTTATTTAAGTTTCATTTTGCTGTTTTCTGGTTAATAATGAATTGCAATTTTGTCATAAATGATTTCAAAGGGCAAGACTGCAAACCTACTCAGGACAGTAAAAACCAACATGCAGAACTTTTTTAAACATGAAGTTTGTAGCTATCTCTCATTACTCTGAATTACATTAATTTGAGAACCTACCTGAAAATAATGTTATGATAGAAAACTTTGAATGGGAGTTCTACAGATTTTAAAAAAAAAATGCATTTAAATTAAGTTCTCCTTCTTGTAAAATGAAAGACTTTAGTTTTAGTATTTGACTACAGGAGGTAAATATTTGCAGTTGTTCGAAACAGTTACTGGTGTTTTAGGATTTGTCTTAACAGGGACATTTCAGATTTACCAGTTCATTTTGAGTAGGGTAACCAGATAGAAAGTGAGAAAAATCAGGACAGTGGTGGGGGATAATAGGCACCTATATAAAAAAAAGCCCCGTATATTGGGACTGTCGCTATAAAATCGGGACATCTGGTCACCCTAACACTGAGTTGAGCTGAATAGTTTATTTCCATTTGCATTCATATAGTGGAGGACAGAACGCTGCAGAGACCCTATGCCTATACTGAGCTGATCACCAATGTGGTTTTAAAATAAACTAAGAAGATCTAAACATAGTTGCTAGACATTAATATCAGCAGGCATCATATTCTGTAAATTAATCAAGTCTACTTGGACTACCACTTTAAAATACTATGCAAGGCTGCAATAGCAACAAAATAATGATAGTACTGACTTACTGTGACCTAGTGAGCACAAACTAACACAGTGGAAACGCTCATGCAAAGATCCCATGTTTACCTTTTCAAAAATGCCAGTGCCTTTACCCCTACCCCAAGCCCGCAAAGGAAGTTTGCATACTGTGGTATCCAGAATGCTCTTAACGAATTGACTGGCCACTTGTATAGACATCCGCTGTGATGAGTCATTCACTAAATATTTGCATCTAAGTCCTCATCAACACCAAAGAGGTATCTGGCATATAGTAAAAAAAAATTCATTCCAGCATTAGGTTGTTTGGGAGAGACTCTCACTGAGCATGCTTAATGCACTAACTCTAAATTCACAGCATTTGCAAGAGGGAGTGAGGGACTGGCACTGGGGAGGAGTGGTATGGAATAACTAATGTGGCATTTTACAGTTGCAAAAAAGGAACAACAGTTTCCCTTTAAGGATTGAATGAAGCCTTCCAAGAGCAGGGGTCAAGGCTATTTATTACTGAACTGAGCCCAAAGCTACTGGAAAACTTAATTTGATTACCATGAACCTCAGTTTTCATACTATGTTCCCCAGTGTATCAAAAGGCCCTGTGATCAGTAGGATTTCATGCATCAATCAGGAAGATGTTCATGTAAGTTGTATTTCAGGCATTAAAAATGTACTGTGAAGCTGGACATACCACTTAGTATACTGAAGGAAAAAATGTCTCACTGAATGAGTATAACACTTAGCACAAGCAAAAGTTATGTGCTCAAATCAGTAAGAAAATATACCCACATTTCAAAATAGTCCATTAGACATAATGTCTCATGGATATGTTTAGGCAAAATACAACAGTGATTTGAATGAATCGCAAACATTTCACATATTCCTAACTTTGAAATCCATAGAGTACAATAAATTCCTTTACACAGGTTTTCTATCACAAGAGAGCAAAAGAATATTTGAACATTTGTAGCTGTTCCATGTCAAGAAACTGGAAATTAGTATGGCAGGCTTTCAGTGACTATTAGTACTAAATGTCACTTAAATTAACAGTTTTAGGACTAACAGTAAAACAGTCAGTCCTTGACCTGAAGCTGGGCTGAAAAGCCACAGCACCTTTCCTCTGACAGTTGATGTATACAATACTCTGCAGCTAATCTAGGTTCTGGCACTCTTACATTTTACACTACAACATAATAGTCTGCTCTAGTCAACGGACAGCCGGCATGACCAGAAACTGTCAAACTGTTCATGTGATTATAGCTTTCTGTCTTACAAAAACAGCTATTTCTTAATCTTTTGGTCAAAAAACAACTCTCCCTGCTATTGGTTAAAGCTATTTCACAACTAAAGTTTCCTTGCTGCTTCTTTCAAAAAGATCAAGTAAAAACTGTTCCCGTTGTCAAATGTTACAAGTTAAAGGTAAGATTGTATCTAAGTAATTTAATAGTTTTAAGACACTTACCATTGGTAAATATAACAGCACACATCTTTAATTCCACATTGCTGATTGAATCTATCACAGATGTTTTTAAAAGGATTAACTCACTTAGAGAAGTTTTGAAAATTTGTTCAGAGTGGTATGAAATTACTAACCACCATGAAGATGTTGCTAATCAAGTAACTAAGGTTCAGGTACAGTTTTTACATCATATTGTTATTTTTAAGGATTAAATCTGATAACAGTTACTGCTAGCCAGGTATATCTTAGCTTTCTACATCTTTCATATTAACGCAAGCCTACATATCATTTAATGCCTCTGGCTGCTAGAGACAGAGATCATTCCAGAATCAAGGATGACAGCCTAGCCCCATTGAAGCCAAGGAGAGTTGTCTCAACTGGCATCAATTTTCAGACCGACTTTACTTCCAGTGGTCTGGAAATTTAGGAAAGTGGTATTGTAACCTGAACTATAGTGTAACTAGAGGTAGTTGCATACTACATTTGCTGTGGAGCCCCTATGCAACTTTCACACCTGAAAATGTTGGCAGTAGTCCACTGAGTATTTCATGATAAACATAAAGCACAATTAACAGCTTCACATTAGCAAATACAGGCTTTACCACTTCATTGTAATATGAAATTTTAGTGGCAGATCTCAGCAGCTCTGACCAAGGGTTGCAAGACTTCACTGCACTGTAACCCTGTAACCTGACAGTCCACTAGAGCAATGGTTCTGAACCATGGGTACACGTGAAGTTCCTAGGGGTACACAGAGGTTTTCAAGAGGGTACATCAATTCATCTAGATATTTGCCTAGTTTTACAAACAGGCTACAAAAAAAGTACTAATGAAGTCAGTACAAACTAAAATTTCATACAGACAATGACTTATTTATACTGCTCTATATACTATACACTGAAATGTAAGTACAATATTTATATTCCAGTTGATTTATTTTATCATTATATAGTAAAATAAGAAAGTAAGCAATTTTTCAGTAATAGTGTGCTGTGACACTTCTGTATTTTTGTCTGATTTTGTAAGCAAGTAGTTTTTAAGTGAGGTGAAACTTGGGGGTACACAAGACAAATCAGACTCCTGAAAGGGTTAAATAATCTGGAAAGGCTGAGAGCCACTGCACTAGGGAACAAACAGCTCTTCTCACCACAGGCCTTTCCTTTATCACTTTTCCTCACCTTCCTTTCTCCCAGTTTCACACCAGTGTACTTAGACTTCTGGCCATCACCTCTTCTACATACCCTACAGGATGGAGAACTGTCTTATCTGCAGTCTCCTGGCTCTCTCTGATATCTAGTGCATTAGCAGAACAGGACCTGCTGTCCTCTCTTCTGGGCCCTCCCCTCTATTCACCACTGAAGTGCCCCAGGAATCTCTCCCCTCCATGTCTCTCTCTCAGCTTTACCACCATCAGCTTTCCCCTGCAACACAAATATTTCAGAGACTCTTTGGGAATGAAAGTGTTAAGTCAAAAGTAGGACCAAATAAATTAAAATAAATGATGTAGTATTAAATAAAGGGAGTAAATTCTAAGCCCCAAAAGTACTAAAGTGGTAGAAAAATCTTTCAGTGCCAGTGAACACAGGTATCTAAACTTTGTCAGTGTTTGCAGTTCTCTCTGTTTGGGAGATGAAGCTACTCACAAGTCCATAATACACCTCTACCCCAATATAACGCTGTCCTCGGGAGCCAAAAAATCTTACCGCATTATAGGTGAAACTGCGTTATATCGAACTTGCTTTGATCCGCCAGAGTGCGCGCACACACACCCTGGAGCCGCTGGTTTACTGCGTTATATCTGAATTCGTTTTATATCCGGTTGCATTATATCGGGGTAGAGGTGTAAACAAAAATTGTTATACTAACATAACATTCCAGTGAAATGTTTGTAGAGCATACAATGCAGCACATAAACAATGCTGCAGCTCCAGAGGGCTCAGAGCAGAATTCTGCAACAATCATAAAATATGGCACTATTAGTAGTCTAGAACAGTGGTCTCCAAACTTTTTTGACTGCGCACCCCCTGTAACCCCAGTAAAAAAATTTTGAACACGCACCCTCCTGCAGCACTGGCTCTACCATTTTTGCCACTCAAAAAAAACCAAACCCGAACTGCCGAAGCAAAAAAAATAAAAAAGCGCTCCTCACTTTGGAGACCACTGGTCTAGAAAAACAATACTGCTATTTTTGAAAATTTCATAGCTTTATTTTGCATTACAAAACAGACTGAGAAAGAGAAGGGTTTTTGTTTTTAAAATCTATTTGAAAAATGTGTATTCTTTTTAAATGTCTAAAAATGACAGATCTGCATGCATTGTGTACTCAATTTATATGCTTGTATTACTGACAAAGGCCTTGGCTACACTTGCGAGTTGCAGCACTGTAAAGCCGCCCCCAGCGCTGTAACTCACTCCCCGTCCACACTGGCAAGGCATTTGCAGCGCCGTATCTCCGTGGTTGCAGCGCTGCATGTACCCCACGTTCCCTGAGAGGAATAGCATGTATTGCGCTACCGCTGCAGCGCTGCGGCGCCAGTGTGGCTGCCCAATGCGCTGTGACTGGCCTCCAGAAGTATTCGGCAGTATCCCATAATGCCTATTCTAGCCACCCTGGTCATCAGTTCAAACTCTACTGCCCTGGCCTCAGGTAACCAACCATGTGACCCACCCTTTACATTCCCCCGGAATTTTAAAAATCCCCTTCCTGTTTGCTCAGCCCGGCATGGCGTGGAGTGCTATCAGCGAATCTTTCCAGCTGACCATGCCTCCACGTGCCAAGCGAGCGCCAGCATGGAGCAATGGCAAGTTGCTGGACCTCATCAGTGTTTCGGGGGAGGAAGCTGTACAGTCCCAGCTGCACTCCAGCAGTAGGAATTACGATACCTTCGGGAAGGTATCAATGGACATGATGGAAAGGGGCCATGACCGGGAAGCCCTGCAGTGCAGGATTAAAGTGAAGGAGCTGCGGAGTGCCTACTGCAAAGCCCGCGACGCAAACGGCCGCTCAGGTGCTCCCCCCGCGACCTGCCGATTCTACAAAGAGCTGGATGCAATACTTGGGGTTAACCCCACCTCCACTCCAAGCACCACCATGTACACTTCAGAGCCGGTGGGGGGGGGGGAGGAGGAGGAGGAGGAAAACGGGAGTGAGGGTGGTGGGCCGGATGGAGACACCCCGGAATCCCTGGAGGCATGCAGCCAGGAGCTCTTCTCGAGCCAGGAGGAAGGTAGCCACTCGCAGCAGCCAGTACTTGGTGGAGGACAAACTGAAGAGCAGGTTCCCGGTAAGCGGGGTTTTTTTCGGGAAGGAATTTTTTCGGTGCGGGGTCTTTGGGAGAGGAGGGTTAGGCATGCATGCCTAGATGTGGAATAGTGCATTGATGTGGTTTATCACATCGTGGTAATTGGCCTCGGTAATCTCCTCGAATGTCTCATCCAGAACGTGTGCAATGCGCTTGCGCAGGTTTATCGGGAGAGCCACCGTGGTATTTTGTCCCAGCCAGGCTAACGTGTCCGCGCCACTGTGCTGCGAGGGGCGGGGGGACCATTGCTGCACACAGGCAAGCTGCATATGGGCCAGGGCGAAAGCCGCATTGCAGTAGAAGACCCTCCCTTGCTTCCCAGGTCACCCTCAGCAGCGAGGGTGGAACTCCTGTGGAAAATGTTGGGACAGTGTTCAGTGTAGGTGCCCCCTGAAGCTGTTGGCTCTCCCCAAGGCACAGAAACCCAGAGGACAGTGCAGCCCTGAAACAATCAGTCCCCCTTACTCACCATTTTGAGGCTCCTGTGGGATATGTGTGCTCTGTTTCGGACAGGAAAATTATGCTATTGTGTAGACCCTGTGTGTTTTCTACTCCTTAAGTGCGGGGGGAATCATTACTCTGTCTGGTATAAACAATGCTGCCTCTGTTAAATGTTGCATTTTGCCTATACAGCTGCATCAACCTTGAGACCTCAGCCGTCCCTCTTATCGCCTGCTCAGAGTCTGCAAAGATTCAGGAAGAGACCGCGAAAAAGCAAAGAAGACATGCTGCAAGAAGTGATGCGGCAATCTATTAAAGAGAATGAGAAAGCACAGAACTGGAGGGAGAGAGAAAGCGGGATCCGCCAGGAAAACACAGCGCACCGGCGGCAAAGCACGGAGCACCGGCAGCAAAGCACGGATCGGCTCATAAGCATCCTGGAGCACCAAGCAGACGCTATCCAGGAGCTCGTAGCCATGCAGAAGGAGCAGTACCGCAAGCGCAAACGCCACCTCCCTCCACAGCCCTTGTCCCAAAACTCTTTCCGTTGTGCCCCACTGTCACCTCCAACCCACTTTCCCCAACTTCCGTGTTCTTCACACCACCAGCTGCCTCCAACACCAGTATCTTCACCACCCATCCCTGAAAACCATGACCCTTACCCTCTGCACTCAACCCCCATCACCATGCAGTATAGCTATCCTGAAGTGCAGCATTCACTGCACAGCACACCTGACAGGACATACGCGAATCTGTGATTGTACCATTCCCCACTCCACCCCCTTGTTTCTTTTCAATAAATAATTTTTTTTTCTTTTCAATAAATGGATTTTTTGGCTTTGAAAACATTCTTTATTATTGCATAAAGTAAAAGACTCCTTAGCCCAGGAAATAAGCAGGCACTGCAAGTCTGCTTGTCTGCTTAGCAAACACTGATTCCTAAAGATTGGAACTACTGCACTTCACTCCCGTGCAGGGCACCAGATATCACTGCTGGTTTTCAGCCTCAAATTGCTCCCTCAAGGCATCTCTAATCCTTGCAGCCCCAGGCTGGGCCCCTGTAATAGCCCTGCTCTCTGGCTGTGCAAATTCAGCCTCCAGGTGTTCAACCTCAGAGGTCCATGCCTGAGTGAAGCTTTCACCCTTCCCTGCACAAATATTATGGAGGGCACAGCACACGGATATAACCACGGGGATGCTGTTTTCAGCCAAGTCCAGCTTCCCATACAGAGATCGCCAGCAGCCCTTTAAACGGCCAAAGGCACACTCCACAGTCATTCAGCACCGGCTCAGCCTGTAATTGAACCGTTCCTTGCTGCTGTCAAGGGTTTCATGAGCCACAGCATTAACAGGTAAGCGGGATCTCCAAGGATCACAATGGGCATTTCGACTTCCCCTACCGTGATCTTCCGCTCTGGGAAAAAAGTCCCGGCCTGCATCTTCCTGAACAGCCAAGTGTTCCGAAAGATGCGTGCATCATGCACCTTTCCGGGCCAGCCTGTGTTAATGTCAATGAAACACCCACGGTGATCCACAAGCGCCTGGAGAACCATACAGAAATACCCCTTCCGATTAACGTACTCGGATCCTAGGTGGGGTGGTGCCAGAATAGGAATGTGCGTCCCATCTATTGCCCCTCCACAGTTAGGGAACCCCATTTGTGCAAAGCCATCCACTATTTCCTGCACGTTACCCAGAGTCACGGTTCTTCTGAGTAGGATGCGATTAATGGCCCTGCAAACTTGCATCAACATGATTCCAACGGTCGACTTTCCCACTCCAAACTGGTTTGCGACCAACCGGTAGCTGTCTGGAGTTGCCAGCTTCCAGACTGCAATAGCCACCCGCTTCTCCACTGGCATGGCAGCTCTCAATCTCGTGTCCTTGCGCTGCAGGATGGGGGTGAGCTCCTCACACAGTCCCATGAAAGTGGCTTTTCTCATCCGAAAGTTCTGCAGCCACTGCTCGTCATCCCAGACTTCCATGACGATGTGATCCCACCACTCGGTGCTTCTTTCCCGAGCCCAAAAGCGGCGTTCCACGGTGCTGAGCATGTCCGTGAATGCCACAAGCAATTTAGTGTCGTACGTGTTATGCGGCTAGATAGCATCGTCGGACTCCTCCCTCTCACTGTCACTTTGGATCTTAAGGAATAGTTCAACAGCCAAAAGTGACGTGCTGGCGAGATAACTCAGCATACGCCTCAGCAGGGCTCCATTTCCAGCAGACAACAGATTGCGCTGCACAGAAACCGTTGAAAGATGGCGCCAAAGGTGGACGGAAACAAAGGGATTTCTGGGATGCGAAGTGATGCATCACGGGGCGTTGGGACAGGACCCAGAATGCCCCGCACCTACGCCCCCTTCCCACAACCCACAGCGCCAGAATGGGAAGAGGTGCTCTGTGGGAAAGCTGGCCATAATGCACCGCTCCCAATGGCACAGCAAATGCTGCAAATGTGGCCATGACAGTGCGCTGGGCAGCTGTCAGTGTGGACAGACTGCAGCGCTTTCCCTACTCAGCTGTACGAAGTCAGGTTTAACTCACAGCGCTGTACATCTGCAAGTGTAGCCAAGGCCAAAATGTGTGCTACCAGGCACTGCATGCAGTGGGAGAACATCTTCAGTTCAATTCTGTTTTGCACACTGACGATTTTTAACTTGGTACCAGATTATTAAAAGATCTGACATCAGGACCAAATTCTGACTTCCATTATATCAGTGCAACCCCACTTCTAGCAAGTGTGTGGCACCAATCATCTGAGGGCAGAATTTGCTTTGCTAAACCTGGATTTACTCATGATAATGCATCAGTCAGAAAATATAAAGCTTGTTTTTCAGATCACATGGTAAGTTTCTTTGGCGGGCAACTAGAAAAACATTTTTAACTTGTAAACAGAACAAATTTGATATGGAGTTTCAGACATTAACCCGAAACTCCACAATGTCATTTTTCATACAGAAATTACACATTACAGCTTAAGGGTGAAAACTTGACTCCATTGAAGTCAACAGCCAAACTCCCATGGAGTCAGGATATCACCCCAAATCTTTCTAAACATGTGGGAGCTCACAGGCACAGTCTTATATTTGCTTCACCCGATAAAGGATATATGTCTACTTTCAAAGTCTTTAAGCTCTGTTTTCTAGTTTAGCAGATAGAAGACATCCAAAGAAATTTTTGCAACAGAAAAAGAAACACTTTAAAGACTTTGGAGATAGCCTTGAGCACTGGCTCTGGAAATAATTTAAGATGGTTGCTAAGAGTCAGCATGGCACTGAGGCACCTGGGATTCCAAATCTGAGAGAAAAGTGGGGCAACAGCCCTTTCAAAAATTAAAACAATGATGAGTCCTTATGGTACCTTAGAGACTAACAAATTTATTTGGTCATAAGCTTTCATGGGCTAAAACCCACTTCATCAGATGCATGGAGTGGAAAATACATGAAGTGGGTTTTAGCCCATGAAAGCTTATGCCCAAATAAATTTGTTAGTCTCTAAGGTGCCACAAAGACTCCTCGTTGTTTTTGCTGATACAGACTAACATGGTTACCGCTCTGAAACTTTTCAAAAGTTATGCACTAAGTAACAACAACAAGCAAAAAGTAAAATTACTGATCATATACTCCTCCTTTAATTCAAAGAAACTAAGGTTTAAACAAAGAACATCCTGAGATTCTCAGACAGTTGAGAGTTATGTAGTGCTGGATTAAAGTTTAAATTAATCTGCATTTAAAACAAAAATTTTCTCAATCCAACAATAAGGTTTATAATAAAATGGATCACCAGGAATACACTGAACTTCAGTTTTTAAGACAACACTGAATTACAATTGTCATTTCTGAGTATCTCTCTAGAAGGATTTATTTTGTTAAAAATGTGTAACTTAAGAATACTATCATAATGTCATCAAGAAAGCTGAAAGTAAGATGGAAAATATGGGAAGACTTGGGACTGGTAAAGAGACTGAGCCTTTCACCTGCACATCTACCAATGTGATATATGCCATCATGTGCCAGCAGTGCCCCTCTGCCATGTACATTGGCCAAACCGGACAGTCTCTACGCAAAAGAATAAATGGACACAAATCTGACATCAGGAATCATAAGATTCAAAAACCAGTAGGAGAACACTTCAACCTCTCTGGTCACTCAGTAACAGACTTAAAGGTGGCAATTTTGCAACAGAAAAGCTTCAAAAACAGACTGCAATGAGAAACTACTGAACTTGAACTAATATGCAAACTAGATACCATTAACTTTGGCTTAAATAGAGACGGGGAGTGGCTGAGTCATTACACAAATTGAATTTATTTCCCCATGTTAAGTATCCTCACACCTTTTTGACAACTGTCTGAAATGGGCCATCTTGATTATCACTACAAAACTTTTTTTTCTCGTGCTGATAATAGCTCATCTTAATTAATTAGCCTCTTAGAGTTGGTATGGCAACTTCCACCTTTTCATGTTCTCTGTATGTATATATATCTTCTTACTGTATGTTCCATTCTATGCATCTGATGAAGTAGGCTGTAGCCCACGAAAGCTTATGCTCAAATAAACTCGTTAGTCTCTAAGGTGCCACAAGTACTCCTGTTCTTTTCACCTCTATGTCACCAATTCAAATTCTGATCAGGTTGGTAGGGACTGAAATTACCATTTGGTGTGTCTTTCATAAAACCAAATTCATTAAGAAGCTGCAGCAAGCACTGTTTACTGTACTCTACCTCATATATTTTATCAAAAACTTTGCCAGGTGTTTTACAAAACTGTTTACAGAGTTATGATCCATGTTCTGAAGAGCTTACAAAGATAATTCCAGACTTAACAAAAGGATAATAAGTGAGCAGGGAAGCAATTGAAGGAAGGACAAGGTGACATCACAAAGATAATGCATTAACTAAGGCCCTGTCTACACTGGCAAGTTTCTGCACAGTAAATCAGCTTTCTGCACTGTAACTCCAGAGATGTACACACTGCTAAGCCACTTAGTGCGCAGAACCTGCGCAGTTGCAACACTTTAAAAAAAACACCCCAACGAGAGGCGTACAGCTTTCTGCGCTGGGGCTACAGCGCTGCGGTGACAGTGTAGACACTGTGGTCGATTACGTTGCTGCGATTGGCCTCCGGGAGGTGTCCCACAATGCATGTTCTCACCTCTCTGGTCATCGGTTTGAACTCTACTGCCCTGCCTTCAGGTGACCAACTGTCAGCCCCACCCCGTAAATTCCTTTGGAATTTTGAAAATCCCCTTCCTGTTTGCTCGGTGATGCATGCAGTGGTCTCAGCGCATCTTTCCAGGTGTCCACGCCTGCTCCACGCGCCAGGCGATCCCCCGCTTGGAGCAATGCTCATCAGCATTTGGAGAGAGGAGGCTGTCCAGTTCCAGCTATAGGAATTATACCACCTACAGACAGATTTCACAATGCATGACAGAAAGGGGCAATGACTGGGACACATTGCAGTGCAGGGTGAAAGTGAAGGAGCTGCAGAACGCCTACCACAAGGCGCAAGAGGCAAACCGCCACTCCAGAGCTGCGCTCACAAGCAGCCGGTTCTACAAAGAGTTGGATGTGATACTCGGCAGCACCCCACCTCCACTGCGAAGACCACTGTGGATACTTCGGTGGCTCGCGTGCCAGTCGAGAGTGGACTGAGCCAGGAGGAGGAAATCTTGGACGAGGATGTGGAGGGGGAGGAGGACCCACAGGCAGAGGATGACTCGGAGGTCAGAGATGCATGCAGCCAGGAGCTCTTTTCTACCCCGGAGGAGGCTAGCCAGTCACAGCAGTTGGATCTTGGCGAAGCGCAAGCAGGAGAGGAGGCCCCTGGTAAGTGGATCTGATTTTAGGAATCACTGAAGCAAATTGTTGGGGGCAGGAGGGTTGGAGAAAGCAGCCTTGTCTCCCACCGCATGCCTAGTCTGAGCGGCAGAACAGGCTGTTGATTAACTCCCTCACTTCACAGGAATCTGCCTCAGAGATGTCCAGGAAACTCCCATGGAGATACTGGGCAATCCGCTGCCGCAGGTTCTTCGGCAGAGCTGCTTTGTTTCTTGCCCCATTAACTGTAACTTTCCTATGCCACTGTGCTGTCACCGGTGGGGGGTGGGAGGGGACACCATTGCTGCACACAGGGGAGCCAGATAGGGGCCAGGGCAGAAGGCGCAGGCTTGGAGAAGACCCTCCCTTGATTTCCTGCTCACCCTCAGCAGCGAGGTATCTTCCATAATGATCACACCCTGTGGAAAGTGTGGGGACAGGAATGATTATCAGGCCCCACCCTACAGTGCTGGCTCTCCACAAGAGCCATGAGCCCAGTGTACAGCAGGGTCCAGGAAGAGTGATTTGCCCTGCCCTTGTGGCTACTCACTATTTTGGGGGTCTTGTGGCTCATGTGTGCTTGCCTGGGGTCAGCCAGTTAGTGACAGGTGTGAGAGTACTGGCTGTGTTTTAAAACACTGAATCAGCGTTGTCTGTGTTGCAAACAATACTGCTTCTGTAAAATGTTGCGTTTAAATTTCACAGAGATGACCTTGGGAGCCCAGCCTCCTTCTTTGTTATTGGTGGCTGAATGGCTGCACAGAATTAGAAAGCGGCCAAGAAGAACTAAGGAGGACTTTCTGCGTGATGTTATGATGCACTCCACCGCCAAGAAACAGGAACTGAAGGAGTGTCAGGACAGCGAGAAGAGGAACCAAAAGGAGAACGCGGCACGCCAGAATGAAGCCACGGAGTGGCTCTTAAAGTTTATGGAGCACCAAGCAGACACACTCCAGGTGATGCTAGCACTTCAAAGCAAGCAGCTCCGCGCTCACCCTCCCCTGCAGCTGCTGTCGCAAAACTCTTTGCCATGTGCCCCCCCCCCCCCGACACCGCCAACACTCTTATCAACCTCCTGGCTCCAGTCTATACCCGCAGCATTCCAGTCCTCCTTCCTCACAGTCCAGCACTGCGGACTCCCACTACCCCCTGCACTCAACACCCATCCCTCTGCAGTTTGATCCTGCTGAAGTACAGTACCCGCTGCATTGTACTCCAAAGGAGAAGATTGGATCTGATCCCTGGACATACACAAATCTTTAGCTGTCCCGTGACCTCTCCTCCTCCTGGGACCTTCCCTTTCCCCATCCACCTCACTGCTGATGGTTTTCTTTGTTTGACTCTTTCCTCCAGTTGTTGTCTTTTAATACAAGAACTGTGTTGGTTTGAAAGCAATCTTTATTCTATTAATTGAAAGCAAAAAGAGCCCTGCAAAGCAACATAAAATTATGTTAAACCCTCGTATTGCATCATGTGCACCAATCACCTCCTAGTATTACAGGCACTGCACTCCCGAGAATAGCAACAAATATCAGTGGCTTTCAGCTTCAAATTGCTGCCTCAAGGTATCCCTGATCCTTATGGCCCTGCACTGTGCCCCTCTAATAGCTCTGATCTCTGGCTGTTCAAACTCAGCCTCCAGGCACTAAGCCTCTGCAGTCCAGCCCTGAGTGAAGCTTTCACACTTCCCTTCACAAATATTATGGGCTGTACAGCACGCAGCTATAAGCATAGGAATATTGTCATCGGCCAGGTCCAACTTCCCATATAGACAGCGCCAGCGGGCTTTTAAACGGCCAAAGCACACTCAACAGTCATGCTGCACTTGCTCAGCCTGCTGTTGAACCGCTCCTTGCTGCTGTCAAATTGCCCTGTGTATGGCTTCATAAGCCACGGCATTAAGGGGTAGGCGGGGTCTCCCAGGATCACAATGGGCATTTCAACTTCCCCTATAGTGTTCTTCTGGTCTGGGAAGAAAGTCCTTGCTTGCAGCTTCCTGAACAGGCCAGTGTTCCGAAAAATGTGTGCGTCATGCACCTTTCTGGACCAGCCTGCGTTAACGTCTGTGAAATGCCCACGATGATCCACAAGCGCCTGGAGAACTATTGAGAAATACCCCTTGAGATTAATGTATTCGGTGGCTAGGTGGTCTGGTGCCAGAATTGGAATATGCGTGCCATCTATCGCCCCTCCGCAGCTAGGGAAGCCCATTTGTGCAAAGCCATCTACAATGTCACGCACATTGCCCAGAGTCGTGGTCTTTTGGAGCAGGATGCAATTAATGGTCCTGCACACTTCCGTCAACACGAGTTCAACGGTAGACTTTCCCACACCGAACTGATTAGCAACCGATCGGTAGCAGTCTGGAGTAGCCAGCTTCCATAGTGCAATTGCCACGCGCTTCTCCAATGGCAGGGTAATGCTCATTCTCGTGTCCTTGCGCCACAGGGCTGGAGCGAGTTCATCACACAGTCCCATGAATGTGGCTTTCCTTATGCGAAAGTTCTGCAGCCACTCCTCGTCATCCCAATGTGATCCCATCACTCAGTGCTTGTTTCCTGAGCCCAAAAGCGGCATTCCCTGTGGTCAGCTCCTCCATGAATGCCACAAGCAATCTTGTGTCGTAGCTACTACGCGTGGCAAGATCAATGTCGCACTCCTCTTGCCTTTGTAGTTTAAGGAATAACTCCACTGCCACTTGTGACGTGTTGGTCAGAGCGAGCAGCATACTGGTGAACAGTTCGGGATCTATTCCTGCAGCCCAAAGAGGCAGGGCGCACAGTATATAAACCATTGAAAGATGACACCAAATGCAGACGGAAGCACAGGGATTGCTGGGATACGAAGCAATGCATCACGGGTCATTGGGACAGGACCCAGGATGCCCCACGACCCCCTCCACCTCCCACAGTTCTTAGCAGCAGAAGAGAAGGAGGTGCTCTGTGGAATAGCTGCTCAGAGTGCACGGCTCCGAATACCGCTGCAAGTGCCGCAAGTGTGAACACGCTATTGCGCAGGCAGCTGACAGTGTGAACACACAACAGCGGTTTCCCTTCAGCGTGCTCTCCCTTCAGCGCTGTAACTGCCGGTGCTGTAACTCTGCCAGTGTAGACATGCCCTAAGTAAGGGCTAGTGCAGGACATGGGGGAGTGAAGAAGTTTGTTTTCATTATTAGGTGTTTTAGCTGGTTAATTGCTTGTATGAAATCGCCTTTCCTACCTTAAAGGCAAATTTGGGCCCAGTTGCTATTTGACCCCATTAAACAGCACACTAATTTGGGATCAAATTCTCACAGTTTGGAGCAGCTCAGATTCCATTACATCTCACAACATACAATTCATGTTTACATAGTGGGGTGGAGAAAGAGTGTTCGCCCGCCTGGGACTAGCACAGACAACAGAACTCTACATTCTGATTTAAGTCAAAGAGCTGGAGTACTAGAAGCAAAATGATAGCAGTGTGTATCAGGTCGGGGGCTGGAAGGGTTATATTAAAACCAGGACAAAAAACCTAAAACATCTTCCTATCCTGCAAATAGTAGCTGTCCTCTCTGCAGGGAAAGGGTGGAAGAATAATCCCTTCCTCCAAAACCTGAGCCTTTGCTCAAGTAAAGAGGTGCACTTTAAACCTTGAAGTGCTAAACAAATAGTATCTGGCCCAAAGTCAAAAAATTATTTCAGCAGTAAGACACAGATGGCATAATCATTCTTATTAATATGTTTCTTGGGTTTGTGGGGACAACTAAGCTTTTGTCATTAATCATAATTATGAAATGGGTGCTTTGAACTTCACATGTATAAAATATTACAATACATGTGCTTTAGAAAAAGCCACACATTTTAATATTGAGGAATTAATTTTTCATACCTTTTTCCAAGCCATTTTATTTATTCACAGATTCATTATGTCCCCCTCACCACCACCTCTGGATACATTTATTTAAGTAATTAAGTAAGCCACACTGGTTATATCAGATACCAACAGTCACCCATCACTCCACTGACCATCTCTGCTCACTACTAGAAATACTCTGAACACTAGAAAATATTTGGCCAAATACCAGTAAATGACCTTAAGTGGTGCTCTGAAAGTCAGCAAAGGCAGGTGGACAAAAGCAAGAAAGCACCAAAGCAGAAGATCCTCCACAGCAAACACTCCATAACTAGTACTCCATAATTCAAAGCTAGAGATCAACATGGGCAAACTAGCTGGCCTCAACTGTCATGCTAGTGGAATGTGGTATATTAGGGGAGGGAGGGGAACAAATTCCTGAAATCCAGCAAGAGAAGTAGGAGTCAGAGGAAGGAAAGAAGGAAAAGGTTAATTTTAATTTTATGTGGAGAAAATCTGGATTGGTAGCAAAAAAACTAACTATCTCTGCTCCATAAAATCCAGTTAGACTTGTAACCAAATGCAACTCCTCATGCATTTTGGAATCCCCCCTTTTCACAATCCTCCCATTTCTAATTGTGTATTCAAAGGAAAGAGCACAAGATTAAGAGGCAGGAATTCCAAAGTTCTAATTCTGGCTTTGTCACAGATTTATTGTGTCTCTTTGGGGAAAATGACTCACTTTACCTTGCTGCTTCAGTTTCCTCTACTCTAAAATGGGGATAAAAAATACTTATTTAGTGCACAGGGCTGCTATGAAGATTAGCTGGTATTGATACACCTTTGAACATACAATATTAAGTATTATTAGTAAATAGGATCAAAGAAATGTAGGGCTGGAAGGGACCTCAAGAGGTCATCTAGTCTGTCCCCCCACACTGAAGCACAATTAAATACATCTAGACCAACCCTGGACAGATGTGTGTCTAACCTGTTCTTAAGAGCCTCTGATGAGAGGGAATCACATCTCCCTAAGTAAGCTGCTCCAGTGCTTAACTATCCTTAGAGTTAGAAAGTATTTTTATAATCTCTAACCTAATCTCTCTTGCCACAAACAAAATCAATTACTTCTTTTCCTACTCTGGGTGGACATGGAAAACACTTCACAACTACCTTTTGCATATTCAGAGACTTATGTCCCCCTCAGTGTTCTCTTCTCCTGACTAAACATGTCCAATTCGTACAACCTTTCCTCATAAGTAATTTCCTCTAAATATCTTATTTTGTTGCTCTCTTCTGGACTCTCTCCAATTTGTTCACATCTTTCTTAAAGAGTGGTGCCCAAAACTGGATACGTTACTCCAGCTGAGGCCTCATCAATGCTAAGGAGAGTGGAACAATTACTTCCCATGTTTTACATACAACACTCTTGTTAATACATCCCAGAACAACATTTGGCTTTTTCTCAACAGCACCACACTGTTGACTCAGATTCAATTTTGGATCCACTATAACCCGTGGACCCTTTGCTGCAGTACTGGTGCTTAGCTCGTTATTCCCCATTTTGTATTTGGGCATTTGATTTTTCCTTCCTAAAAGTGTCAGCAAGGTAGAACTTAAGGCTCTGTCTACATTCAAGATACTTTAGTATTGTTGAAAAGGGTAAAACTTTGGAATGGTAGGAAAAAAATCTTTATAACTGTACAGTAACTCCTCACTTAAAGTCGTCCCGGTTAACATTGTTTCGTTGCTGATCAATTAGGGAACATGCTCGTTTAAAGTTGTGCAATGCTCCCGTCTAACATCGTT
Organism: Terrapene triunguis; assembly: GCF_002925995.2. Classification (NCBI taxonomy): domain Eukaryota; kingdom Metazoa; phylum Chordata; order Testudines; family Emydidae; genus Terrapene; species Terrapene triunguis. The sequence continues at coordinate 29,081,758 of NW_020664462.1, read as the reverse complement.
TGGCAGCTGCCAGCTTTGTCCACTGCTTGCAGGAAGAGCAGCCCATTGCAGCTAGCTGGTGGGGGCTTGTAACCAGGGTGGACCGGCAGCCCCCCTATCAGCTCCCCGCTCCCCTAAGTTCCCTGTGCTGCAGCCGCCCATCAGGCTATCAATTGCTGGCAGTTCAGCTGTTCCTTCCCCACCGCCATGTGCCTCTTCTGCCCTCTGCCTTGGAGCTGCTCCCAGAGACTCCTGCTTGCTATGCAGGGGGGAAGGAGGAGGGCTAATGTCAGGGTGTCCCTCTCCCGCCTGCTCCTGCACCCCGCTTACCCCTTCTCCATATAGAGCAGGGAGGGAACACAGACGGAGAAAGACATAGAGAGCTTGGGGCAGCAGCTGCTGTCTCAAATTCCTGATCCACTTAAAAAGACAATGCACTTAAGAGTGGGTCAGCTTGCTTAAAGGGGCAGTGTGCATCTCTCTCTCCAAGGTGTGTGTCTGTCTCTGTCTGCTATGCTGTCTCCCCTCCCTCGTGTTCGTGCTGCCTTGTGTGAGAGGCTACATTAACAACGTGTTAACCCTTGAGGGCTCAGCCGAGTGCTAGTTCATCGTTTAGCAGCAAGGCATTCCCTGGGAAATATTCCACCCTCTAACTTCACCACCTCAACCAAGCTTCACAATCATCATAGCTGTGAACAGTATTACATTGTTTGTTTAAAACGTATACTGTGTGTATATCTATATAATATATAGGCTTTTGTCTGGTGAAAAAAATTTCCCTGGAACCTAACCCCTCCCATTTACATTAATTCTTATGGGGAAATTGGATTCGCTTAACATCGTTTCGCTTAAAGTCGCATTTTTCAGGAACATAACTACAACGTTAAACGAGGAGTTACTGTATTGCCACCGCATACACTCAGCCCTGGTCTACGCTGGGGGGACGGATCGATCTAAGTTATGCAACTTCAGCTACATGAATAACGTAGCTGAAGTTGACGTACTTAGATCGGCTTACTGTGGTGTCTTCACCACGGTGAGTAGACTGCTGCCGCTCCCCCGTCGACTCTGCTTGCGCCTCTCGCGGCGCTAGAGTACAGGAGTTGACGGGAGAGGGCTCAGGGGTCGATTTATCGCATCTAGACTAGACACAATAAATTGATCCCTGCTGGATCGATCGCTGCCCGCCGATCCAGCAGGTAGTGTAGACATACCCTCAGTGATGGAAACTGAACCTTTATGTGCGATAGCAGGAGTGGGGGGGAAAAACCTGAAAATTAATTAATTTTTTTAAGAGAAAAATCAAAACGAAATAGTTCGTGTTCAGAAATAACTCCACTCGTATCTGTAACTCAAATAAAGGACAGTCTAGACTGTTTCACACATTGGGCCATGTAAAATGATTTAATTCCTTTTTCTTAAAATAAATAAATAAATAAAGCCACCAAGAGGAGACAGTGACTGAAAAGAAATTGCTCAGATGAATACATAATCTGAAGGATTTTATTTTTCAACTGTGATGTTTAGTGTATTTACATTAAGTAAGGGGAGAAGAGGTTAAACTTAAAAATGTGTTCGATTAGATGACTGTAATTAATTATCTTTCTGTAGATAAAGATTGTAGACTTCACAACTAAGACAAGGGGGGAACATATAGTCCTTTTAGGCTTGCGTACCTGTGTCACTTCCAGATCCAGTTGATAAAGCTGGCATGATTTAGTCTACAGACTATCACACAAGAACGTTAGAATAGTGCTCCACAGCCAGAAGGCAGCAGTTAATTTCAGTTCAGCTGCCTGCAGCCAAGTTTTCTACAAAGATTTATGCAATCTCCAAGATTCCCCTAGAAAGAGCAGAAACATAATTTTACAATAAAGAACACTGTTAAACCATAAATTATTGCAGTTTAAGTATGTCAAAAAAGATTAAAACTTGATCTGAGTCGCTAGCAGTCTCCTCGAAATACTGTCCTAGTGACCAAGTCAAATCATTATTGCTAAAGGAGCTTTTGATTTAATTTGATGCTCTCAATTAAAACAAGAGAGTACATTGTTTTTATATTAAGACTTAAGACTTTTTCCAAGATGAAGCAAGTTTGTTTTCTTCAGTCCAGTCTTTAATCCTATGCTGCTGTAAAAATAATTTATTTCCTTCACTAAAATTACACATTTTAACCCTACAATGTCAAATATTTTGGAAATAAAAGGGCTGTTTTTCCAAAACAGTAAATACTTTAAATTGCTCAAAGTTTATGACTACTTTACCAGAAGAACCTCTGTTTAGTCTAACACTCATTTATACAAGGCCTCCACTTAACTTCCGATTCCATCATATCTCTTCAATTCATTTAAAATCTGAAGTACAACCTGTGTTTACTGCCTGGAGCATAGCTCCAAACTTCAAGTGAAATTGTACAAATAGTACCGTGTGGGGCAGATCCTCAACATGTATAAATGGTCACAGGGCCACTGACTTCAATGGAACTGTGACCATTTACACCAGCTGAGGATCTGACCCTGTATATTTACTGCTAGAAAGTCATACTGATAATATATTTTTTTAATTACTGCCAATTTAAACTTTTAGTCTATTTCTGATCAGTTCTTTCAGAAAAATAGAGAACCATTATGAGAGAGATATAATTGAAATGAAAACCAAGATTTAAGTACAAAAGACAATGTTAAAATAGGATTGGATTTCTTTTTCGCTGATTTGTATTACAGAGTTAAGACTGCTAGTGTTAACTCATAGTGGAGCAGACCAAGGTAGGGACAGAGAGATTTGAAATCAAGATTATATTTTCTCTAGATTCTGGAAAATAAAATACATTATCTAAGTAAGAAATCAGAATGGCTCCAATTTTTCATAAGAATGTATAAACAGGAAAGATGTTTTTTGTTTTTGTTTTAAAAACATCCACACTATTAATCAGAATGGTTCTCTTTTGAAGTTATCCTGGTCCTGACGGTGCATAGTTTGGACACTCTTGTATACACAGATTCTTATAAAAGGTTAAAGCACAAGTGCCATAACCGTTGGGAACTGTTCAATATTTTGTCCTCCACACATGAAAAAACCCTCTACAAGTATTATAATTTATCATGGACTGTTTGTCAGATTTTGTTTAGTAAATTATAATCCATTTTTAGTTATAAAGGCAAGGTTGCCAACATGCTCCAAACTGAACTTGTTATTAAAATAAGTATTTAAAAAAAAAAGGAAGTTTGCCAAAAGCAAAGTTTTATATGCTAACTTTCAGACTTAAAAAAAAAAATTACTGGTTTGTTTAAATTACACATACAGGGTAAAGTTATCTCCCCCTAAGAACTTGTTTTAAACCGTAAAGGCTGACAAGCTTTATTGCACCAGCAGAAACATCCACTTTTTGGTAAATAAAATGGATTTTTAAGAATATAAAAAATGAAGACCTAATATTTTACTTGAATTAGACAGCATATTGAAGATTTGATTTTAAGAGATTGTGGGAAAGAGAAAAATAAGTTTTCACTAAATGATGCATCAACTTCCAAGCAAATATATTGTATTAATATTGAACAAAGGCATTATTTTCAAGTCAATGACAACTCCATTAATTCATACCAAACGCAAAATTTGAAACAGAGAAAAGAAAGGTTAGCACTCAAGGCCGACAAAGATTTCCTTATGATGCTAGAGTTACAAAACATCTATATGCAAGTGAAGCCAAACTTCAGTTTAGCAAAAAAATACTGACATCTACGCCAAGGACACACTGTACAAATTAAGAAAAAGCACAGATTCAATTTTTACTTTTTTATACATATAAATTTCATAAAGGAAGATACAAGTTTTAAATTCAGTTATGATCCCCCAATCAGAATATGACTATCCTTATCTGAAGGATGTCAGCTATCTGATAGAGAACAGGTTTTTCCGTTTCCATGAGCTTATTGAACTTGTTAAAAATACAGCAATAGCTCACATCATTATCACATACCTCTGATTTATGTGCAACTTAAAGATTTTGTCCCATGCCAAAAAATGAATGTAGTAAACATTTCAAAGGCATTTTCATCAACAAATGCATGCATTATTACTAATTAAAACTGCAGATACTTCAAGAAAAGTGCTCACATAAACTTGAAAATTCTGTTGATCGACACACACTTCATATATTAAAAAGTCTGGATGTCATGCCTCATTTTCTTTATTTCATGGTAAAACATTCAATATTAAAAAAAATTAAACTGCCTTATTATTTAAGAAATGTATATATGGCATAAAGTTATTCCCTCCAGAACCTATATATATATTAATGAAAAATAAATGACCTGATGAAATCCTTACCAGTAAAATGCTTAATATTTTGTTGGAGTGGAATAGGGTTCCCCCCCACCCCCCAAACTTGCAAATTAAGCTACATTTTTGCATTGATGATGTTATTTTCTTTGGCTGAATTTATTTAAAATGCTTTGGAAGTTTTTGTCAGAATCCAGCCATAAGTATTGCTGACTGCTGTATGGAATCAATTTGCTGCAACACAGAAATACCAGCTGTTACAGTATGTCCTGAGAGGGATTACCGAATATTCTTAAATTGAAGTTCAATCCATCTTTCCATAAAAATTAGAACCAAAAGCCAGGAACGTAACAGCAGTATCAAGTGCACCTGAGGCATTTACAATACCCAACAGGACTGTTACAACCAGCCTTTAAAAAGGGCTTATTTTTGAAATTTCATTATTCCAGTTGTACCTTGCTTCTATATATCACACTGTATCAGATTCTTCTGGCATCTACCATGTGGAAACAGTGAAATATGTGAAGTCCTGTGATATGTTGTTGAATTTCCACCAGGCCCTTAGTCACCTCTCAGGCTCCTATAGTACTTGTGACATCTAGTGGTTACATGGAGAAGTGCATTCATTTACATAAGGGTATTATTTGTTGTGACTACAAAAGGCAACTCTATTCCTGTATAAACAAAAATGTTTTCTTCCTTTTTATAAAAAGGGTTGCCTAATGTTATATTCAGAAGCTATTATGATGTAATTTTTAAAGACAAAAACCCTACTTTAACTGTACTAAAATAATTTCATTTCTACTTTCATATCTTCTTATTGTAATTATTTTAATAAGGGTTTCCATTATGATTCCTCTATTTCTAGGGGTTTCCAGTTAAAAAGAATTTAAATATTGGAAGGTTTTGTCCTACCTTTAAATTAGTCTTACACCTCATCCAAGCATGTTCACCAGTCTAGAAGCTTTATTTAATTAGGTCCATGCACCAACCTCACAAACATATGCCTACTAACTTATCTTGGCACCAAATCCTCTGGTTATAAATGGCCGGGAGTGTGTCACAAGCCTCCAGGGAACAACTTTCAAAGCTGAATAATCCTAGAATTATAGTTCTCTGAGGAAACAGAAGTACATACTGTAAATACAGATGTAAGAAAAGAACAGAGGACCCCTATGGATTGATAGATATTGTAAAACCAACCAACAGACAAGAGGGGGAAAATGATCCTATTCTCATTCACTCATACATCCAGTCTGGAGGCACTGGGAAGACTGAGCCAGATGCAGTAAGAGAAAAGGAAGGAGGAATGAGATTGGAAACTTTTACAAGGAAAGGTAGCCTTTTGTTGAAGTGGCTGCCTCCAGGGAGACCTATATTTTGTACCTTTTTTTTTTTTAATGATTTTTCTGGCACTTCCACATGTATTTTACCCTAAAATTCTCCATCTTTCCATGATCTAAAGAGCTGGCAGATTGGGACTCAAGTATGCCTTTCTATGGCAAGCTCAATCAACCAAGAAATGGTGATGTGGCCTAAGGGGATATCTTTTTCTCCTTGTCTTGTGGCCCCCATAAATTGTAGAGCATTTTATTTGTGAAAGTTGTTGTTCTGCTGAGTTATTCAATGATTTTTCACAATTTAGGGAGTATAAATGGATTTTCTTTGCATTTTTAAGTTAGAAGAAAGAAGCATCTTAACTAATGAACTGAAGGATAGATTTTAAGATATGAAAGTATGAAATCTGGCAATTGTTATACAACAACTTTTCCAGGGAAAACTAAAAAGCAGGTTTTTGATACACAGGATTCCTACTTAATTTGTTCTTCTAAAGAGTGCTGTTTGAGGAATATGATCTTGATTTCCAGAAGGTACAAAGGTATGCCTGTAAATGGTATTTGAAGCACCAGATTGATATTTCATGCGGAGACAGGAAAATTTGAAAGCCGTTCAGTCTTGTTCATTGTGGAACCTCGGCTAATTGAAGTATGCTAAATGACTAGGTACATGGATATAGGTCTCCAAACCTACTCAGCACAGGAAATTGCCAAAGGAGATTTCCTGGAAAGAGGAGAGCTGGGCATCAATGGATAAAATCTGGACTGAAAGTGGTAGTCTCATCTTTTGGAAGTTGTAACTATGAGATATATTGCTTTTTCTGAGGAATTTTCCACCTCATAAGTAGTCGGGTTCCAGTGGAATTTACAGACCAATATTGGCTTCCCATGGAGGACTAGTAGTCCCAGGAGCACGTACACCGGCACTGTCAACAGGAACTAGTGGAATGTTTCTGGAATTTCCACTCAGATTAAAGAGTACACAGATGAGGTATGACCTGACAGTCAGATCTGTAGCAAGGAGAAATGTGTGACCCACTGACTCAGAAGGATACCATGGAAAATAAAAACAACTGAACCTTGTTATGTAAATACAGTGTTATACAAAAAATATAGATCTCTATAGTGCCTACCCATTTTATAAGAGATACACTGAGGCACAGATAATGATCTTCCTAAACTTGAATGCCAAATTAATGGGAGAACTGTAATGACTTGAAATTCGTCTACTTTTGGCTCTAAACATTCCCTCCTGATAGTAGAATACTGAAGACTTTTGTATAATTTTTGGGATATCTGATCAGTATTTTTTTTTGTCTGGGTTACATAATTTCTTGGTTCATGCCAAGGGGGCTTTAGATGTAACCACATTAACTAACCTGCTTTCAGAATAGTAGCTGAGAATTCTTAGTCCAGCTGAAGAGTCCAATTAATATATTTTTAACTAAACACATTCCACTGGTTGATTTTTAATTTAGATGTGTGTGGGGGGATTTCTTTAGGGACTAATCAAGTTGAAGTATTCACACATCTGAACTTTTTGCAACTCATTGCATAGCCTCGTAGCTGAAATTTCCCTTCTTAGGAAACCCATGCCAACTCTGCATTTTTCCCCCTAGGGTTTCATAATCAGAAAAGGAAGAACATTTTTATCCCTTTATAGTTCCAGGGAATCTTTATCACCAAAGGCGGAAAAGGTGAAGATCATAAAGGCTACAGATATTCTTCAAGGAGGAATAGGACATGGGTGAAGACAGGTGAAACATTGAGAAATATGAGACATCAGAGGTTGATGAGACATTCTAAAAAAAAATGTTTAGCTACATTACCATCTCAAGAAATAGCTCCTTCTCTTGAGTTCAGATGCTCCACAGCTGCACAAGAGTTAATCAGTGCAACTGAGGAGGCATAAAGGATGTTTAGTTAACACAGAGGTCAGATAAACCTCACCCTTGCAATCCTTCCATTATTACTCAGCTCTCATCTACCTCTTTGACAGCACCCAAGCTATCCACCAACATTAGCCCTCATCCCCTGTTTCCTTCTCCTCTGGTCTCCATGTCTTACATGATGTCCCTGTACAAGGAGCACCATTCTACAGCCTGTTCACCAAGGCGCCATCCTCTCAATCAGATCTTTCCTAAACACTCACTTTTGTAGTACTGCATATAAATAGTGAGTTTTCTCTAGTATAAAAGAGGTGAATATATAAAATGATGTAACAAAGATGCATAAATATATTAATTGAACAGCTGAGCAAGATTATTGCAACCTCTGTCCTAACCCTCCTCCATCCCCCCCTTTTATTTATAACCCACACATCTTATGTCACTTGTGAGTTTACATGGTAAACTCTTTGGGGCTTTAATATCTTAGGTTCTTTACAGATACTCCTAAGCCAACACATTTTGGGACACTCAAAATAATATGTAAGTGAAAGCGTAAGTCTCCAAACAATGAACTAATCTACATATCATGCAAGGTAAAACCTAGACCACTGGGTCTGGTATGTATAAATCTTTAATTTCTAGCCATTTTCCCCTGTCCTAGGATTTCCAGGTGTCTAGTTTTCAACCAGAAAGTACAGTCAAAAGGGTACCTGTGCAGTGTCTGGTCAATACTGCTGACCAGACACCAAAAGCTGGTTACTGCAGTAACCGCAATTGGCCTCCACTGCTGGGAGGGCGGGAAGAGCAGCTGCTGCTGGAGGAGGCAGGATCCTGACAGCGCACAGTGTTTGAGGAGCAGGGCCAGCGGCCATGCTCACCACCTGTGACAGCCAGTTCCGCCTTCACAGCCTCTCAGGGCCCTGGCTCTCCCCAGCCCCTCTCCCCACTTCTACATCCTGCCGTGCCCCGATTGGGCAGCCTGGCAGACTCCGTGTCAGCTCCTCCAAGCACAACTCTGAAGGCAGCATGTGAGTCCAGAGAGAGGGTAGAGTGAACGACTTTGGAGGGAGGGAGTGACAGGGGTGGGGGGAAGCAAGTTACCGGGGGGGGAGGGTGTAGTGTCCAGTTTTGAAAAACTGGAAAGTTGGCAGCCCTACCCTGCCCTTTCCTCAAAGCGAACTTAGCACTTGTAGAAGACACTGGATACTGAAGATTTAGAACTCTTTTTCATACATGCTGAGCACCTTCTGTTCCCATTGACTTCCACAGGAGTTGTGGGTACTCAGCAGGTCTGAAAAAATATCAGGCCTTTAATTTAATCAAAAAAGAGGTTTATCATCCGTTAGAGACGTCTTTATTTTGTTGAAAGTTGCCCACCCCGTCTTTCGCCTCCTCCTGCATTCCCCTTAGAATGAGTTGTCTTGTCTCTAACAGATGATGAACTGCCCATGAAGAAAAGGAAAGAACTGTTTAACTCCACTCTTCCGCCAGCAATGATATACGGAGCAGAAAGCTGGCCAACAATGAAAGTGGAGGAAGAAAACTTCACCGTCACCCAGAGAGCAATGGAAAGGCGGCCAATGTGCAAGATATCGCTCCGTGAACATATACCGAACGAGGAGATCAGAAGGCATACAGTGATGATCAATGACAGAACGAGGAGTAATGGTCTCAAGTTGCAGTGGAGGAGGTTTAGGTTGGATATTAGGAAAAACTTTTTCACTAGGAGGGTGGTGAAAGACTAGAATGGGTTACTAGGGAGGTGGTGGAATCCCCTTCCTTAAAGGTTTTTACGGTCAGGCTTGACAAAGCCCTGGCTGGCATGATTTAGTTGGGGATTGGTCCTGCTTTGAGCAGGGTGTTGGACTAGATGACCTCCTGAGGTCCCTTCCAACCCTGATATTCTATGATTCTATGATGTAGTGCAGGCAATGTACGACACAAAGCAAAGATGGGCGGGTCATGTAGTCTGCAGGCAAGACAATAGGTGGACAACCTGCATCAGTGACCGGATCCCTGGAGACCACAAGCGACCGCTGGGTAGACCAAAAAAGCACTGGGTCGATCCCATGACAAAACTCTTTGGCCAGAAATGGAAAGAACGTGCTCACAACAAAACAGAATGGTGTGGCGTTGACTTGTGTTCGTGGAGGGACAGACGAGGACAAGCCGGACAAAGGTGACAGAAAAGAGATACATCATAGGCAATGGTATCAAATTTTTCTAGCAGTGCTCTGTCAGTATGCCTAAACTCTAATCTGGAAAGTGCACCTGTAGGGATGAGATAATGCTGTTTCCATGACTAGTCAGTCATTGGCCCCTCTGCTCACACTGCCACAGTTGTTTTAAATTTATATAGACACTTACCTGTTCACTAAGAACTGGATTGACACATACACCTCCCTTCATATAGGCTACTGAATCTTTGTCAAATAGTGGAATTTTTTAACCACTTTAAACCTATAATCCAGAGTGAAAGACTGGTTCCTGACCCCTCCCGTCCCTCTTTTATGGATTTGTGAAATACATATAATCTGAATTTACTTTTTAGTGGTTAAATATATTACTAGAGCTAACTTTATGGTAACCCACTGCCTCCGCCAACCATTTAGAAAAAAGAAAATAACTCAATGCTGCATAAATTGAACCCTGAGGGTCTGATGGGAGCCCCACCGCAGATATCAATAGTCTTTGGATAAGGCCCTTGGTGAACACTGTGGCAAATAAAGATACTGCTCCCTGTGTTCAATAGGCTACATGAAAGCTTAGCAGCTCTACAGGAGGTGACCTAAGTTAAAATTGTCCTAACAACAAGTTTTTGTTTTTTATATATTAAAACAAAACTAATTTTCCTCCCCAACACAACAGTCAGTTATTAGACCTTTGCTACCTTAAATTATGGTCAAGTTGCAAATGAAAAGAAGTTTGTTAACAGCACCACATAGCAAGAGATGCTAATGCAAACAATAGCAAAGGTGTTTGCTTGCTTCAACCTCCTCCCCCATCTCTCAAAATAAAAATCTACAGCAGTTTTGTCCAAATTAAGATTTTTATCTCAATGTTGAAATTAAGGTACTTTAAAAAAATTCCTTCGTCTATGTACAGAATGGCTATAACTAACTTAAAACAACATAAAAGTAGCATGTCACCTACTATATTACAGAACTTAAGTGTGGTGAGCACTGCATGTAAGTCTGTAAGACCATATCAATTATAGCCTCCCCTCTTTTTCACATGCGCCTAGTTTTCAAACTCACTGTTACTTATTCAGCTAAACCTGCCATACTTGGTTTCTGGCTAAAGGTGAATTTTGCTTTTGTTGAGAAATGGAAGTGGAAAACTGAATAAAATCCTGTAAGTAATTTCAGTTTTTTGGGGGGGAGCGGAGTATATTTTTATATTAAACTCTCTCTCTTCCCTGTTGTACAAAAATTCTAGCTGCAATTTTTTTTTTTTTAAACTACAGCAAAAGTGTCGGAAGTTTAAAATTTGCATGGACAATCTTAAATGAAAGCTAGAGGGTTTTGCTTGGTTTGAAAAAAATGTTTTGATTTAATGAAGATAATTAGCAGTGTCTTAAGCATGCACAACAATATACTTCCTTAAGTCTACAGGTGCAAAGAAAACAGATCTGCTGTGCATGAACTTACAGCTAGTAAGCATGCACTTGTTCATTCAAGGTGCTTACAAGCTTTGGAAGCCACATTCACTCTGTGGCATTGTTTAACTTTTGTTTGTTTTCTTTTTAAAAATATAAGTTGAATAACTGGGGAGGGGGACACAGTTTGTATCTTCTGTATGCTGAACACACTGCACACATGAGGGACTCCTTGCATTCCTCCAGTCTCCCCATGTTCCACTCTCCCATGCCCCTTATTTCGGAGTCCCTGTCATAAGCCCATGCCATTTCCCTTTTGGCTATATAAACCTCAGGCTTTACCGTCAATAACTTCTTCTTCGGGGCAACTTAATAACCAATCAACTAATAAAGAAATACAGTAGAACCTCAGTTATGGAAACCTCGGGAATGTAGGTTGTTTGTAACTCTGAAATGTTCATAACTCTGAACAAGACATTATGGACTTCAGTCATGGGACGGGAATGGGGGTTGGCACTGCAGTCGCAGGGTTGGGAGGGTCTAAGCTCCAGGCAGGGAGGGGCCTCGGGGCTTCTGATCCTCAGGACGCTGGGGCTCTGGGTGGGGGGCTCAGGGCTTCAGGCCCACGGCTCCACTCCAAGTTTCAGCCTCACGGGGGAGCCAGGGCTCCCCACGGCTCTGCTCCTGGTTTCAGCCAGGGGGTATGGGGACATGCCGGGGCTCACGGCTTTAGCTACAGGGGGGAGCGCTGGGGCTGAACCACAGGGAGCCCCGCCCCTCCCCCCCCCCTGTCATTAAAGCCCCGAGCCTAGGCGCCGCCACCCCTCTCCCCCCCCGACCCTCCCCAGGCTGAAACTAAGAGTGGAGCCTTGGGGAGCCCCTTGCCCCGCACAAGGCTGAAGGCAGAAACGGAACCGTGGGGCTGAAGTCCTGAGCCCCAGCACTCTCCCCGGGTCTAAAGCGCTGAGCCCTGGTGCTCCCGTGGGACAGAAGTCCAGAGCCTCCCCCGGGTGCCCCGAGGGTCAGAGCCCTGCGAGCCTGAATCGGCTAGCTGTGGGTGTCTAGTTGCTGTGCAGACACACTCTTAGTTATTTGCTCCCTCTCTGGGAGGTCTCTCTGCCAGCACTCTGTGTCTTCCTACTCCCCTCACCGGAGCCAGGCTCAAACTGTAGGCTCCTCTGCTCTATAGGCAGATACCAGCTGTCTTCCTGGAGTTTAGTGACAGGAGTTCCCCACTATCTCCCTTCCCGGGGGATTCTGACAGTTCTCTTGGAGCTCTTACTGTCAACTCTAAGCTCTCATTCAGGAAGGGATCCAGTCTGATTTTTCTGAAGTACAAGTTCCCCCCACCACGACCCTGCACCTACAGTGCATGTGAGGTCACACTGTATACGAACTCTACAAAATGCATGCTCTATAAAATGGCATCCTTCATGTGACCACCAGGAAGACCCGACCCATTTTATTCCTGTATAAGTGCTGGAACAATGTTCCAGTTCATTCTGATCCCACTACACCACCGCATTCAAGCCTTGCCCCCATCGAGGCCTATTCCACCTCCTGCAGGTACCTCCAGCCTGCAACAGCCGCAGGGCTTCTCTAGAAAGAGCTGCCCCCATCCCTCCTGTGCAACTTCCTCTTTATATTGTTCTAGCAGTTTCCTTCTGACTCAGTTACTCCATTTCTAATCTGCTAAAGGTGTGCCACCTGGAGCACTTGATTGCTCCCATGTATTCCCCACAGGGCTGTCATGAGCCAGTTAGGCCCTCAACCTTCCTGAACGACCATTAGCCCCATTATGCAAGTAACCACAACCTCTTCCCCACATTCCCATACTACTATCCCCCATTCTCCCCACACCATGGCACAGGCTCTATGTGAGTTCCCCCACAAGCCAGCAGCACTGTACAGGTCCCCTGTTTCCCCTCCACTACATGCCATGATCTGTATTCCCATCCTCATATCCACTCCCCTGCTTCCACCCCACCCACCCAGCTCCCAATCTGGGAGCTTGCTTCCCATTGCTTTGCAGGTCTCTGCTTCCCCCTCACACTTTTCACCCTCTGCCACTGCCCCATCCCTTCAGTCCCTGCTGTTTTCCCCTCTCATCTCCACTCTTGGCCCTTCTCTCCAGACTCCTGCTCCTTTCCTTCCCCAGGTCCCCGCTTCCTCCTTCAAATCCTTCCTGGAAGGATCTCTTATTTCTGTTAAAAGTCCAGGACAGTCTCTCCATGCAACAAGTTAACTTGCTGCCTATGATGTCTAAGCAGCAGCAGGAAGCAGCAGATTGCTCCGACTGCAGCACCAGGCAGTCTGAGGGTTTTTTCCAGTGTTTTGATCTGCACCAAAATCAACAGAATTGTGCCCACAGATGCCTAAAATATGCTCAGAATTTGGAATCGATGGGATGCAGCCTTCCAAAAATATTGCATTAGTCAGACAAAGAAATGCCACTGAGTGTTAAGGCTTGTCTTCATTGCTACAGCACAAGTTACTGGACTCCAGCTAATCTAACTCATCAGAAGCTAATCCCATTACTAACTCCAGTGTTTCATAGTGTAGCTGCTGTCATTCAAGCTAGCCTAGTTCAAATAACATAACAGGGGCCACACTGCAAAACACTCAAATTAGAGTTATTGGATTAGCAGCTGATAAATTGTGTTAACTTGAGATGTAGCCTGTATCTGTATCTCTACTACATTACTAGTTAGAGCATCAGAAGCATTAAAGCTTCAACCCACCCCACATCCAATGGGCCAGTCAGCCAGAGTTTAAAGCTCCACTTAACTAAAAGTTTATGCAGATGGTAGTCAGATTGGGGCAACACTTCAGTTATTCGTGGAGCTAATACTGCAGTGAAGACAAGCCCTTAGATTTCACTGTGCTCGACCAAATGAACCTGCTCATGCTACATTAGAAGCAAGAGAAAGACCAAGAACAGGGTATGCCCTTTACTCAATGAGGAGGGAAAGACAATATCAGAAAACACAGAAATGGCCGAAGCGTTAAATGCCCCCCCCCCCTTTTTTTCCCCCAGTTTTCACCAAAAAAGTCATTGGACAAATAACATAACAAACATCAGTGTAAAAGTGGCAGTATCTGAGGCTCAAATAGGAAAAGAGCTAAATTAAGAATTATTTTGATAAGTTAGAGGTCTTCAAGTTGGCAGGGCCTACCCTGAAGAATACTTAAACTGGCTGAATAGATCTCTGTGCCATTAGCAATTATCTCTGAGAACTTGTGGCGGACTGGAGGGATCCCAGAGGACTGAGAAAGGACAAATATAGTACCTATCAATACAAAAGGGAATAAGGATAACCCAGGGAGTTATAGACAAGTCAGCTTAACTTCGGTACCTGGAAAGATAATGGAACAAATAATCAAACAATCCATTTGTACGCACCTTGAAGAAAATAAGGTGATAAGTAACAGTCTGCATGGATTTGCCAAGAACAAATCATGTCAAACCAACCTAATATCCTCCTTTGACAGGGTAACAAGCTTTGTGAATAGGGAGGAAGCAGTAAAAGTGGTATATTTCAACTTCAGTAAGGCTTTTGATACGGTCTCACATGACCTTCTCATAAACAAACTAGTGAAATACAGCCTAGACAAACCTACTGTAAGGTGAGTACACAACTGGCTGGAATACTGTATTCGGAGAGTAGTTATTAATGGTTCACAATCAGGCTGGAAGGACCTATTGATTGTGGTCCCACAGGGATCTGTCCTGGGTCCAGTTCTATTCAATACCTTCAGAAATGATTTGGATAATGGCATAGAAAGTACTCTTACAAAGTTTGTGTATGATACCAAAATGGGAGGGGTTGCAAGCACTTTGGAGAACAGGATTAGAATTCAAAATGGAGAAAAGATCTGAAATACACAGGATGAAATTCAATAAGGATAAATGCAATATGCTACACTTAGGAAGGAATAATCAGTTGCACAAATAGAAAATGGAAATGACTGCCCAGAATGAGTACTGCAGAAAAGGATATGGAGGTTATAGTGGAACAAAACAAGCAAACATCATTCTAGGATGTATTAGCGGGAATGTTGTAAGCAAGACACCAGAAATAATTCTTCTACTTTATTCAGCACTGATAAGGCCACAACAATAGTATTAAGTATCAGAGGGGTAGCCATGTTTGTTGCTTTTTACAGATCCAGACTAAGAGTCCTGTGGCACCTTATAGACTAACAGATGTATCGGAGCATAAGCTGACGCATGTGTCTGACGAAGTGGGTATTCACCCACGAAAGCTCATGCTCCAATACATCTGTTAGTCTATAAGGTGCCACAGGACTCTTTGTTGCTTTTAACAATAGTATTGTGTACAGTTCTGGGCACCACACTTCGGGAAAGATGTGGACAAATTGGAGAAATTCCATAAGAGAGCAACAAAAATGATTGAAGGTCTAGAAGAACATGCTCTACAAGGAATGACCGAAAAAATAGTTTTGTTTAGTTTGGAGAAGGGAAAACTGAGGAAGGACATGATAATAGTGTTCAAGTGTATAAAAAGTTTTTATAACATGAAGGGTGATAAATTATTCTCCTTATCCACTGAGGACAGGACAAGAAGTAATGGGCTTAAATTGCAGCAAGGGAGATTTAGGTTAGACCTTAGGAAAAGTTTTCTAACTTCGAAGGTAGTTAAATATTGGAACAAATTATCTAGGGAAGCTGTGGAATCTCCATCATTGGAGGATGTTCAGAACAGGTTAGACAAACACCTGTGAGGGACGGTCTAGATAATACTTAGTCCTGCCTCAGTGCAGGGGACTGGACTAGATGACCCTCAAGGTCCCTTCCATTCCTATGATTCTATGAAAGGGGTACAGCTAAAAATCACAAAAAAGGACAAGAAACATAAAGCTATAGTTAACTCTGCTGTGCTGCATGTATGTAGGATTTTCTATTTGTTTTTCTTGTTATACTCACCGTTTCACCCAGGTTCTCAACCATGCTACAAATAGGCTTAACAGAGGCATATACATCAGATACAGACACGATGGCTCAGTCTTCAATCTTACAAGGCTTAAAGCAAAAACAAAAGTAACAGAACTACTAAGAGAAGCATTCTTTGCGGATGATTGTGTCCTCCTAGCACACACAGAGGGAAATCTCCAGTGCATCGCAGATCGCTTTGCTGAAGCATCAGAATTGTTTGGCCTCACAATCAGCCTGGGAAAAAAATGTGCTGTTGCACCAATCATTTTCACTGCTCCGTGCTATATTCCTTAGCATATCCATTAGTGGAATCCAACTAAAGCAAGTTGGCAGTTTTATCTATCTCAGCAGCAACATCTCCAATGATGGATCTCTTGACAAAGAAATCATGAACAGGACAGAGAAAGCTTCGCCATCATTGGAAAGCTACAAAGCAAAGTCCTGAAATCCCACAACAATAACCCTCTCAACAAAAATAAAACTTTATAATGCTTTTGTGCTCACATCTCTTCTCTATGGCTATGCGACTTGGACACCATACAAATGGCATATCAAACAGCTAGAGGCCTTCCATATGCGGTCTCTGCACACCATTATGGGGATCTGCTGGCAGGACAAAATTACCAACCTGGAGGTCCTCCAAATGTCAAACACCGTAAGTATCAAGACCATGCTGATAAAAGCCCAACTACACTGGGTTGGACACACCATTAGGATGCCTGAATATCGACTCCCCAGAAAAAAATTCTATGGAGAATTGGCACAAGGACAATGGAATCAAGGCTACCTCAGAAAGCGCTACAAGGACAGCAACAAGAACAGCATACACTTTAGTGCAATAAAACCGGATGATCTTGAGAAGGCTGTATTAAATAGATCAGTGATCAGCATGGCAATACACAACAGTCACACCTTTTCAAGCCTTTGAAGAGGACAGAAATAATAGATTGTTAGCTGCAAGGGAAAAGCGTCATACGAATTGTATAGCTACCAAGACGCTCACCAATGACTTTGTCTGCCCGATCTGCTCATGAGCATGCGCGTCATGCTTTGGACTTCAGAGTCACTCCAGAATCCACAAAAAAATGAAAACGTCATCGTCAAACCAACGGACTACACGCACACACACTCACCGCTTAATACATTACATTATGTTCCAACGTATATCATGAAAACACAGGAGGATACGCAAAGAGTCCAAGTTAATGTTGCTGTTGGAAACTTAAATGTTTACAATTCCTCAATTTTGTAATTTTAACTGGGTGAACAATGTGGTATTGATACTGTTTTGGCATTTAGTACAAAAATGGTCCTTCAAAGTATTTTTTTCCTTATTTTGTCTGAAACTGTATAAATCAAAGCTAAGCAGTTTAATAGTGAACCTCTAATATGAAAAACTTGAAATATCAAAGAATTTAAAGACAGGAATAAACTGATCAAACAAACAATTTTACTCTGAGATTATAAAATTGGTCACTACAGCTAACTGCATATATGTAACTGTGACTGGAGTCCCAGGGGAGCCAACTGATGTCACTCAATTAGAGTTAACTGCAAAGAATGGGGCAGACAATCTCGAAAGCTGGTGGATATTCCAATACTTAGATTTACCAAGCCAGCACAAAACAGCTTCTATATTACCTCACTGGCTGCCCAGAAGCCAACAACACAGTTCCCTTAAACTAACCCAGCCTCAGGCCTCCACCCAGATACCCAAGTCAAAAATGATGAAGATTATTGAAAATCTTATTAATCATATAAAAAAGTTCTACTAATCCCAAAGGATCGATTTTTACCCCCAGGTTAATGAATATTCCAGATTTTACCCAAATACATGCTTACAGCCAATTCCTATTAACTAAACTAAAATTTATTTAAAAAAAGAAAAAAGAGTATAGGTTAAAAGATCAGTATACACACAGACATGAGCACAATCTTGAGATTCAGATTCATAGCAGGTTTCAGAGTAGCAGCCGTGTTAGTCTGTATCCGCAAAAAGAACAGGAGTACTTGTGGCACCTTAGAGACTAACAAATTTATTAGAGCATAAGCTTTCGTGGGCTACAGCCCACTTCTTCGGATGCATATAGAATGGAACATATATTGAGGAGATATATATATACACACATACAGAGAGCATGAACAGGTGGGAGTTGTCTTACCAACTCTGAGAGGCCAATTAAGTAAGAGAAAAAAAACTTTTGAAGTGATAATCAAGATAGCCCAGTACAGACAGTTTGATAAGAAGTGTGAGAATACTTACAAGGGGAGATAGATTCAATGTTTGTAATGGCTCAGCCATTCCCAGTCCTTATTCAGTCCTAAGTTGATTGTATCTAGTTTGCATATCAATTCCAGCTCGGCAGTCTCTCGTTGGAGTCTGTTTTTGAAGTTTTTCTGTTGTAAGATAACCACCCGCAGGTCTGTCATTGAATGACCAGACAGGTTAAAGATTCATAGCAGAGATGGTGAGTTTTGTGGATGCAAAGATTTCTTTCAGAAATAGTTCATAGATTATAGTCCAATGTTTGTATTCAGGGCAGGCCAGTCAGAACTGGGATCTCACTCCTTATGGTTTAGGCTTCCCCTGCATGAAGCCTCAAGCAGATCTGAGATGACAGGATCAGGACCCAAGCCATTTTTTATACAGTTTCAGGCTTTCTTTGACAGGTTGGAGTCCCTCAGCAAACAATAGGCACTCACAGGGACTTTGAAGTGGACCCATTTCCTAAACAGTAGTAAGTAGGGAGTGATTTTACCTCCATATATGGCATTAGTGATACCGATATATAGAATACTGTGTTTGAGGTGGCTGTGCAGATGCCAGTTTGGCCATTTGCTGAGTGAGCATCCAGCTGAAGGACTTGAATGCAGAAGATCCTTATTTGTGGGCAGCTGCCTCATCAACACAGCATCTTCTCTAGTGGAGCTGGTAGGAGCCTGTGTTAGTAATCTGCAGTGGCTTGTAAGCTCCTTAAAAAAGGGTCTATATCTTCTTGTATGCTACTTTGAGCATCCTGCTGGCACTCAAGGATAAAGAATCATTTTAAGTCACTGTCTCTGGCTGTCCTACTATCATCACATAGGGCCTACCTAAGTCCTGGTCTCATTTGCTTAACAGTGAATTCCTCTTTCTGATTTGTGATAAGAGGCACAATGGACTCATTTGTACACAGAGTATCTGCTTCAACATCCAGAAATGAGTCTAATGGACTCACTGCATGATTTGCAGAGAACCACTGGCATCTAAAGAGCTAGGTGAAGTTTTGCAGCAGATCTCATCATCTATGAACTACATGAAAACTCAGCCTCTTTGCGCGCATCTGTTTGCTAAAAACTGTGTGAAGAAATGGAGTCCAATTATGACATGTTTTTCACACAAACTCATTGGTTCCTGAGAGGAAAAGTACTAGGACAATTTTTTGAACTGAGGCACAAGCTGTATGCCTATGCAATGGACTGCAAAAAGAGTGGATTTGCTGATTGACCATGTGTCCAAAGGAAGATTTGTCTTCTTGCCTATGTCACAGACATATTTGGGGAACTGAATTAATTCAGTACAGGTCTGCAAGAAAAGAATACCCACATCCTTCAGCTAATTGATCAGCTCACAGGATTCATAAAGAAAATCATTTTCTGAAAGAATAATCTATTGAAGACAAACTATGAATCCTTCTTGAAGTTTTGCAAGTTCCTGGCTGACAATGAAATTATTCAGCCTCCCACACAGGGGATGGCCAAGCGTCTCAGCGAAATGGAGGAAGAGTTTGCATCCTTTTTCCTTGACTTGAACATGACCAAGTATGATTGGGAGCGAAACCCCTTTCAGGGCAAACTTGACGCCATAGATTTGCCAGCAGCTGAAACGTAACAGCTCATTGAAATCTCCTGGTATCTATTCTTACGAGGAACTTTCTCTCCTGGAGTTCTGGTTCACTGTCAAGAAGGAATATCCAGTACTCTCAATACGTGCCTTGAAACTGATGGTGCTATTGGTGAGCCTGTATTTGTGTTAAGCTGGATTCAGCACACTTGTGTCCATATAATCTTGGAACCAATCTACCATTGATGTTGCATCAGAGATTAGATGTGCAATTTCCACCATGCCGCCAGACTTTGAGAAACTGCGTCACAACACAAGTCCACATGTCACATTAGAGAGTATTATTTAATGTGTAAATTCCTTGGTCACTATGTTGCTCTGACAGGGTAACATGCCTTGTGAATAGGGAGGAAGCAGTAAATGAGGTATATTTCAACTTCAGTAAGGCTTTTGATACGGTCTCACATGACCTTCTCATAAACAAACTATCAGAGGGGTAGCCGTGTTAGTCTGAATCTGTAACAAGCAACAGAAGGTCCTGTGGCACCTTTAAGACTAACAGAAGTATTGGGAGCATAAGCTTTCGTGGGTAAGAACCTCACTTCTTTTACTTGCATCTGAAGAAGTGAGGTTCTTACCCACGAAAGCTTATGCTCCCAATACTTCTGTTAGTCTTAAAGGTGCCACAGGACCCTCTGTTGCTATAAACAAACTAGTTTATGCTGTCTGGGGTCACAGGAAACAGTAAGTCTCAAAACGGGGTCAAGCACGCAAAAAGTGGGAATCCATGATCTAGTGGGGAAAAAAGGCATAAAGGAAAAAAGGCTGGAAGCTGAAGCCAGCCACATTCAAATTAGAAATGAGGCTCAAACTTTTTAAACAGTGAGGGTGATTACCTATTAGAACAAACTGTGAAGGGAAATGGTGGCTTCTCCAACTCCTGATGTCTCCAAACTAAGAAGCCTTTCTAGAAGATATGCTTTAGTTAAACACAAGTTATTGGGCTCAATACAAAGGTGACTAGGTAAAATTTGACAGCTTGTTATACACGGCAGGTCAGACTAGATGATCTAATAATGGTCCCTTCTGGCCTTAATATGCTATGAATATCAATCTCTGGCCATACAGTTTGTGCAGGCTGCTAGACAACCATGAGAGTACTGGTATACAGATAGCAATTCTAGCTGCTCTGATAACTTAAAATAAAAACAATTAGGAAGAAAAAATATCTGAAGTTTTTAATTGAAAAATTAAGATCTCCTGAACACAGAAATCTTGGAGATAGGAACGGTTACTGACCCTGCCCTGTAGTTCTTCAAGATGTTCTACTTAGTGTGCATCCTACTGTGGGGACACACATGCAAGATCAGAATTTTTTTTTTTTTTTAAATAGCATCCATCAAGGCTGCACATGCATTCTATACCTTCTCATACACACGTGCAAGGACATAAAGGGTGGGGCAGCCACAACACTCCCACTCATATGCAAAGTACGCAGCTGCGTAGGGCACCAGGAATAAACTTCAGGTGAAGTCTCAGCATCATCTTGTCTGTGCAATGTCATATAGGAGGGGGTTCAGCCATGCCAGGCTCACTCACTCTCCTTCTAGGAAGACTGTTTTCAAGTGCATTAGTGTAGGGAACAATCAGAGGTTCAAATGAAAGCTGCACCAGTCTCAGGAGGACTAAACTGAGGACCCAGGAAGTAGCAGGATCTCATCTAGTAGGGTAAGTGTGTCATATTCCTTTGGGAAATTTCAACACCATGGAATGACAAAGGACCAAACATAACCATACAGGCAGATGGGAAGCTGAGACTGATGCAAGATGGACATTAAGAGAGCTGAACAAGATGCCAGTTTGTTTTAAGTGCAATAAATAGTCAAGGATCTTCAGTATCGAGGCCTTGGCCAGGTTCAGCCCATGTTGGAAAGCCTATTTTGAGAACCTCTTCCATTTAGATATTTTCCTGCTTTTATCAGGATTTCTGGGACCTTCAGGGAGCAGCCTCTACCTATTACACTCCACCAGCCAACTGCCATGCCATCAGGCACATGACTTTGAGTTTTTATGGCGTTGTGATGGGTTCCCCCCAGGGTATTACCTGGAATTGTGGTGACACTGAGCCCTCTGACCCACCAGCCTGGGCTCCCTCTCACACTGTGCTGCTGTGACAAGCTACAAAGCCCTCCAGGCTGCACTTTCACCAGCATTCACACAGGGAGGGACACACCCAGCTGCAGTTACACACAGGATCTCTAACCATCAGCTTCCCAGCCTAGGACCCCAAAGCAGTACCATCCTGCCCTGGTCAAATCTGCCCAATATATGGGTTTAATACCCATCCGCCTCTCCCTTAATGTGAAGAGAACAATGCACACTGGTGGTAACCAAGCAGAGATTTTCCCCAAGCACTACAGTCAAAGCTCACTGATTTGGATTAAAACAAAAAATAAGTTTATTAACTACAAAAGATAGACTTTAAGTGATTATAAGTGATAGCAAGCAGATCAAAGCAGATTACCAATAAATAAACAAAATGCAAACTAAGTCTAAGATACTAGAAAGAGAGGATATGAACTAGCAGATTCTCACCCTGAGCGATGACACAAGCAGGCTGCAGATTCTTAAGGGGCAACCTGCACTTGCTTTACAGCTTGGAATCCCCAGGCCTTTCATACACGGGCTAGAAATCTCTTTAGCCTGGGCCCAGCACTTCCCCCAGTTCAGTCTTTGTTCCTCAGATGTTTCCAGGAGTCTTCTTGTATGGGGAGTGAAGGACCACAGTTGATGTCACTCCCTGCTTTATATAGCTTTAGCATATGGCGGGAACCCTTTGTTTCAAAACTTGGTTCCCAGACTGGTTTGTGAAAAAGTACCGACATCCCAAGATGGAGTCCAGAATCATATGGCCTGGTCACATGTCCTTGTTGAATCATGGCAGCCATTACTTACAAGCTATTTGGAGTGTTCTCAGGAAGGCTCACCAGGTGGGAGATAAGCTTCTCTTAAGGCTGTGTTTCTCAAATTGGGGTCGCCGCTTGTGTAGGGAAAGCCCCTGGCGGGCCGGGCCGGTTTGTTTACCTACTCCATTCGCAGATCCAGCCGATCGCAGCTCCCACTGGCTGCGGTTCGCTGCTCCAGGCCAATGGGAGCTGCAGGAAGCGGCGCGGGCCGAGGGACTTACTGGCCACCACTTCCCGCAGCTCCCATTGGCCTGCAGCGGCAAACCGTGGCCAGTGGGAGCCGCGATCAGCCGGACCTGCGGACGGGGCAGGTAAACAAACCGGCCTAGCCCACCAGGGGCTTTCCCTATGCAAGCAGCGACCCCAGTTTGAGAAACACTGTCCTAAGGCCTATTGTTTTCCCTAATGGCTCATTGCCTTCCCAACCAGCTATCTAGACCAGGCGTTCTCACAATAAATTTTCTGGTGGCCTCAGAGTGCAGCCACCAACTCTTGCTGGTGGCCGCTATGACAATTTTTCTTAAAATACTTAATTAAGTTTAGGGGGGAAAATATTCACATATACATGTCCAAATCATTATAATTTATTTATGTAGGGTTTTTTTTGAAGACACAATAATAAAAATAATGTACAGTTCTCTATTCTTTACTGGACCTAAACAGAATAGAAACACAAATAAGGTGCTTTATACATTCTTGTCTTTTGTTGTTGTTGTTTCTGGTTGCCTTTTTTTTAAAAAGACTTGTTAGCTAGTAAGTCTGCTGCTGCAAAAAGTAATATTTGTTTGTTAATATCATTTTTCATAGCAGACTTACTAGCTAGCTGGGAGGCTATGAAAAGTGATAATAGCAACCGTACAAATATCAGTTTTCACAGCAGACTTACGCAGGCCAGGCAAACCAGGGAACAAATAAAGCACTGGATGGGCTTGTTGGGTAGGGAGACAGTGGGGGCCAAGGGCGATGGGAGGGATGGATGTGGGGGCTAGAGAAGGCTGCGGGGGCCAGGGACAAGGGGGGGGGGGGTGAGCCCAGAGCTGGCACCTGCCACTGTGTGGCTGGGGTCCAGGGCCAGAGCCCAAAGTCCCATGACTGGAGCCTGCCGCCCACCACCCCAGGGCTGAAGTCCAAAGCCCGAGCCTCACCACCCCCAAGAAGTTGGGGAACTCACGGGCTGCCTGTGGGGAACTTGTGGCTCCGGAGGGAAGGAGGGAAGACCCCTTCTGGTGACCCTGGGGGAGAGGCACTGCTTTGTGCCCCCCTCCCCTCCAGTCACTGCCCAGGAGGCTGTGGCAGCAAGAAAAGCCCCTGGTGGCCGCATGCAGCCACGGTGGCCACATTTGAGAAATGCTAATCTAGACCGAAAGCATCTTGTCTAATGGGCATTACACCCAGGTGTAACTACATTTGAAGTACAGATACAGTCAATATTTATAACTTCAGATACAAAAATGATACATGTATACAAATAGAATAATCATATTCAGCAAATCATAACTTTTTCAATAATACCTAACATGACTTATCTTGTACAAAATGCATCATAATTATGCCATAATCCTATCTAATAATATAATTGTGAAGAATATGGGTTGCAGTGTCACAAGAGTGTTGGACCAAAGTGCTGTGATCAGATCTGAGCAGTCTGGGAGCTGGCTGGACACTTGCTGTATGTCTGTCAGCCAAAGCTACCTCAGCCAGTACGGAGCTAGAAGGAGGATCATAGCTTTGTCTTTTTCTTTTCGAAAGCACCCTGGGAATCAGGGGAATTGGTGGAAAGGTGTCAGGTGCACCAGTACGGGGGAGCCAGGCCTGCATCACTTTTAAAAGTGGGAGGGCATAGCCTTAAAGGCGAACAATGTGGGGGAGGGGCAGAGAGGAGTGAGCATGGGTTGGGGCCTCGGGGGAAGAGGCGAAGCGGGGCCACCGTTTGGGCGCCGGTGGCCCCCCCCACTTCAAGGGAGCTTCCGGCGCTCCTGAAAGATGTACAGGAGACCTTGGAACCACTGCAGATGGATGGAAGGCATCCAGTAACAATCCAGGACTTATGACTCTCTCTGGAACAAAAGTTCTGGCACTTGGTGTTGATGTTGTTAACAAACAATCTACCACCAGGATCACCTAAAGAATGAATATGGTAGACTTCCTCAGCAACTATTCATGAGTGGTGATCAACTGTCTGCCCAGAAAGTTCACGTTGTTGCTGAGACTCAAAAGGTGAAGATATTGGGATTATCCTCTGTTGGATATCCACATCCAGAGCATGATGGTTTCAAGGAAAAAGGGAGATAAGAATGCACCTCCTTGCTTATTTACATAGTGCATTGCGCAGGTGGTGTCCGTCAGGATCTGTCCAATGAAGTCTGTTACAGGTAGGAAGACCAGGCAGGCTAGCCTGATGGCTCTAAGCTCCAGGAGGTTGATGTGGAAGCCATATCAACATTTGTAGATGGTCCCAGGAGCCTTGCCGATGTGTACCCAATTAAAGTCTTTGTCAGGAAGAGGGTGGGAGTGATAAACGGTACCACTCCATGCACGTTCTTGGGTTCTTTTAATCAACTCAGTTCTGTGACAATGTTAGGTGGGACTACCACCTTCTTGTTCATCTGGTGTTCTGCTAAGGAATGGATCAACTTGAGCCAGAGTTGGAGTGGTTGCAGAAGAAGCCTGTCAAAGGGGAACATGTATTTATACACCAACATATGTCATAGCAGCCCCAGACACATCTGTACCATTGTAGTCTGATTTGATTCTATCCTACATCCTAGCAACTTCATCAACAGGAACCTGTTTTCAGGAAGATATGTTCTCACCGACCTGAAGTCAATCAGGGCTCCTATGAACTCTATCAACTGTGATGGAATAAGAAGATTTATCGTAATTCGCTAGGAGGCCTAGCTAAGAGAAAAGAGGACATATTCTCCCTCCAAGATTTTTCTTCAGTTTTGGAGCTATGTTTATGCTCAGACTGACCACACAAGTTTGTATACTATTTATGAGTGGGCATAGGTGCTGGCTCTACTGCCAGCACCAGGGCAGTCAGTATGGGAGCCACAGTCTTGTGCACCAGGTCTCTCAGTGCTGGAGTAGTCACCAGTGTTGAGGTGGTTGGCATCAACTGCCAGCATTGTCTTCTTTCCAATGCCCAATTCCTGAGTATGAAGAGTACCTGAGGGAGCGCTGGCTGACACTAGTTTATCTAGCCCTCGATCTGCTTATAACAACTAAGTCTGAAGTGGCCATCTTGGACCGCTGAAGGAGATGTAGCTTTGTGGGCCCTGTCAAAGGAGGACTTAAACACCGAGCTCCTATCTGGGATATATTTCTCTTAGCCAGAAATGGTATTTGTTGTATCCATCCTTAATTTGGGGAGCCAGGGGAGAAAAATCAACCTGTCGTAGGACGAGCAGGGTTTGAATCCTGAGGTTTGGACTCTGCCATGTGGCGGAGCACCTTGCCTCATGAGGTGGGAGGGGAATAGATTTTATATATAATATACACACACATATACATTTTTGTGTGTATGTATATATTTATATATATACACACACACACACACACACACACACATACACACACACTTTCTGTACAAGAAAGTGAGATCTTAAAACATTTAGGATGGTAAACATGGAAAGTTTCAAAGAGCTTTCCAATTTTAGCATAATAGTTCTAAGCCAGAAGAGGGAGCTCTTGCTCCTTAAGAAATCTGGATATCTTACTCAACATACTAATATTTAACATTTTGGTAGATGTCAGCTCTCCTCTCACCCCATCCCCGACACACGCACTGTTGTCCCTGATCTCCTATGGAGTGAATGTAGACAGAAAATCGTTATTGTCATACAATAATTATAAAAGACATGATGATTTATTATATCAGATCAATGTAGAGTAAAACAGCCACTAACTGGAAAAAAGACAGAACAGCCATTTTTCTTTACTGCAAAATTTTATTCTTGTGCACACAACTGTACTTCAAAATTGCAACCATATTCAACTTGTGAACACTTTTGTGAATATATAAAGAAAACAAACACTGAACGCCAGAAAAATTGGCAACAGGTGCCAAAAATTCAGTACCATTGTTACCACTGCTGCTTTAATCTGCTTGTTTAAAAAAGTTCTCAATTCAGAAGGATTTTTACTACTTAAGTTATTTTAAGGATAAAGTCTGTTCCCCCATTTCCTTGCAACTTAAAGTCTGCCAGGAGCTAGAGCTGTTAACAGCCTCTACCAGGAGCTGCCACCAATACTCAGAAACTGAAGAAAAAGTGGGGAAAAGATAAAAGCTGCCACTCCACACAATGGCTCCCAGCAACATTTCAGTCACAGAGGACTCTATTTTCTGATGAAGATAAATAAGAAATGTTTTAAAACGTCAGGAGTCAGCTTCTTCACTATCAGATTCAAGCATTTACATAATATAAGGGGGAGAACAGATGGAAGGAAAAGGAGGCAGTATTCAGGATTTAAGTGTTTATTTTGACTGGCAGAATGGGCTGTTTTGATCTTACAAATTGGATCATTCTGATGTAATCAATTATGTTTCTAATTTGAGTGGACATTATCAAGCCTTTCATCTTATAGTAAGAATTCTGCTACTGTAATAGTTACACTGCACTTTTTTCAAGTGCCTGAGAGCAAAAGTTCTCTGTTCCAGAGTAACGTATTTAGGCTAATTAGTGTGTTTCTAAAGTTACGCCATATGCAGAGCACTAATTGACTACAATGGATGTTCTGTACTTACAGTGGCTACACAATTGGAACCAACAACATCAGGAATTCTAAAATCCACCCTTTTTAAGCGTCTGCCCATACCAGTATATCAAGGCACTAAGTAGTGACAGTTTAAGTTATTTTCAAGGCCAGTATTACCAAATGTGGGTGCCTAATGGGACTCTGAATTAGATCATCTATTATTACTTTTATTGTTAAGAGAAATTTAAATGCCACAGAACTCAGATAGATATAATGAGATTAACAGAACTGTTAGATTCTACTTGTGTGTTAACACTTTGCATTAAATTGAAAAGGGAAGAGGTTGTGAGGGAACAATACCACAGATCTTTATAGAAATAAACAAGATTGTGACTTTTTTGGACAAGAAGCTTCTTTAACCTTGTGGTTTCTTTAGCAATAGAAATCTAATAACCATCTATGTTAAATTTTCTAAGATACTTTCCAATGTAGGCTGCTGTGACACTTTTCAGGGGTACCCAGGTCTGTGAAACAGCTTAGCACAGGGGTGGGCAAACTTTTTGGCCTGAGGGCCGCATCAGGTTTTGTAAATTGTATGGAGGGCCGGTTAGGGGAGGGGGTCGTGGCCCGGCCCCCACCTCCTATCTGCCCCCCCCCCGGACTCCTGCACCATCCAAGCCCCCCCTTCCTGACTGCCCCCCCGGGACCCCTGCCCCCATTCTTCCCCCACCACCACCCTGACCCCTATCCACACCCCCACCCCCTGACCACCACCCCAAACTCTTCTGCCCTCTATCCAACCCTTCCTGCTCCCTGCCCCCTTACCGTGCTGCCTGGAGCACTGGTGGCTGGCGGCACTACAGCCACGCCACCCGGTTGGAGCCAGCCACACTACAGCCACGCCACCGCCACCACACAGCACAGAGACCGGGTCAGGCCGGGCTCTGCAGCTGCGCTGCCCCAGGAGCTCACAGCCCCGCCGCCCAGAGCATTGCGCAAGCTGAGGCTGCAGGGGAGGGGGAACAGCAGGGGAGGGGCCGGGGGCTAGCCTCCCAGGCAGGACGGTCCCACGGGCCAGATGTGGCCCGCGAGATGTAGTTTGCCCACCTCTGGCTTAGCACGATAAAGTCTTATCTATGCCTGCTGGGGGTCAGCTCCCCAAATTCAGTGGCCATGGGTAACACAAGCACTTCCCTCTAGGCCTATGCAAGCCCCGTTGCCTCTTTACAGGTTGGCGATAGACAAACTCCAACCTCCAAGCCCTCCAGGAATCTCCCAGGAGTATCCAGCCCCTGATCCACAGGATGCTCACAGTATTCACAGATTTGCTATTTCTAATGGAACAGTACATCTCAGTTTACCAGTTACACCTCAGCATGCCATTTCACACAGAGAGCTTGGATACGTTTCACTTCTTTTAACTATAAACTTATTTACCAAAGTAGAGAAAGCTGAGTGACAGACATATTGGAAAGAAATGGCTACATATAAAGTCAAATCATTACCCACATCCTCAAGTCTAGACTTAATTAACAAGATACTCTCATGCCTAATAAAGTATTGGTCACCAGTATTTTCCAGCCAGGCAGGTGGTGATCCCTTTTTCATGAGATGAGCCACGCTGTCAGCTCGTCTCCTAGGTGAAGGATTGAGAGTGTACTTTTGTATCCTCAGATATACCCTTTCAATCCTTTGTCTTTATTCATAAACAGGATCCCCTTCCTGCTGTTTGTTTCTTCCTGTAAATTTCCTCTCTTGTAGATTTTGCAATCTTTCAACTGGTATCAGGCTCAGTATACAAATAAGTCTCCATTGTGAGACTTACAATGCCCAATACTAGTGCTGCCAATTTTGGTTGGATGTATTCCTGGAGGTTTCATCACATGACATAATCTTTAATTAAAGATTAATCTTTAATTCCTGGAGATTCCAGGACAATCCTGGGGGATGGCAACCCTACCCAATACACACATGACCAGACATAGATAAGCAGCCACCACTTCCTGCTTGAAAGGAAGCAGTTTAAGACACGTCACTTCTTGGCTACCTGCTTTAACTCCAAGGCTCTAAGAACACTATTTCCAGTATAGATACATAAGTCCTTAAATAGTATCTGTACATACATTTCCAAAAGGGTATGACGACCAGTGGTCCATTGGCTCTTGATAGAAACCTTACATGCCACACTTTGGTGAACTTAATATGTATATATCTGACCATGGGGATTGCTGTAAAACTCTATGCAGCCCCCGTGCCCTCTGCCAGTTGGCACTGAGATGTTCCTGAGTCACAGATACCTTTTTCTAAACATCAACATGACTGAAAAAAAGCCTCACTATCTTAGGAGGAAAAAAGACTGATTTCAGTTTTAATTACCCCAGGTTTCCAGCAATGTATATGTAACCCACCCCTTTCCTGCCTGGGTTACTCGGGAGCAGGAAACACTCACCTATTGTGTGCCTGGCCACCTGATGTTGATGACATTAAAGGAGATCCTGATTATCCCAGTGGTGATGTTGGATAGGTGGGAATCCTTTATCCACCCGTCTGCTGCAGTCCCTTTACTCCTAAAGGAATTTAAAATTGGGGGCTAGCCTCCACCTGGCTAGCCCCTGTACACACTCAGTGGCGTGCCTTGGGAACCTCCAGGAATAAACCTATTCTTATTATTAAAATAAATAATCATCTGTGGTATGGGTCTACCTCAAAAATACCAATTATAAATAATATACATCCAACATACTTAAATTAGAGTTAACACACCTTGACTTAACAATTTAAAGAAACAGGGTATAACATACTAAGATTAAATGTCACTACTAATTTAAATCCACAGGAGGCAGTTGAATAAAATCAATTAACAAGTATAGTATACACTAATAAATGAAACTTGTATAACTGGCATTTACACTGCCCCCAGTTACCCCACCCCGGAGTGTACACTGCTCTGAATTTCAAAGTCCTAGACACTTGCTTGCGTGGACGCGCTTGAAGATCTGAAGCTGGAGACAGCATTCTGTTGGTTCTGTGTATCAGTCCAGCCAAGGCAACGAGCTGCACAACCCACCTGAAGACTGGAATTGGTCCCACCAAATGTCAGCAGCTCTAGGTCCTGGTTCGACAGGAAGATCACTCTGCCTCTCCTCAGACTCAGACTCTCTGCTGTGACCCTTCCTTTGCAAGTACTTTCCCAAACAAGAGTGGGGGTTACTCACAGTTCCTTCACTGCAGGCCCACCTCAGCCAGCTCTAGACACAGCAATAGTCCCTCCCCGGCTCCAGTGAAGCCAACAGCCTCTGAGGCTCCCTGTTCAATCAAAGCCCCAGCAGACTCTCAGCAGCAGCTTCTGGCTTCCTAGTAGCAGCTCCTGGTATGGACGGAACTCCATACCAGCAATCTCAGTCCTTTTCCCAAAATGGAGCCCACTGCCCACTCACCCTGCACTCCCTGAAAGAGGAAGTCTCTCACTCTTTCCCCAAGGCATCATGGGAGTTGTGGTCTCTAAGGCTGGATTGAAGCACACAGGATCTTCCCAACTGAAACACTCCCAATTAAGTTCAGAAGTCCCACCACCACAATCAGAGGGATTAGGAAGAGTACACATGAGCATGTGTAAAAGCGTATATGCCAGGGTGCGTTGTTTGCTGATAGCAAAGCAGCCTTCTTAATATTGCATACAGAAGTGTACATTTTCCAGATTACTCAAGTAAGCTTTGTCATCTCTCTTTTGTTGAGTATCAGAGATAGCTACTGCTTGTATTTGCAACTGACCAAGGGATTTGCCACTTCCAAAAGAATGTGACAAACTAAGGGTTAACCACTTGCAGAAAACAATCACTATATTCCCATGTATTTTCTAAGTCAACTGTGGACTGGCAATTCATTTAATAAAACCTAGATTTGTTACCAGTACTTACTTGCCCATTAATCAAAAAACCAATTTGGAATTTAGCACATACTCACAGCACACAACTTTAGGACAAGATTTTAACTTTTTGAACTAAACATATTTCCAAAAACTTTGATTTCATGAGAAATTTAATAAATAAGCCTTACTTCTACAAAATGGTATTAAGAGTTGCCATTTAATGTAGCTTGTAAATTTACTGTAATAATACATTGAGATTAAAAATTAGGTCTTTCAGCTTTATGAATGAAAAGAACTACACAGAGAGTATTACAAGGGAAGGCAAGTATCTCCATTTTATAGCTGGAAAGTGAGAAAGAGGTGAACTTACTTTCCCAAGGAGAAAAACTCAACTAGTGTAAATTAGTTTTTGAATGACCAACATCCAGTGGAAGAAAACTATATATATAAGCTTGGGGTTTTACCCCTTTAAGACTTCAGATGTGAATTTAGTGACAATGTCCAGAAATCATAGTACTATAGACTGAAGTCTATCTACAATATACATACGGCACAAATAGTTCAAGCCAGCAATGCACCTCCGTCCCTCTAGAGTTGAGAAGGAAGTTTAGCATCCGTGCTCTTTCCAATGAATGGCACAAACTTGTGTACAGCAAAGCATATTACATGCTGTGATGTGGTCACTCGTTTACTGAAAACTGATTCAAAAGCTAGTTTAATTCTCAAAGGCCCCTGAGCAGCCTCATGGCAATTATCATTCCTGTCCTGAAATGGATTGTAAGCAATCTAGAGATTAATGTCTGCATAGACCACTGTCAATTCTGAGCCATACTTTTTTTTGTTGTTGTTTTTTTAATATAAAACTTCAAAATCTTATTACCAAGACTCATGAATCAATGCTCTTTGTGCTTGAAAGGGGAATTGATACACAGCACAAATGCTCTTGTCAATGGCAAACTCAGTCTAGTTGTAATAGTATGTTCTATAAATTCTGGAAATTTGGCATCACAATGTAAAAATGAAGTTTACAATTTTCCCATTACATCTGTTCTGACCTTTAAAGAGAATAGTGAAAGGGGAGAAGAAAAATAATAAGGATAAAAGCAGGGCAAAACAATCAGTAATACATTCACTGCCAAATTTCATATTGTCAGCCTACTCCAGGAGAGTAATGCAATTATGTAATCTAAAATTTAATATACTTTCATAACTAATCTGCTCTCACTTGTCACCATACTTCAGATTTGCAGGCTAGTCCACGAAAAAGTTTTGTATCCTGCACATGCGTGTTTCATTCTTGACAGATCCACTGCAACAGAGCTGTTGTTCTGTCATGATCAACTAGAGTGAGAAATTCTCTACGCAACTTGGTTCAATCCCACAAAGCGCTCTGAAGAGTAGGACTGAAACCTTACTTTTAATTCAGGATTCATAAATTCAGGATTCAATAGGAAGTCAGCTAAATGCAAAGAACACGGGCGTGACATACTCTTGGGTAGCCTCAGTTGTCAAGCAAGTAGGGTGTTGAGTTCTGACTAGAGCTGGTCAGAACAAACAAGTTTTTCCTTTGAAAACTTTTATCAGAAAAATCCCTTTGAAATGTTTTGACCAAGTTTAGGTTATCAGTTTGATTTTTCACAATGAAAATTTTCATTTAATTTAGTTTCAAAATAACATTTTGAAATTAAAAATTTTGTTTGGTTTTGATACAACAAAAAAAATATTTAACTTCATTTTAAAATGTGCTGTTTCAGTTTTTGGAAACAAAGTTTTGGTTTTCCACATTCCACTTGTGGATTTTCAGGGTCTTCACTCCCCATTTTTTCCTTTCTTCATCCCCACCCCTTTTCAGTGTGTAGGGGGGGAGTAAGCCTGAAAGTGGGGGGGATCTTATTTTCACACAGTTTTTCAACATTCACCAGGCAGAAAAAATAGATAAATATAATTTGTCAGCTCTCTAGATACAAGTGTCAACTGAAGAGGTTAGAGAGGGGTAGGCTTTTTAATAATATATTCCATTTCCAGGAAGAATGAACTTGCTTTACACTTGGTCCATATCTGGCCTATAAAGCTCAAAAGTAGAAGAGTCAGAACCCAGAGAAACCCCTTTGAAAATACCTTTTACGGCAGTGGCTCTCAACCTTTCCAGACTACTGTACCCCTTTCAGGAATCTGATTTGTCTTGCATACCCTCACTTAAAAACTACTTGCATACAAAATCAGACATAAAAATACAAAAAAGTGTCACAGCACACTGTTAATGGAAAATTGCTTACTTTTTCATTTTACCATATAATTACAAATTAAGTTGATTGGAATATAAATATTGTCCTTACATTTCAGTGTATAGTATATGAAACAGTATAAACAAGACATAGTTTGAATGAAATTTTAGTTTGAACTGACTTAACTAGTGTTTTTTCTGTAGCCTGTTGTAAAACTAGGCAAATATCTAGATGAGTTGATGTACCCCCTGAAAGACCTCTGCGTACCCACAGGGGTACACATACCCCAGAACCACTGCTTTAAGGTAACTTACGACAAAGACTAGGACTCAGCTAAAGCTAAACAATTATCCAAGATACATTGGAAAAAAACCCTCAAGTTTCAATGAATACATGAAAGGAAGAGATATCATGAACCAATTTCCCCAATCTTACACCACATTTGAGGTAACAGACTTCCAGAATAGTAGCCATAACACAAACTAAAGCTAAAGACAAAGTTCAAAAAGGTCATTCATAATACATAAGGTTACGTTTTAGTCATGGGTATTTTTAGTAAAAGTCATGGACAGGTCACGGGCAATAAACAAAAAGTTATGGCTGCATGACTTGTCCATGACTTTTACTAAAAATACCTGTGACTAAATCTTACCCGCTGGGAGGGGGGCACTCCTGAACACTGCTGCTGGGATGAGAAGGCAGCGGGGGGGCGATGCTTCCGCAGGGGAGGGCAGCCTGGGGCCCTGCCACTGCTGGGGGAGCAGCCTGGGGCAATGCCACCACCCCAGGGGGAACAGCGGACCCAGGGCCCCCCACTGCCACCGCCGCTACGAGGGGGAAAGCGGCCCAGGCCCCCCCCCCCCACACACACACTGCCACCACTGCCACTGGTCTGTGGGGGGGGGGGGCCCGGGGCCCCTTGCCCCGGGGGGGGGGGGGTAGGGCCCCGCCGCCAGTCCGGTAGGGGGCGGCCCAGCGCACCGCCCCCCCACCGCTAGGGTTACCATTCGTCCGGATTCCCCCGGACATGTCCGGATTTTAGAGCTAAAAATAGCGTCCAGGGGGAATTTCTAAATGTCCGGACTTCCCCCCGGGCTCCGACAGCCAGAGACAGCCCCTCCTTCCCCCTGCAGCAGAGATCGCTCCCTCCCTGCATTTGCAGATCACCAGCTGGCCGTTCGCACCAGCAGTCTGGAGCTCCTCCCCCTGCTCCTTCTCCCCGGCACGCTGGTCTGAGCGGCAGAGTAAGGAGGCCAGGGAGTCAGAGAAGGGGCAGGGAGGTTCTGGAGGGAGCAGTCAAGAGACGGGGGAGGGGTCGGGCGTTCGGGGGGGGGCTTTCTGGGGGTGGGGGGGTGGATAAGGTTTTGGGCAGTCAGGGTACAGGTAGGGGGTAGGATCCGGGGGGGGCAGTTAGGGTGGGGGGGGTCTCAGGAGGGGGCAGTTAGGGGACAAGGATCAGGGAGGCTTAGGTAGGGGGTGGGGTTCTGGAGGGCAGTTAGGAGCAGGGGTCCGAGGAGGGGTAGTCAGGGGACAAGGAGCGGGGGGGGGGTCAGGGGGCAGGGGGGGGGAGAGGGATCGGAGCAGTCAGGGGACAGGGAGCAGAGGGGTTTAGATGGGTCGGGAGTTCTGGGGGGGGCTGTCAGGGGGTGGGGAGTGGTTGGATGGGGCGTGGGAGTCCCGGGGGTCTGTCTGGGGGTGGGGGTGTGGATAAGGGTTGGGGCCGTCAGGGGACAGGTAGGGGGTAGGGTCCTAGGGGGCAAATTAGGATGGGGGGAGGGTCTCAGGAGGGGGCAATCAGGGAACAAGGAGCAGGGAGGCTCTCTTAATGGCTCTCCATGCGTCTCTGGACCCTCTCAGCTGTCGGGCTTGGACGGAAACATTGCCTGAGGGTAGTGAGAGAATGGGTTATCGGTGAGGTGGGGGTGGGCGTGAGCCTGGTCAATAGGGGCAACCCCTACCAAGATCTGAGCCTTTTCTCACACGCCCGTTAGAGCTCGACATTATGCTGTTTGGGACCCCTCTTTGAGGAAAGCCTCTGGATTGCAAGTCCAACCGCTACCTCCTCGTGGTGAGAGCCGGTAACTGGCTTGGATAGCCAGGCGGATTGCGGAGGACAAACCCACATCCCACATTCAGTGGGGTGTGGGACGGGGTTGGGCAGCCCCATATGGTGCCACATGGATGCCCCCCTGGTAAGGGTAGCCTCCCCCAGGTACGGGTTGACTCCCCCGGTAAGGGTTAGATTCCCCCTGGTAAGGGTAGTCTCCCCCAGGCACGGGTTAGTTTCCCCCTGGAAAGGGTTAGTTTCCCCCTGAGAAGGGTAAATCTTTTAGCTATGGAAAAAAGTAATTTATATTTTTATACCGGATTGGCGCTGGACCGGGTTAATAACGCCCCCGCTGTTGGCTTTGATGCCCCGGCTGACAGTGTTAAATATATTAGGGGTGTGATCAGGGTCGCTGGACCAATGGATAAAATGGTGTGGACTATAATGAAGTCTCATGAGCATGAGAGTGAGAATCAAGTCCTCCCAGTGGAGCATGGAGAGGAGGTAGAGGAGAATGTTTGTGATGATCATGGTGAGGAGATTTTATCTATCTTACCGATGGTTTTTACAAGGGACACTTTTAATGATTTAACTATGGAAAGTTTCAATCCAGATTTTAAGTATTTAAGTACATTTGATGATCCATATGTTAGCGAATCGGGATATCTTAATGCTCATTTAGTTAATGGGTCTAGTTTATTAAATAGTTTTAGACCAAGTACTGATTTTAATAGGGATCGTAATAAGGATCTTAACAGTACTGGTAGTAATATAAATATATTAGAAAGTAGTTCGTGGAAGGATGGGGTTTTTTATTTAGAGTATCCCGTTGATAGTTTTAATTGTCCAATATGTCCCCAGATATTACCAACATTTGGTAAATGGGCCAAACACATTAATGTGGTTCATAAAAGTAAAGCCATACGAGTTGTATGTAGTAAATGTGGAAAATCTTCTCAATATCATAATATAGCTTGCCACTACCCCAAGTGCATACCCAAGAAGGCGGATACCCCAATGAAGAGCCATACGTGCTCAGTCTGTGGGCTTGGTTTTCATACTAGATCTGGATTGAGCCAACACTGTAGACATAGACACCCTGCTGTGAGGAATGAGCAAAGAAAAGAAGATATGGCTGCTAAAAGTAAGATCAAAGAGGGATCGACTAGATCTCGTATATGGACCAAAGATGAGGTTGCGCAGCTTATACAGTTGGAAAGGAAATATATTGGGAAAAGGAATATAAATAAATGTATTGAGAGCGAGATGAGGACCAAAACGAATAAACAAATATCAGATAAAAGACGAGAATTAGCAAAGAAGAAGTTAGTGGTAACAGGAGATAGGGAGGAAGTGACTGAGGTAGAGGACATTAGAGTAAATATATTAGAAATTCCGCCCCCAAGAGAGAGGATTTTCCCACTAAAAGGACACCCAGAAGTGGATTTAGTGGAGAAAATATGTAAACGGGGAAAACAAAGTAGGGAGGGAAGAGAAATAATAAATAGTTTAGGGGAAATTGAAGGATTATTAAAGGAGGATTTAACAAAAGCTCTCGGTTGGGCAATGTTGGAAAAAGTATGTTATTCATTAGTAGAGGGAAAGGACCCTAGAAATGAAAGTCAAATAGAGTTGAGGAATAAAGGAAAAGGGAAGATGAGAAAGGAGGGGAGAAGGAAGCAATTTAATGCAATTAGGAGATATGCTACAAAGAAAGCTAAGTATAAATTCTATCAACAATTATTTGATAAGGATAGAAGAAGATTGACTCGCATTATAATGGGAGAGCCAGATAAGGCTAAGTGTGCTATCCCTATGAAAGAAATTGAGGAATACTATGTCAATATTTTGGGAACAATTGGACATGGTAATATGATAGGGTGGCCATCATCCACAGAGAATGCGGATAATGATATATTAATGAGTCCGATCTCTGTGGATGAGATTAGAATAGCTTTAAGAGAAATAAGAAAAGATAGTGCTCCTGGCCCAGATAAAGTAAAAGTGAGCAATTTGTGGGATATTTTTAATTTAGACTCCTTAATACTTACAAAAATTTTTAATATATGGTTTCTAAATAGACAGGTACCAGATGAATTTAAGAAAAATAGAACGATTTTAATACCAAAGACACAAGATGAGGAGGAAATGAAGAAGTTAACATCTTGGAGACCATTGACAATTGGGTCAGTTTGGATTAGAATCTATACCAAAATATTAGCAAAAAGACTGGTGGAAACAGTTAAGATATGTAGTAGACAAAAAGGGTTTATATCCGCCCCTGGGTGTGAGGAAAATATTGCTATATTAGATAATTTGATTAAAGGGGCTAAACGAAATGGGAATGAAATTGCAATAGTGTTCGTAGATCTGGCTAAAGCATTTGATTCTGTGGGACACGGACATATAATAGCCGGGTTGAGAAGATTTGGTATAGATGAACATTTTATAGATATTATTAGGGACCTTTATGATAATTGCACAACTAAGGTATGGGTGGGTGATGAAGCTACTGAGTCTATTTTAATTAGGAGGGGGGTCAAGCAGGGTGACCCGTTGTCCCCAATTTTGTTTAATATTGCTATGGATCCCCTTTTAACTAGATTAGAAGTAGAAGGAAGTGGTTTTTATGTTAAGGGTAATGGTGTCACGTCATTGGCTTTTGCCGATGATGTGGCAATTTTAAGTAGCTCATATAAAGGAATGATTAAAAATTTGAGTATCTTAGAGGAGTTTTGTAAAAATACTAATCTCTCTGTTAATGTGAAGAAAACGAAAGGCTTTCATATTTTAACTAAACATAAAACCTATGTAGTTAATCCTAAGGATAATTGGCAGATAGGGTCAGAGGAGATTGAATATGTTCAACCAGGGGATTTTGAAAAATATTTAGGGGCTAGAATAGATCCCTGGATAGGTGTAGGGGGACCGGTACTTAAAGAAAAATTGAAAGATTGGAGTGAGAATTTAATTAAGGACCCATTAAAACCAGCCCAAAAAATATTAATTTTACAGACATATATCTTACCGAAGCTATTTTATAATCTTCTTTTAATAGAACCCCCTTTTAATCTTTTAGACGATCTTGATGTGTTAGTTAGAAAAATAGTTAAAGAGATTTTACATTTACCTCAGTGTATCACAGATGGGATATTTTATTCTAGAGGTAGGGATGGTGGTTTAGCTCTCACTAAGTTTAGTGTGCAAATCCCAAATATGTTAATTCGTAAATGGAGGAGACATATTGTCTCGAGAGATGATTGGATGGACCTATCTTATCTATATGCAGGAGAAAATCTTGTGGATAAAATATTGTCATTTAGTGCAGTAACATCTCATCCCAAGAAATGGAGGGAAGAGGAATTTTTAAGATGGTCGGAACTGAGATGTCAGGGAATAGGGATAAAATATTTTAAAAATGATTTAATTAGTAATTCGATTTTTAGAAACTCTAGTAAAGTTAAATCGTCAGCGTATATCGCAGCATTGCAGCTTAGGGCAAATATTTATCCTACTAGGGAGACATTAGCAAGAGGAAGAGGAGGTGTGAATGCTCTTTGTAGATGGTGCGGTAAAGTGCGGGAGACTGTTCCCCATATCTCAGGACAATGTTATAAGACTAAGAATGCTAGGATAAAAAGGCATAATAGAGTAGTGTCTGCAGTTGTAGATAAGGTTGGTAAATTAGGGTGGAAGGCAATGATAGAGCCCCATTTGAGAAATAGTAAGGGTGAGTTAAGAAAGCCGGATATTATATTTATAAAAGGAGATACAGCAGTGGTGGTTGATGTTACAGTGCGATGGGAGGATAATGCCGGAAGTTTGGAACAAGCCCACAGTGAGAAGGTGGCTTATTATCTTGAGTTAGAGGAAGAAATTAAAAACTTAACGGGAGGTAAAAATATTCACTTCTTTGGTTTTGTGCTTGGGGCGCGTGGCAAGTGGAGTGAAGGTAATAATGATTTGTTACAATTATTGGGAATGGACAGAAGTAAAAATTTTAAGGAGAGTATATGTAGACTTGTTTTATATTCCACTATTGGTATGATGGCTATATTCAGTGACAGGTAAAGATCCCGGAGTTTCCATTCCGTGTATCTTGCCAAAACTAAATTTTAGCTATTTTGGTTTCCATGCTCTAAATTTTCAAATTTTTAATATTGTTTTGAACATTAACTTATTTAGTGTTATTTAATATCTGTCCTTCAATAGAATGGTTTTAATTATATAATAAATACTTATTAATGGATGAAATTCCAATTTAAATTATTAGTTTATTTTTTTTTTTAACTACTGGATGTGGATGCGGACTGGCCGCGTATAATAACCAGGAAAGGGCAGGTAGTCACGCCTGTACATAAATAGGGGGTGGAGTCCTGGCGGGTAGTTAGGGGCAGGGGTCCCAGGAGGGGGCAGTCAGGGAACAAGGAGCAGGGGGAGGGTTGGGGTTCTGAGGGGGGCGGGGAGTGGAAGGGGCGGGGCTAGGGCAGGACGGGGGCGGGGCTAGGGCGGGGCTCCTCCCATCCTCTTTTTTCCGTGCTGAAATATGGTAACCCTACCCACCGCTGCCACCCATCCCCAGGGCCCCCTGCCACTGGGGTGGGGGAGCGGCCCGGGACCCTGCTGCTGCTGCCACTGGTCTGGGTGGGGGGCGACCCGGGGCCCCACGGCAGCCGCCGCCCGTCCCAGAGCGCTGCTCAGAGCAGCACCGGGGAACAGCTGTCTGGGGCTGCCAGAGCACCTGCCGGTGCGGCTGGCCCCAGGGCTTCCCCAGCTGCTGGGGTGGTCCTGGGGTCAGCCACACCAGCGCTGCAAAATTCACGGAGGTCACAGAAAGTCACGGAAGCCATGACTTCCGTGACCTCCTTGAATGATTCGCAGCCTTAAAATACAAAAGCCTTTAAAGGGTAGCTTGGCTAGTTTATGTTTTCAAATTGAGCTGTGGAACAGCCATCTCCTCCAGAAAAGCTTAAGACTAACAGTCCTGTAATTTTAAAGGATGCTTACATTTCTTTTCAATCCTTTTACCTTAAGCAAACTAAAACCCACTCTCAAGCGACAGGTAGTTTATTTTCATATTACATACAGCATCCACGTTGTTTTTATTTCCTCAGAATTTAGTTGAAACTGAACAGCACAAAATAAACTAATAGTGCTAAAAAGAAAACAATTTTACTGGAAAAATTTTTACACAGAAAAGTGAAAGGTTTTAAAGTAATTGAATAAAGAGTAAATAAATGTAAATGCTCATTTCAATCTTAAGCCAAAACACCTAAAGGCTGCAACAGGTCATTCCTAGCAGGAAACAAAATGAAAGGAGAAACACAAGCTGCATATACATGTAATGCAACATTAAATAACCAAGCAATGTTTTTCAAAGATCAGCAGAGGGTGCAACTGTTTACAAAAACATATATAATACACACATAGAGAACAGCTGATGAGCAAGAATTGCTAATTTATTTCAGCCCTCTGAAAATATTCCTTACAAGATCAGATGCACTCCACCTTATGTGCAAAAATTTAATCTCTCAGAATCTACAGCAAGCTTGGGCCAGGTCGACACTAACCCCCTAATTCGAACTAAGGTACGCAACTTCAGCTACTTGAATAACGTAGCTGAAGTTCGAAGTACCTTAGTTCGAACTTACCTCGGTCTGCACGCGGCAGGCAGGCTCCCCCGTCGACTCCGCGGTACTCCTCTCATCTAGCTGGAGTACCGCAGTCGACGGCGAGCACTTCCTGGTTCGACTTATCGCGTCCAGACAAGACGCGATAAGTCGAACCCAGAAGTTCGATCGCTCGCCGCCGAACTACCGGGTAAGTGTAGACCTACCCTTGAGGATACTATCAGAAAAGTCTGAACTTTTATCTGAGGCAATGTAAGAGTCGTAGTACGGATAAATTTATTTCAAACTATTCATCTGTTCTGAGGAAACCTTAGTGCAGTGGTCCCCTACGCGGTGCCAGCGGGCACCATGGCGCCTGCCGGGGCATTTATGTGCGCCCGCCTAGTTCCCAGCAGGGGAGAGAAGCCGTGGCCCCGCGCCTGACGGGGACAGAGAACTCAGGCTGCAGGTGCAGTATTCTCTGTTCCCGGCAGGCGTGGGGCCCGCCTAGTGCCCAGCATGGGAGAGAAGTTGCGGCCCCGTGCCTGCCGGGGACAGAGAACTCTGGGGCTGCAGGCTCCGGGCGCCGGTGTTCTCGGTCCCAGATAGGCGTGTGGCCGCGGCTTAAGCCGGAGAGAAGCCGCGGCCCCGTGCCTGCCGGGGACAGAGAACTCCAGGGCTGCAGGCTGTGGGCACCGGTGTTCTCGGTCCCAGGCAGGCGCGTGGCCGTGGCTTAAGCCGGAGAGAAGCCGCGGCCCCATGCCTGACGGGGACAGAGAACTCCAGGGCTGCAGGCTGCGGGTGCCGGTGTTCTCTGTCCCCGGCAGGTGCGGGGCCCACCTAGTGCCCAGCAGGGGAGAGAAGCCGGGGCCCCACGCCTGCCGGGGACAGAGAACTCCGAGGCTGCAGGCGCCGGTGTTCTCTGTCCCCAGCAGGCGCGGGGCCCACCTAGTGCCCAGCAGGGGAGAGAAGCCGGGGCCCCACGCCTGCTGGGGACAGAGTACTCCGGGGCTGCAGGCACCGGTGTTCTCTGTCCTCGCGGATTCTCTCCGGCTTCTCTCCTCTCTGGATTCATATATTATGTAATATTAAATATGATGTTTTTTGTATTATTTAATGTACAAATACAAAATAAGCCTTGAAAAATTGTTGGCGCCTGCCACACTCTTCTGAAAACATGAATGTGCTACTGGCCACAAAAAGGTTGGGGACCACTGCCTTAGTGGAATATTTCTGCTGTTTCAACTTAAATCTCTACTACTGGAACAAAGTGTTTAAACATTCTTTCTTGAACATTTAGTGATAAAACAGCCAGGGAATAGGTTTACTGGCATTTTAATTAGTAGCATGAATGCCAAGTAAAGTTTTCAGCTAAAAGCTACGTTATTAAGGATGCAAAGTCAAGCACTCAATATTTACAAAATGCCAGAATTAAGGTTGTCCACACAACCCTAATTCAGCCCCCTTGTGAATATGCATTATGAAGTACTCATATACATGATCACTACTGTTTTTTCTACAGGACCCCTGATAATTCAGTACAAAAGAGTGGACAGTATTCAATAATTCAAACAATGAGGATAAAATAATGTGTGGCCCTAGGCCCTATTTACTGAAGACTACTCAAACCCTGTTCTGTAGACAGAATTATCAATTTCCTCAGGGGTTTTTCTAAGGCACTTAACACTATAGTATCTGAGGGCTAATCTACAGTAGAAGTGCTACAGCAGCGCAGCTTCACCGATGCAGCTGCAACGCAGTAGCACACTTGGTGAAGACACTCTATGCCAGGGCTTGGCAACCTTTCAAAGAAGAAGAGCCATTTTTTTGTTTTTGTCTTTAACCAAAATATTTTGTCTTTAACACCACACACAAAGTTACTTGTAGAGTTAGAATTTATCAACTAATAATAATTGAACATTTTAAAGTTATTACTGCTCACCAGTACTTTTAATGCGACGTCTGCCATTTGAATTTGAATATAAACAGGAGGGGGCTCTGGGCTGGGGACTGGGGTCCAGGAGGGGGAGCAGGGTCTGGTACGGAGTTTGGGTGCAGGAGGGGGTGCAAGGTGCAGGCTCTGGCCAGGAGGCGCTTATCATAGGTGGCTCCCGGCCGGCGGCGCAGCAAAGCTCTGGCCCCACACCGCTGCCGGAAGTGGCCGGCTGCTGGCATATCTCTGCATGCGCCTGGTGGTGGGGATGGGGGAGGGAGGCAGCTCCATGCGCTGCCCCTGCCCCAAGCACCATCCTCACAGCTCCATTGGCCAGTTCCCAGCCAATGGGAGCTGCAGGGGGTGGTGCTTGTGGGCAGCGCACAGATACCCGCTGCCTCCCTCCCCCCAAGGGACGCGCAGAGACATTCCAGCAGCCAGCCCCTTCCAGGAACAACGTGGGGCCAGAGTCCTGCTGCGCTGCCAGGCGGGAGCCGCCTGTGATAAGCGCCTCCTGGCCAGAGCCTGCATCTCGCACCCCCTCAAAAAACGGCTGCCCACAAGGGGGCAGCCAAAGAGCAGCCATCAGTATCCCAACCCTGTGCTTTGACTCCATGAATGGAGAATCACGCAACACAGAAGCGGGTTTTGGGGACAAGGAAGATGATAATGAAGAGATTGAAGATAGATCACAGCAAGGAAGTGGAGAAACCGGTTTCCCCAACAGCCAAGATACATTTTTCACCCTGGACCTGGAGCCAGTAACCCCACAACCCACCCAAGGCGTGCTCCCGGACCCTGAGGGCGGACAAGGGACCTCTGGTGAGTATACCTTTGTAAATATTACACACGGTTTAAAAGCAAGCGTGTTTAATGATTAATTTGCCCTGGCATTCGCTGCCAGTACAGCTACTGGAAAAGTCTGTTAATGTGTATGGGGATGGAGAGGAAATCCTCCAGGGACATCTCCATAAAGCTCTCCCAAAGCCTTTGCAAAATGTTTCTGGGGAGGGCTACCTTATTCCGTCTGCCATAGTAGGACACTTTACCATGCCAGGCCAGTAGCACATAGTCTGGAATCATTGCATAACAAAGCATGGCAGCGTATGATCCTGGTGTTTGCTCGCATTCAAACAACATCCGTTCCTTATCTCTCTGTGTTATCCTCAGGAGAGTGATATCATTCATGGTCACCTAGTTGAAATAGGGTGCTTTTATTAAGGGGACATTCAGAGGTGCCCGTTCCTGCTCGGCTGTTTGGCTGTGGCTGAACAGAAATGTTCCCCGCTGTTAGCCATGTGGTGGGGGGAGGGGTGAAGTGATCATCCCAGAGAATTGTGTGTGTGTGGGGGGGGGGGGGTTATTTGGGTTTGTGCTGCATGCTAACCTGCAAACCGCAGCCCCTCCTTTTAAATTGCCAACCCATTTTAAACGGCCAACCCAACGGCCGCTTCGTATGGGAAATGAGGGCGCTGCTGTTTGAAACCATTCCCACATGTTATGAAGGTTAAAGAAGCCAAAAGACTGTGGCTTACCATGGCTGCCTGCAAGCCACATTCTGTTGCCTGGCACTGCGTTGAGTGATCTCTCACACCAAACCGGCAGGCCCTCAATATAAGAGGCAAAATGCGATCTTGTAATGAAAGCACATGTGCTGTGTAATGTGAACAGCAAGGTTTAACGGGAAAGAGTGTACCTATTGTTCTCTAAGATGTGTCTTTTTAACTACCACTCTCCCTTTTCCCCCACCAGCTGC
This sequence comes from Terrapene triunguis, assembly GCF_002925995.2. Classification (NCBI taxonomy): domain Eukaryota; kingdom Metazoa; phylum Chordata; order Testudines; family Emydidae; genus Terrapene; species Terrapene triunguis. Next base: position 29,036,795 of record NW_020664462.1, on the reverse strand, counting down.
AAATGTTTCTCCTTCGCAGAGGCTAGCAAAGATTAGAAGGTGAAAAAAACGCACTCGGGATGAGATGTTCTCTAAGCTCCTGCTGTCCTCCCACACTGACGGAGCACAGCAGAATGCGTGGAGGCAGACAATGTCAGAGTGCAGGAAAGCACAATATGAATACAAGGAGAAGTGGTGGGCTGAAGGGGATAGGTGGCGTCAGCTTGCTGACAGAAGGCAAGAGTCGATGCTCCGGCTGCTGGAGCATCAAACTGATATGCTCCAGCATATGGTTGAGCTGCAGGAAAGGCAGCAGGAGCACAGACCACCACTGCAGCCCCTGTGTAACCAACAGCCCCCCTCCCCAAGTTCCATAGCCTCCTCACCCAGATGCCCAAGAACGGGGGGGGGGCCCCTCCGGCCACCCAGCCACTCCACCCCAGAGGATTGCCCAAGCAACAGAAGGCTGGCCTTCAATAAGTTTTAAAGTGTAGTGTGTCCTTGTCCTTCCCTCCTCCCCCACCCATCCCGGGCTACCTTGGCAGTTATCCCCCTAGTTGTGTGATGAATTAATAAAGAATGCATGAATGTGAAGCAACAATGACTTTATTGCCTCTGCAAGCGGTGATCGAAGGGGGGAGGGGAGGGTGGCTAGCTTACAGGGAGGTAGAGTGAACCAAGGGGGGGGGGGGTCATCAAGGAGAAACAAACAGAACTATCACACCGTAGCCTGGCCAGTCATGAAACTGGTGTTCAAAGCTTCTCTGATGCGCACCGCGCCCTGCTGTGCTCTTCTAACTGCCCTGGTGTCTGGCTGCGCGTAAGCTTTCACGGGGGGAGGGAGGGAGTGGGGGCCTGACGACATGTACCCAGAATCACCCGCAACACTGTTTTTGCCCCATCAGGCATTGGGATCTCAACCCAGAATTCCAATGGACAGCAGAGACTGCGGGAACTGTGGGATAGCTACCCACAGTGCAATGCTCTGGAAGTCGACACTAGCCTCGGTACTGTGGACGCAGTCCGCCGACTTAATGCACTTAGAGCATTTTGTGTGGGGACACACACAATCGACTGTATAAAAACGATTTCTAAAAAACTGACTTCTATAAATTCGGTCTAATTTCGTAGTGTAGACATACCCTAAGATGTCTACATACAAACGCAAGGTGTAAGGGGAATAAACAGGAAGAACTGGAAGTATTCCTACATAAGCTAAATTATGATTTAACTGCAGGCATGGAGATGTGGGAAGATAAGTTTCATAATTGGAACACTGATATAGACAGGGGTCGCTTGTTCAAGAAGGACAGGATAAAAACGGAGCTGGTGTTGCATTATACATCAATAATACATACACTAGTTCTGAGGTCCAGGAGGAGGTCAGAGACAGATCAGCTGAAAGTCCCTGGGTAAAGATTGAAAGGGTAAAAAATACAGGTGACATTATGGTAGAGGTCTGCTACAGAAAAGCAACTCAGGAAGAAAAGTTGATGAGGCATTTCTAGACCAAATAAATAACAGAAATATCCAAAACAAAAGACCTGGTAGTAATGTGGGATTTTCACTACCCAGACTTCAGCTGGAAAAGTAATACTGGAAATTTTATGTTTTGCTGTAAGTTGAATATATTGGAGATAACTTTTTGTTTTGGAAAGTGGAGGAAGTAACCAGGGGGATAGCCATTTTAGACTTGATTCTGACCAAAAGGGAAGAATTGATAGTGAATCTCAAGGTGGAAGGCAATTTAGGTGAAAATGATAATGAAATGATAGGTTTAATGAGTCTAAGAAAAGGAAGGACTGAGAGCACCGAAATAAGGACAATGGACTTCAAAAAAGAAGACTTTAAGAAATGCAAAGAAATGGTAAATAAAGTCCCATGGGAAGAAAATCTAAGGAAAAAAGGAGTTCAGGAGAGCTGGCAGTTTCTCAAGGAGGCAGTTTTAAATGCACTACTGTAAACTATCCCAATGTGAAGGAAAGGTAAGAAAAATAGTAAGAGACCAAAATGGCTCCATCAGGAGCTCCTTAATGATCTGAAAATCAAAAACAAATCCTAGAAAAAATGGAAACATGGACAATTGCTAAGGTGGGAGTACAGCAGAATAGCATAAGCATTTAGGGACAAAATCAGAAAGGCTAAGGCACAAAATGAGTTACACCTACCAAAGGCAATGAGATTCTTTAAATACGTTAGGAGCAAGAGAAAGACAAAGGAAAGCTTAGGTCCTCTATTCACCAGGGAAGAAGAGCTAATAATGGATGACACCAAGAAGGCTGAAGTGTTTAGTGCCTATTTTGCTTCAGTCTTCACTAAAAAGATTGTGATCACATGTGTAACAGAATTAACATTAATGAGTGAGAAGGAACACAAGCTAAAATAAGGAAAAAAGTTTAAAGAATATTCAGGTAAGTTAAATGTATTAAAAAGCCTGACAACATTCCTCCTAGGGTACTTAAGGAACTAGCTGAAGCAATCCTGGAACCATTAGCAGTTATCTTCAAGAAATCATGGAAGAAAGGTGAGAACTGAGGACTGGAGAAGGGCAAACATAGTACCTATCTTTAAAAAGGGAAACAGTGGGGACTCAGGGAATTACAGACTGTATCTTCAATATCTGGAAAGACACTGGAACAAATTATTAAATCAATTTGTAAGCAATTAGAAGTAATAGCCAGCCTGGATCTGTCAAGAACAAACTATGCAAAATCAACCTAACATCCTTCTTTAACAGGTTTACGAACCTAGTGGATGGGGGTAAGCAGTAGACATGATATATCTTGATTTTAATAAGGCTTTTGGCACTGTCCTACAAAACATTCTCATATGCAAACTAAGGAAAATGTAATCTAGATGAACTTTTATTACGTGGGTGTACAAATGTTTGAAAAATGGTACTAAGAGAGTAGTCATCAATGGTTCACTCTCAAACTGGGAGGCCAAATCTAACAGGGTCCCATAGGAGTTAGTTTATAAGGGAGAATATGTTTATAAAATTGGCAGATAACAGATGGGAGGAGTTGCAAGCACTTCGGAGACTAGGAATAAAATTCAAGACAATCTTGACAAACTGGAGAAATGGTCTGAACTAAAAAAAAATGAATCCAATACAGACAAATGCAAAGTACTTCACTATGGAAGGAAAAATCAAATCCACAAACTACAAAATGGGCAATAAGTGGCTAGGTGGTGGAACTGCTGAAAAGGATTTTAAGATTATAGTGGATCACAAATTGAGTATGAGTCAACAATGTGATGCAGTTGCGAGGCCAATATTCAAGGATGTATTAACAGGAGTGTCGTATGTAAGACACAGGAAGTAACTGACCCACTGACTCAGCATTGGTGAGGCCTCAGCTGGAGTACTGTGTCCAATTCCAGGTGCCATACTTTAGGAAAGATGTGGACAAACTGAAGAGAGTCCAGAGGAGAGCAACAAAAATGATAAAAGGCTTAGAAAACGTGCTCTATGAGGAACAGTTTTAAAAAACTGATTGTGTTTAGACTTGAGAAATGAAGATTGAGTGGGGACCTTATAAAAGCCTTCAAACATGTTAAGGGCTATTATAAACCTGTCATAACTATAAAGGAAAGGGTAACAGCTCTCCTGTGTACAGTACTAAAATCCCTCCTGGCCAGAGACTCCAAAATCCTTTTACCTGTAAAGGGTTAAGAAGCTCGGGTAACCTGGCTGACACCTGACCCAAAGAACCAATAAGGGGACAAGATACTTTCAAATCTTGGGGGGTGGGGAAAGGCTTTTGTGTGTGCTTTTGTTTAAGGGGTTGTTCGCTCTTGGCACTGAGAGGGACCAGACATCAATCCAGGTTCTCCCCATCTTTCTAAACAAGTATCTCCTATTTCAAACTTGTAAGTAAAAAAGCCAGGCAAGGCGTCTTAGTTTTACTTTGTTTTCTCAACTTGTAAATGTACCTTTTACCAGAGTGTTTATCTTTGTTTGCTGTACTTTGAACCTAAGACAGAGGGGGGTCCTCTGAGCTCTTTAAGTTTGATTACCCTGTAAAGTTATTTTCCATACTGATTTTACAGAGATGATTTTTACCTTTTTATTTAATTAAAAGCCTTCTTTTTAAGAACCAGATTGATTTCTCCTTGTTTTAAGATCCAAGGGGGTTTGGATCTGTATTCACCAGGAGTTGGTGAAAGGAAGGAGGGGGGAAGGGTCAATTTCTCCTTGTTTTAAGATCCAAGGGGGTTTGGATCTGTATTCACCAGGAGTTGGTGAAAGGAAGGAGGGGGGAAGGGTCAATTTCTCCTTGTTTAAGATCCAAGGAGTTTGGATCTGTATTCACCAGGGAAATCGGTGAGAGGTTTCTCAAGGCTTCCCAGGAAGGGAATCCATTGAGAATGGTGGCAGCGGGACCAGAGCTAAGCTGGTAGTTAAGCTTAGAAGTTTTCATGCAGGCCCCTACATTTGTACCCTAAAGTTCAAAGTGGGGATACAGCCTTGACATGGTGGCACAGCGGTGGAGATCGTTTTAAACCCAAAAGCCAGTAAGAGATTTTTTTTTTCCTTCTAGCTGCTTGGAAAGCAGAGCTGAAGGTAGATGCATATCTTATCTCTCCTTGCCTGAAGGCAGAGGTGTTACGTTTTTTTTAACGAGGGCCTTTGTTAAGAGAAGGGTTCAAAGCGAGCAAACTTGACTGGTAAAGACAATTTACAAGCTGAATTGTTTTTTTTTCTTTTTACATCCTCGGGAGTAGCTTGTTAGAAAGTCTCTGTTAACTCAGCAGCAGCCAGAGCTAAGTACATCCCAGTTTCAGTCAACTGCAGAGGGTGTGACCCAGCACAAGAAAACAGGAAAATGACTACCAAAGAAGTAGCTAACAAAATAGAACTGGCCAGACTAGAAGCAGAAGAAAATGAGAAAAAACATCAGAGACTGCTTCAAATTAAAAAACTCGAGAAAGAAGCTGAAGAGGAGGCCCATAAAAGAGAAGAAAAAGCCAAACAGGAGGCCCATGAAAGAGAAGAGAAAGCCAAAGAGGAGGCCCACAAGAGAGAGATGGAGCTGGAAAAAGCCAAAGAGGAGGCCCATAAAAGAGAAGAGAAAGCCAAAGAGGAGGCCCACAAGAGAGAGATGGAGCTGGAAAAAGCCAAAGAGGAGGCGAGAGAAAAAGAAAGGAAGCATGAACTGGAAGCAGCAGGGGCTAGGCAGGATGCATCAGACCATCCTAGCAACTCCTCTCCAGGTACCACTTCCCATCCCAGGAAATTCCCCACCTACAAGGCAGGCGATGATACTGAGGCCTTCTTAGAAAATTTTGAAAGGGCCTGCCTTGGATACAGCATCATTCCAACCCAGTACATGGTAGAGCTGAGGCCGCAGCTCAGTGGACCCTTAGCAGAGGTGGCGGCTGAAATGCCTAAGGAACACATGAACAGTTATGAACTTTTTAAAAACAAGGCCAGAATCAGAATGGGGCTAACCCCTGAGCATGCCCGTCGGCGATTCAGAGCCCTAAGGTGGAAACCCGATGTGTCATTTACCCGACATGCCTACCACATTGGGAAAAATTGGGATGTCTGGATATCAGGAGCAAATGTTAAATCTACGGAAGAGTTGCCCTTCCTATTGCAAATGGAGCAGTTTTTAGAGGGTGTTCCTGAGGAAATAGAAAGGTACATCCTAGATGGGAAGCCCAAAACTGTAACCGAGGCGGGGGAGATTGGAGCCAAATGGGTGGAGGTGACAGAAAAGAAAAAAGCTAGTAGCAGTTGGAGCGAATATCAGAAGGGGCAAGCCGAAACAAAACCTTACCACCGGGGACAACCCAAGGCCCCACCCACATCCCAAGGGAAACCCAAGACGCCTTCTCACCCCACCACACCAGTCTCCATCAACCAACATCGCCCCGGTGATACCTTAGCAGGGCGATGTTTTAAATGTAATGAACTGGGGCACATAAAGGCTCACTGCCCCAAGAACCCCAACCGATTACAGTTCATTACACCCCAATCACACCAAAGATCCCCAGACCCAGATGCCTCTCTCATACCCTCAGAGCGAAGGGAAACCTTGAGAGTGGGCGGAAAGAAGGTTATCGCTTGGAGGGACACTGGGGCACAAGTGTCAACTATCCACCAAGCCCTAGTGGACCCCAAACTCATCAACCCGAAGGCTACAGTGACAATTCAACCCTTCGTGTCACAGTCTGTAACCTTGCCTACAGCTAAGTTGCATGTCCAGTACAAGGGCTGGTCAGGAATGTGGACTTTTGCAGTCTATGACAATTATCCCATCCCCATGCTACTGGGGGAAGACTTGGCCAACCATGTGAAGCTAGCCAAGAGGGTGGGAATAGTCACCCGCAGCCAGGCTAAGCAAACTTTCACCCCCATCCCTGTTCCTGAGCCGTCCACCAGGGCCCCGTCTGTGTTACCGGAGACCCAAATACAGGTGGTGGAACCGGATCCCCTGCCAACGACTGCAACAGCCGTAGTGGATCCAATCCCAGAGACCCAGCCAAAGCCAGTCCCAGAACCGGAACTGGCAACGCAACCAGCACCAGAACCATTGCCAGCACTGAGTCCAGCGCTTGCAAACCCGTCTACAACTCCAATGCCAGAGGGCACCAGCGAGCCTGAACTGGCGAAAGCAGCAGATAACCCTACCCAAGAGGCTCAGCCAGAGCCTGAAATACCACATAGTGCACCAGCAGACAGCGGTTCACAGTCAATGGAAACAGTCCCAGCACCTGCATCGCTTCCAGAGGGACCAAGCCCCAGTCCACAGTCCAAGGAGGAACTGATGTCTCCAGCATCAAGGAAATAGTTCCAGGCCGAGCAGGAAGCAGATGACAGCCTTCAAAAAGCTTGGGCGGCGGCGCGGAGCACCCCACCGCCTTTCAGCTCTTCTAACCGATCCCGGTTTGTTGTAGAACAAGGACTTTTATACAAGAAGACTCTTTCTGGTGGGCACCAGGAAGACTGGCATCCTCAAAGACAGTTGGTAGTTCCCACTAAGTATCGGGTAAAGCTCTTGAGCTTAGCCCATGATCATCCCAGTGGCCATTCTGGGGTGAACAGAACCAAAGACCGGTTGGGGAAGTCCTTCCACTGGGAGGGAATGGGCAAGGACGTTGCTAATTATGTCCGGTCTTGTGAGGTGTGCCAACGAGTGGGAAAGCCCCAAGACCAGGTTAAAGCCCCTCTCCAGCCACTACCCATAGTTGAGGTCCCATTTCAGCGAGTAGCTGTGGATATTCTGGGTCCTTTCCCAAAGAAGACACCCAGAGGAAAGCAGTACGTACTGACTTTCATGGATTTTGCTACCCGATGGCCGGAAGCTGTACCCTTAAGCAACACCAGGGCTAAAAGTGTGTGCCAGGCATTAGCAGACATTTTTGCCAGGGTAGGGTGGCCCTCCGACATCCTTACAGATTCGGGAACTAATTTCCTGGCAGGGAACATGAAAAACCTGTGGGAAGCTCATGGGGTGAATCACTTGGTTGCCACCCCTCATCACCATCAAACCAATGGTCTGGTGGAGAGGTTTAATGGAACTTTGGGGGCCATTACCTTCCCCCCCATTACCAATTGCCATCATACTGGCACCTCCAAAGGGTTAAATCTCTCTCCTACTGCCCACAGGCTGGGATGCACCTCTGACCATGGTGCCTTGGGCAGTCGCCCACCTGTAAAGCCAGCCCCCCCCCCAAAATGGCAACCCCCTAATACCATGCCATCCTTGCTTCTGTGCAGGGTGATGGTGGTGGCGGCGCTGCCTTCAGAGCTGGGCACCTGGCCAGAAACCATTGCTCTCCGGCTGCCCAGCTCTGAAGAGAGTACAGAATAAGGATGGCAATACCGTGACCCTCCTACAATAGCCATATTTCACAGGGGAGACCAGATTTCACGGTACGTGATGCGCTTTTTATGGCCATGAATTTAGTAAGGCCCTAAATATGATACACGGACGCCACTATGTTTGATGCATATTCATATTTTTCCCCTCTCCCTAATTTGTATTTTCTCACCCTGCTAATGTTCAATTGTCCTTCTCCTACAGTTTTATATACCAATTATCTCAACTTATATATGTCAATTTGTTGTCATGTATGGCCTTCTTGTGGTTATGTATCTGCAGATGTAACTCATGGATCAGTTATGTATGTCAATTTGTTGCCATGATTCTCTTATAGATGGGTCATGTTCCTGTAGTCGGAAATTCCCCTTAAATACTCTATTTTCAGCTCTTCAATACTTGAGGTTTTCTGTTGGGCTGTTTATCTGTGCCAAAGTTCATAGGCCTCAAGCCTTATGCTAAAACTGCAGAAGCTAATGTCCTACAGGATACAGGTCTATAGGTTCCTTGCGTTACAGCTGAATATAATGAAGGCAAGCTCACCACATAGTCTACAAGTCCCCTCTTTGATAGGGTTCATTAACAATCACCCTATCACATAAATGTAGGGTCTTACCCCTTATTTAAACTCATGCTTTCTACATAGCACAATAAAAGACACAAAGAAGAATTGCACCTGCCCAATTAGTATATGTACCTTGATGTAACAAAAGCGTTCACCCTATGACCCTGCACTCCAATTGACCATAAAAAATATCTTTGATATTTGAGTATTACATAATACTGGCCATCTCCACTATACGTCACCTTTTTTAAAAGAACCTCTCACTTGACGATGATGACGCATTCTGTTGGTACCTTCCTTCTGGCCATGCTGTGGTGTGTTCACCTCAAACATATCATATTTGATGTACTGATACCCCTTTTTGGAGCAACATGCCATCAGTGGAAGTTTTCCTGTTTGGGTGATATACTACCAGAGGAGGTATATTTAGGCATTCATTATAGACATTGTCTTTAAGGTGACCTAGTGAATGGATAGCTGCCAAGTGAGCAAACACATCCTCATCTGGATTGAACACAGGCAAGGAGGCTGTAGATGGGAAATATAAGGTTTAACCCTGATGTAATGTTAGTTAACTAAGAGTCCTAATTAGGGTCCAGTGTCACAGACCCTATACCTGAATTACCCTCAGTGGCACTTTTTGACAAGAATTAAACAAGTGACTCTTCCTGTTCCATGTCTGGGGGGGGATGGACCCCAAAACAGTCTTTACCAATATAGCTACTGCTAATCCTTGATTAAACGTGGGACCTTTCCCAATTCTAAAATTATAGGATGGTGCTATGTGCATACTGTATGCGGGACTGATTTATACCATACTGTGCCCATTGTTACTCCTGGTATAGATGTAGCCACTCGGGAGTTATAATTAGAGGACAGACCTTTTTCTAGGTTACTAAAGGTGACATGGTTACATCCACTAGCTCATAGCTGAGGGTCACACTTCCACCTGGTATGCCCTTTATAATATGCCCCCTTTTAGATACATATTGTTTTCTAGTACATATATCCATTAATCCCCTCAGTTTAGGCAATAAACTCAATACTGTCCACGTTTTAATCATTAGTCTTCCCCAAGTTCTGTATCCTGCCACCTGGGGATGAGATCACATTGCTCTGAAGATGATACCAGTGTAGCACAGAGTGTTGTTGCACTAGTGTTGCTACTGTTGGCTCCAGACCACAATTACTAAAGGTTACAGTTCATAATTTGGAGATTTACACCAAAGTCTGTTTTCTTCGCTTCCTTCACATGGTACAAACACAGCACAGGAGCTTGCGAGTCTGCATTTAATTGGTTAGGTGCTTCCCCGACCAACTGTCAGGACATCAAGGCTGCTGCAGAGAAGGAACAATGTTGTCAGCTACCTTGTGCTGTGAGCCAGTATTGGCTTGTTTCCTCTCAGGATTTTGTATGGTCACTGAGTACCTGTAAAGACATGTCCCCTTCCTGGTACAACATTGTGGGACTTGATGTTATGGGCATTTACCAGCTTTGATTTTGATAACTTAAATTCCTTTCACTATCCCTAAACAAAACACCAGAATGACAAATTGTACAAGGGCAAAATCAAATAGTTAAGACTCCATCCCAGCACATATACATACCCCTTTGTTAGGGTGATAATTTTGATGATTATCCCAACACTGTTACTCTAGCTGGAACTTGATTTTATATTTTCATTGAGTTGATTATGTTTAACAATTTATAACACAGATTACTTATATATTGTTATATTATAACAATATAGCTGTAATAAAGCTATAAATCCTATATTAATGTTACAGTGGTCTGCTCAATGAACTTCTGAAGTTCAGTCGGGGTTCTGCCAAACAACTGGCCACACTGCCTGACGAACTCCAAATCTAAATTTTATATATCTATATCTCTCTCTCTCTCATTGGTTACAATTAAATTAATTGACAAACATCTTTTGACTTTTGCAAAGATTGAACCACCATTGGTGTCTTATATGGACACACCCATCGCGGTTAAACCCTAATTATAATATTGAAACAGTGTGGTACCAAAGAAAAATGTTTTACTATTAATATTTTTATTCACATTTTTGCATGCAAAATGTTGTTGCAACAAAAACTCTCCAAAAGTATAAAAAAATCATAATTTGTTCACGTGACACAAAGCATATAACTAACACACAAATAAGTAATCCCAACATACTAACAAACCAATGGATTAAACGTTGTTTAGAGCAGGTCCACGAAACCTAAGGGTTGAAATAATTTAATTGTTCTGGGTTTACACCTTGGTTTGCCTATAAAAGAAGTTTAATGATTTAGTTAGGAGTTGAAGGTGTTTTTCCTTGAGTCTTTAGACTCTAGATTAAAACACAAAATGGGTAAGAAAGAAAAATATTAACAAATGCTTTATTTATTTAGGAAATATAAGTAGAAAATTGCAAGAGATAAGTTGGTAAGTTCTTTTGGTGAATTAAGATCTAGAACAATAACTACGATTCATGTTGTGGGTAGCAAAGGCTGTTACATTTTGCTTGTTAGAGGCTTCGGTGCTTCCCGTGAAAAGCAGAAAGATTATATATTGCTGGCTTCCTTTATCATGTTGGGTAGGTCTGGAATCACAACTAACTTGATCCCTATTTTTAGAATAATGATGCACAGCAACTGATTTAAACCCAATAAGTGGTTACTCTGACTAATACAAATATGCAAGTAACAAAACAATACAAATATTTAATACCTGAATTTCATTTACGGGGGTTATGCCTCACTTCCTTTCCTACTGCCTCCCACACCACCAACTGGTTAGAGGGGTAGTAAGGTTTTGCTTTACCTTGTATATATACACATTAGAGTAGACATAGCCTAATAGATCTAAAAGGATGCTGAACCTTGTAATTAGATGTTTTATGGGACCCTAATTTTAATGTTATTTCAATTCAGAATAGAAGCTATTCACTTTGCCTGCTTCCCCTTTTCTCCCAGATAGGGAGTGCCCAAAAGCACTCCCCCTAGGTTTTTACAGCAACATGTTAGCTGCTGGTCAAAGACTTCTTGTTTCCTGCTGACTTAGAAATTACAAATTAAAGACAGAGTGTTGGCCTGGCAGGTTCCAGGATATGGGTTATGGTGTCTAGGACCTGTGCAGGGGAGGAAGGGGAACACACCAGAAAATACTGAAAGCTAAGGGCTTGTCTACATTGGCAAGTTTTTTCGATGAAACTAATATCACCAAGGAAAAATCGACAAAAGCAAAGTCGCCAAAGCATGTCTACATTTGCTCCCTCTGCCGACAGATCATGTCCACTTTCGGGGCACCTTTGTCGACAGCGAGAGCAATGGACTGTGGGTATGTTTCCCACAGTGCCTGGCGACACCATCCAACGCTAGGTGTTGTCGGAATGCGGAAACGGAGCGCGGTGCATCCTGGGATGTGCAAAATGTACCGTCATGCCCCGCTTTGTGTCTCACCCCTCCAAAGGTTTCTGGCTTCCTTTCGTGCCATTTTTCCAAATGTCATTCTTTTGCAGTGCACGCCAGCATCTGCAGTGAGAGAGGATGGATCCCGCACTTCTCTCCTTTGCGCTGTTAGCTGTCGTGAGGACATCACGCATGGCAGCACAGTTACTCGCAGAATTACTCGGAAAGTTAGCAGAGGATGACTCGCAAGCACCCAAGTGTGATATGGACGGCAGCAACTTATCAGTGCTTTGTGCATTCACAGAGCAGCTGCATATGGTAGATCATCGCTTTTGGGCTACGGAAACAAGCACTGATTGGTGGGATCGCATTGTCATGCAGGTGTGGGATGATGACCGGTGAGTACAAAACTTTAGGATACGTAAAGCAATCTTCATGGAGCTATGTGCTGAGCTGTCCCCCAGCCTCTCAGTGGAGAATTTTTTTCCTCATTCCTTTGATACTTTAATTCAACTATTTCTTTATATTACTACATAATTTAACTTCCTGGATTATTAACACTCTGCTTTGGTGGAAGTTGGATTTATACTTAGACCATCTCGTTGCTCCTCATTTCTCCATTATTTGTGATTAACCACACTGTTAAACAATAGAATACCATTTATTTAAATATTTTTGGATGTTTTCTACATTTTCAAATAATTTCAATTACAACACAGAATAAAAAGTATAGAGTGCTCACTTTGTATTTATTTTTGATTACAAGTATTTGCACTGTAAAAAACAGAATTTTTCAATTCACCCAATACAAGTACTGTAGTGCAATCTCCTTATCGTGAAAGTTGAACTTACAAATGTAGAATTATGTACCAAAAAACTGCATTCAAAAATAAAATAATGTAAAATTTTAGAGCCTGCAAGTCCACTCAGTCCTACTACTTATTCAGCCAATTGCTAAGACAAACAAGTTTGTTTACATTTGCAGGAGATAATGCTGCCCACTTCTTGATTACAATGTCACCTGAAAGTGAGAACAGGTGTTCACATGGCACTGTTGTACCTGGCGTCGCAAGGTATTTACATGGTAGATGAGCTAAAGATTCATATGTCCCTTCATGCTTCAACCACCATTCCAGTGGATATGCGTCCATGCTGATGATGGGTTCTGCTCAGTAAAAATCCAAAGCAGTGCAGACCAATGCATGTTCATTTTCATCATCATGACTCATATCCCACCAGCAGAAGGTTGATTTTCTTTTTTGGTGATTCTGGTTCTGTAGTTTCCACATCACAGTGTTGCTCTTTTAAGACTTCTGAAAGCATGCTCCACACCTTGTGCCTCTCAGATTTTGGAAGGCACTTCAGATTCTTAAACCTTGGGCCGGTTAGAAATCTCACATTTGTACCTTCTTTGCATTTTGTGAAATCTACAGTGAAAGTGTTCTTAAAATGAACATGTGCTGCGTCATCATCTGAGACTGCTATAACATGAACTATATGGGAGAATGCGGGTAAAACAGAGCAGGGGATATACAATTCTGGAATGGTGGCTAAAGTATGAAAGGCTATACGATTGTTTAGCATATCTGGCACGTAAATACCTTGCAAAGGCCAGCTACAAAAGTGCCATGCATGCCTGCTCTCACTTTCTGGTGACATTGTAAATAAGAAGAGGGCAGCATTATCTCCTGCAAATCTAAACTAATTGTTTCTCTTAGCGATTGGCTGAACAAGAAGTAAGACTGAGTGGACTTGCAGGCTCTAAAATTTTACATTATTTTATTTTTGAAAGCAGTTCTTTTGTACATAATTCTACATCTGTAAGTTCAACTTTAATGATAAAGAGATTGCACTACAGTACTCACCTCCAGCTTCTATTCCGAATAAGCTCAATTAAATTTTACTAGCTAGCTTCATTCTAAATCTACACAATAAGCATTTAACACACCTTAAATTAACCTCTTAATCGGTTTCAACAATTACTTAAACAAGTCCCAAGAAAAAACAGAGGGGAGGGGGATTCTGCTCCCTCTTTTTTCCCCTCAATGGCTAATGTGCTCTTAGGTGATGAAGAGGTGATTACCTGTTGGGACCCACCGAGCAGCAACGGGCAAACTGGCAGTAGATGGATCAGGGCACAGTCAGGGAGAGATGAAGGGAATGAACTTCTGTGACCTTTTTGGCCTCATAATTAAAACAAATCAACTCTCCCTCCACCTCAAGGCGTGGGTCATTGGGCCCCGATGCAACTGTAATTTCAACTTCAGGTTCCTCAATATTACAACACCATTTAACTTACAAAACCTCCTTAACATGCATCTAAAAGGTTCTAAACCCCAATGACTAGGCACTAATATCCCATGAGGATGCCCTTGAAATTCAATGAGGAATCCTTACACAATTACAATTTCCATAGAGACCTAACGATGGGAGACAGGTGGTCACCTATGAGGCATGCCAAGTTAGTCTGACAGTCAAGACCTCGAGCGCTCCCTTGTTTGGGGGCAGGGGGTGTTTGTATCTATGTCTACTGTTCCCCGTCCCCAGGAGGGCATATCACTCCCTCTGTTGCAAAGTTAATCAGTGAAGAAAAGTGGTACACTAGAGGCAAAGAAACAGAAAAAGAGAAACAACAGCTGAGGAAAAAGAGGAAGTCCCTGGCAAGTTGCAGTGTTTCTGACTGAGACATTAAAAAAAATAAATCTAAGTTGAAATGCAACTAAACGAAAGGTGAGTTCCTACCCCAGGTAGGGAGGTTTCACCTGTGCACTCCTCAGAGTCCCATCCGGGATGCCTAAACTGTACCTGATCTATACATTACATATTAATTACACTGATTATTAAAATTCCCAGTTATCCCTTTGAGGGTTGACAAGTTCTTGTCCCAAGATCAGGCTCAGTATTATTCAAATTATTATATAGTTGAGAACCCCAATATGCACAGCTGCAACTCACACACTATAGGAACTCTCTGATATTTACAAATAGTTTATTAATATATTTAGCACAGTCACAAACACTCCAACTCAGTAAGGTAGAGAGAGGTACTACAGAAAGTACATCTGAACATCCATATACTCACACCACCCCTTGCAGAACAACCTGAAATGTTAGCGATCGCCTTTCCCCTCATCACCAGGGGCCATCATACTGGCATCTCCCAAGGGCTACATCTCTCTCTCCTACTTCCCCTAGGCTGGAATGCAACTTTTATAATATGATATCCACTGACGCCACTATGTTTGATGCATATTCAGTAGGGGCTTTTCCTCTCTTCTTTATTTTTATTGCCTCACCTTCCTAATGTTGGAATGTCCTTCTCCTACAGGTTAGCATATCAATGAGCTCAACTTATTATTATATACATCAATTCGTTACCATGTCACTTTTTGGTTGGGTCATGTTCTTGTAGTCGGAAATTCCCCTTAAACACTCTATTTTCAACTCCCCAATACTTGGGGTTTTCTGTTGGACTGTTTATCTGTGCCAAAGTTCATAGGCCTCACACCTTATGCTAAAACTGCTGAAGCTATCATCTTATAGGATACAGACCTGTAGGTTCGTTGCATTACTGCTGAATATAATAAAGGCAAACTAGTGCTATGGGCTACACTAGACAGACTGAAGGACAGTCAATACCTTTCTCTATTACCAGTTCACCAGAGACTGCAAAACTTAGACTATAGAGAGAGTGGGTGGTAGGAAGTGGCCCAGGGAGGGCAGCCTTAGGACACTCCTGGGGGCTGGACCCTTGCTAACCCTTAAAGGACCCTGGGCCTGACCCCGGTAGAGTGGGAGGGCTTGGTGTCCCCTACCAACCACCTTTGCATTAAGGAGGGCATGATCCACTAACCATTAGGTGACACTGCCAACAAGCACTGTCCATCACATAAAGTAATAGCAGATCTACTTATGGATCATGAGGTATAAACTTTAACCTAATGTTCACGCTTTTGACTGCCATCCTTCAACTGTCAAACTGAAGCAGAATATCAGTGAGTCACAGAATTCTCTACATGTTGATCTAAATGCAAAGAAGATAATGTCAGCCAATAGTTATAATTCCTCAGTGTCCCATGAAAAGCACTTATCTCCCAGTACAACAATAAAACTCCAATTTATTTCAGTTTTACTACTTAAGAGGGCCTGAACTGAATGCCAATTGTAAATATTAATTCAAGCCAGAAGATTTTAATATGGCAAAATCACAATTTGTTAAAGTGGCACTTAATTTGATTTGTAATAAAAGGACAGCATAAAACCTCCACTTAAATATTTTATTAGGCAGGAAATCTGTGAGTCTTGAATTTAAATTCTTTCCCCCAGCATTCCCTTCTGTGTATCTTTATTAACTCTCAGGATTAGCAGTTGCTTTTAGAATTCAGTGCTAAAGAAAGGACATAGTGTAATATCACATTTGGAAACCTGAGTGAAAACTGGCAGAAGCTAGTGTGTTGAGGTAACCAAGATAGCACACATACACTCCATAGAGTGAACAGTGCCAAGTGTGAAAACTAAAGCACTATAAGGTCAAATGTATGGACGGTACCCTCTGTATTAGGCAAGTCCATAGTGCAAAAGCTTTCCTCAACTTCAGAAGTCAAGCCCAAGAAGTCTTCATTTCAAAGGACTCAATCATATTGCTGCATAAAAAATTTTTATTTTTCTTCACCATTAAATTTCCTTTGTACTTTGCCTTTTAAAAAAGGAAAGGACTACATATTCCTCTAGCATACTAAACTTTTATAGCTCCTATGTGAAATCAGGACAGCTGAACACGCGTTGCCTCCTCTCAGAGCTGTTCAATTTACTCATACCTCTGGCATGTACTAAAATCATGTACTCTGCTTGTCCACAGTTATGCCCTTCTACTATCATCTGACACTTATGACCTATTCTAACTTAGGGCGTGATATACTTAACCCTTTATACATTTTAGGTAATGTTGCTTTAATGTTTTCCATCAGATAGGGTAATTCAGAGATCTCATGTGTGTGTTTCACATCACAGGAAGGCATGGATTTTTGTAGTAACTTTTCTGGCACTGTAATATCATACTGTTTCCACAGCAACAGGGAATTCTAAATTTAAACAAGTCATGCCCATACCACTAAAAGTCAAGTTTGTTACATACTGAGGAGTACATAAGATTCAGGATGTCATAGTGTTAAACCAACAGTCAAAATGATTTCTTACGTAGTTTCATGGAACATTTTCCTACATTGTTCTAAACAATGGCTTGCAATGATCTTGATGAATTAGTGATCTCAATAAATAAATAAATAAATAAATAAATAAATAAAGTTGACTGGCACCAAACTAACAGCCCGCACACAGGGTGTTGATAGACATTTTGATAACTATTAGTAAGTAAAATTCTTGCAAGTAATTCCAAATCAGATCAATTCGAACTAGCCTCCGAGAATCAATAAGGGTTAGGATTCTCCCTAAACAACATGGTATGTTTCTGGCTTCACTCACACCTGAGCAAACTTCCTCTAGAGCAGTGGTCACCAACCGGTCAATCGCGACCAGTCGATCCTGGAGCCTCTGAGCATCGATCCCAGTCTCAGTCCCGCATCGTGTCCCACCACTCCCTTCAGGATCACAGCCAGCTAGGGGAGTACATCCCACCCACCCTACCGCGCTCTCAGACAAAGAGGTGGTTGTTTTCCAGCAGCAGACAGCACTTTAACAAAGTGCACGCTGCAGGGACAGGACAGCCCAGATGCGCCCCCTGAACTCACAGTACAGCTGAGATGCGGCTCTCTCCCCGAACCACAAGCTGCAATGCTGCCAGGGTAGCCACAACATTGATTTGATGGATGCCTTCTCAGTGGGTGTTGTTGCCTTCTTACCCTTGAAACGTACTTAAAGGGACAGGGGGTGTTGAGAGGGCAGGGCTCACTGCCTTGAATTGCTGCTAGGCTCCCTCCTCTGATCCTGAAAAGAAGTCGGCAGAAAACTGCCCATCACCCACTTCCTAACCTGGGCAGGAACACAGTGCTGCTGCTTCTGCACAGAACAAGTTCCAGCAACGGCCAAAGGGTGCTCCCTTGTCACACCCAGCCAGAAGACATTACATCTAGAGGGAATCCCCTGTGGCTCCCCGCAGTCCCCGGGGGCTTGCCGCTGCAGGGCCGGGGTGGGAATTCCCCTCAGCAGCTCCCCAGCCTTGTCCAGCAGGGAGGAAATCCCCAGCAGCTCAACAGTCACTGCAGGCTGGGGGACCGAAGGCACTCGGACTCTAGTGATCACGAAGCAGTGTCATAGCTGTTCACATTTCTTTGGTTTTACACATCACCAGCAGGCAGAAGGGCCGTTGCAATGACCATGCAGAGCGAGCGAGGGGCTGGACAGCCAGGTCTCAGCTGAGCTGCTTTGGGCACTAGAAGACACGTTGATATCACAGGCAACTTTGTCATTTGTTAGGAAATGCCTTCTCCTCCTGCCCCATTACTTGCAGGAAGTTTCTCCTTGGCCTCGGTGCTTGCTCAGGAAGGAAGGAGGTCAGGAGGGAAAGCAGAGAGCGCTGACTTCTTTCTCCCTCTGGAGTCGGGGAGCCTGCATGAAGCTCTGGTCAGATCTGAGCATTTGGACCTGACAGATGAATGCACAGAAACAGCCATGCTTGAGGGCCCTTTCATTGAAGGTCATTGGGTTTTAGTTCTCTTACATTTACTGAAACGTTATTTCTTCTTTGCACATGAGCCAGGGGTAGAGACAGGCTCCAGCGTAACCAATCTTATCCCCAACAAAGTACAGGGGTGCTCTCTTCCTCTTTCCTAATAACCAGAAGGCACCATAACTCACAGCACTTTTGGCTGCAAGTGCAGAATTGGGGGGGGGAGGGGGGGAGAGCTAATCATGTGTGGCACACATGTCTAATGCTCAGAAGTGTCAGTTAGACTACAATTGCAGCTAGTTCTCACTTCTTTTCTCTTTTTATAATAAAAAATACATACATACCTAGCTAGCTAGCGTTAACAATGAGTGACAAACCCAGGCCATCTAAAAAGAAACCGAAAACCTACAACTTCCATTCGGAATGCAAAAATGAATTTCTGTTCACAACAATGAAAGATAAATGCATATGTCTTCTATGTCACACAAGTATATGGATAAGTAAAAAGGAAAATTTAGAAAGGCACCACAAAACAATGCATAGCAAATTCAAGGACTGTTTCCCCTTGAATAGCACACTCTGTGCAAAGAAAGTTAATGAATTGAAGGCCATTTTGAAAGCTCAACAGCAGCAAAAGGGAAGGCCTCTACTGAAGCATTGTTTCGTTTTTGCCATTTGCTGGCAAAACACAAGAAATCGTTTACTAATGGAGAAGTATTTAAAGAGGCAATGACTGTGGCAACAGACTCCTTATTTAAAGATTTTAAAAACAAAGAGAAAATAATGACGACAACCCAGAACATATCACTTGATGCTTCCACAGTAGATGGGTGGAATCTTTGTCCAAAGACATCTTTCAGCAACTACCGTAGGATTTGAATGACTGCAAATGCTTTTCACTGCAGTCTGATGAATTGGTCGACATGACTGACACAGCCGAAGTGGTTGTTTCTATTCTACTGTTTTTTAAGGATGCAACAATTAAAGAGGACCTTCTGGCTGTTTTGCCCCTTAAAGAGAGAACAAGAGGTGAAAATATCTACAAGGAATTCAAAAAGTACATGCTTGAGAAAATCATTCCAATCAAGAAACTTGTTTCGATCACAACGGATGATGCACCCGCCATGCTTGGTGCACATGCAGGCTTTGTTGCATTTTGCAGAAATGATCCAGATTTTCCTTCATTTGTGAATTACCACTGTATAATCCACCCGCAAGCAGTAGCGAGTAAAGTTACGGACTTCTCACATGTAATGAAAATTATTGTCAGAATTGTAAACTTGACAAGTGGATGCTGCTTACGGTGAGCTGCTCCTCCATGCAGATGTGAGGTGGTTAAGCATGGGGAAAGTCCTGCAAAGATTTTTGGATCTAATGCCCGAAATCATCACTTTTCTAAAATCAAGGAACGAAGTATGCAACGAGCTGTCAGACAATGCAAGGCTGCTAGACGTCAGGTTCCTTACTGACATAACGTCCAAATTGAACGAGCTGAACTGCAAACTGCAGGGAAAGGACAGAGACTTATCACATATGATCAGTGCAGTGAATGCATTCAAACTGAAACTGGGTCTGTGGTCCTCCCAGTTAAAGGATAAAATGCTGCAGCACTTCCCGAGTCTGGAGAAAATACTAGAAAAAATTGAAAACAAAGAAAAATGGTTCTACCCAGAAAAAATTAGCAGAGGAATTCAACAGGTGATTTCAAGAATTGGATGTGATGGAGCCAATCATCACGTGTATCTCAAATCTGTTCCTTCAAGCATACATTGGTGGGTTGGCTGCGACATTCCATCAGGTGTTTGATTTACGAAGTAGTGGAATTGATATGGAGATAATTACCATGCAGAGTGATATTGAACTGAAAGCCAGATCAAGGGACAGCGATTTTTGGGGACTCGTAAACCAAGAAAAGTATCCTCTTCTATTGTCCTGGGCTTTAAAAGTGAAAGCTTACTTTAGTTCCACCTATCTGTGTGAGATGGCCTTCTCACAAATGAAGATCATCAAGTCCAAGTATCGCACCCACCTCACAGATGCGCATCTGCAGGACTGCATCCAACTAGCTATTTCAAATTACAACCCGAATTTTAAGACACTGGTAGATAATGTGCAGTCACAAGTGTCACACAGACTCAGTAAGCAGGGAAAATGTATAATTATGTATATTACGCAATTGATCTCAGCTTTATATAACATAATAAACTGTTATTTCTACATTTTATTTGCGGTAGATCCCGGGTTGTACTTAAATTCAAAAGATTGCTTAAAAAGGTTGGAGACCACTGCTCTAGAGCCGCAAGAGAAAGTTATCACCCAGAGAGGCAGTACTAGGGAGCTATACAGTGGAAGTTTTACTCAATTTTTTCTTGAAAGCCATTGCTTTAAAAATTCAAGCAGCATGCAAGATTGCCAAGTAGGCTGCATCTTCTCAGAATTTTTAGTACTATTCTAATCTTCATCTTAATAGGCTAATAGTTAAATTAAAAATTATGCTGCAATTTGGAAATTAAAAGGGAATATATTTGAGGAGTACACCTTGGTATCATCTCTTTACATTTGGAAATGATTTCTTTCAGTTGGTCTCCCACTGCAGACTGTTTAAAAGAATCTGGACAAGGAAAACCCTTTCAAAAATGTAAATAGCTAAGAATTCCTTTTCTGTCAGTGACCAAAACAATATGTGCCTCTTTTAGAAAGACATACTCTGAAAGCAAAGTTACTCTTTTATATACACATATGGGTTTGTGAAAAAACAAGCTTGAATCCAAATAGCATTTCTAAACTTAATCTGGAAAAGTGACAACATCAATGAGACATTATCAATCTGCTTTTATATTGCAGTATCTCAAGTAGTTAAACATTGTGTGGTTAATATTAAATATTTCCACAACTGTTTCCAACTGCTAAGGATATGAAAACAGAAAGGAAACTGATTTTGTTTGGGACATTAGGGTCTCTTACTGCTGATCTAAATAAGGACACTTTTCAGCCCACTCTTAGCAAGTAGGCATGTAATCCTCTCCACTTGATTTTACACAATAAGAAGTTTTTCCAGCACATAAGTTTTTAGGATGCTGGATGGGGGGAAAAGTTGAGCTTTCTTTACACCATTTCTCATGTTGTTATTTACTTTCCATCCATGTAAGTCCTACAAAATGTAGCATCATTTCAAAACTCTAAAGTTACAATTTACTGAAGAAGAAATTTAAGTGTTTGTAAACATATCTCTTGAAACTAAAGTGCTAACATTACTAAAAATATCATGTGATCATAAACAGGCTGTTTAAATGTTTTCTTGCCTAATGCCTGTGTTTGAGTTCTTGTTTGATAAACCTAACAGAGCTTTCGGCAGAGATTTTAAAGTAATTAATCTTAAGTGCACACACATTTAACTGATCAACTTCAGTGTACTGATGTTTAAAGAAAAAAAATAATCACCCAAGTCCATGCAAGCAAGACTCAGCACTCTAGCTCAAACATTTGCATGGTATAGTGCTCCTATATAAACGTTTATAGAATACCTATTTAGAGATCATATACATAATTTGTACTGCATTCTGGTATTTGTGAACTAGAGCAATATATCTGAAGTGTCCAATCTTTATGTTTATTCTGGTATACTACAGTGGCAAGGAAGCCCTTTATTCTCTTCTGTTGTTAACAACCGCATAACAAATAAGTCACACCCATATCAGTGAAGTGGAAAAACCAGCTACTACAACCTGAAAGAGCTTTAAAGTGTCTCTGGCTATGGCTACACTGGTGCTTTATAGCGCTGCAACTTTCTCGCTCAGGGGTGTGAAAAAACACCCCCCTGAGCGCAGCAAGTTACAGCGCTGTAAAGCGCCAGTGTAAACGGTGCCCCAGCACTGGGAGCCGCGCTCCCAGCGCTGTAAACTAATCCCCACAGGGAGGTGGAGTACCTGCAGAGCTGGGAGAGCTCTCTCCCAGCGCTGGCGCCGCAACCACACTCGCACTTCAAAACGCTGCCGCAGGAGCGCTCCCGCGGCAGCGCTTTGGAGTTTCGAGTGTAGCCATGCCCTCTGTACTTTCATTTCTCTCCTCATTCCTTCTAGCCCCAACAGGACAAAAGAACAATGACATGAATATTATCAAACAAGTGATATCACAATTGCTACAACTCTTGATACAAGTCCTCCCTTCTTTCAGGGCAAAACAAGAGTATACCCATCTTATGAATTCCAGCTGGTGATTATGAACCATATATATGACGATCAAATTGAAAACTTCATTTTAATTGTAAAGCTAGCTGGTGTTCTCTGCTGTCTTTTTACCTCCATTTTGGGATGTAATTCCAAGGATAGTGACACTGGGTTAACAATGGAAGGTTATTAAACTTTGATAGTCTTCCACTCAAATGAAAGCTCCCTTTGACAAAGAAGGTGGATAAACCAAGAAAACAAGTCCACTCTAGTAGCCTGATAACTAAGCAACAGACCACCCAGCAGGGGACTTTGATCACCTGACAAGGGGTCACCAGCAGAGGTGACAGCAACTTTATAAAAGGGTGACTCTCTCAGCCACCATTTTGAGACAGTGGGAGAAGAGGACAGATAGAAAGCAAGGCTGTGCAGGAGAAGAGAGGGGATCCTGGACATCCTAGAGGACTCTAAGCCCAAAGAATGGTCCAGTGTGATGGGGAAACTGATGCAGGGAAGGGCATGTAGGTGTTTTTTGTTTTTTTTGCCTTGATCTATATATCTCTTGCACTGTCTAAAGAAAAAATAATTGTTTCAGAATCTCTTTTGCAATGCTTGTGTGTTATGATGGCACCTTAAAGACTAACAGATTTATTTGGGCATAAGCTTTCGTGGATAAAAACCTCACTTCTTCGGATGCATAGAGTGAAAGTTACAGATGCAGGCATATATACTGACACATGGAGAGCAGGGAGTTACTTCGCAAGTGGAGAACCAGGAATTGGCCCTGTCATCACTGGTTCTCCACTTGCGAAGTAACTCCCTGCTCTCCATGTGTCAGTATATATGCCTGCATCTGTAACTTTCACTCTATGCATCCGAAGAAGTGAGGTTTTTACCCACGAAAGCTTATGCCCAAATAAATCTGTTAGTCTTTAAGGTGCCACCAGACTCCTTGTTGTTTTTGTAGATAGACTAACACGGCTACCCCCTGATACTTGACACCTTGTGTGTTATGTGCTTCAACTATCACATGTCACTGGAGAGAGAAAACTATAAACCAGAATGCCCACAAAGTTGGAGCTCTGGGAAAGGGTGTCCTTAAGTGGTGTCTTGATGGGAGGAGTCCATGATGGTCTTGGGGCCTAGGTTAGCCAGACCATGAGGTCCCACTTCCATGGAATAACAGACTGTGTGCCCAGGAAACATTCCAGAGCCTAATCAGACCTGAAGCACACTAGTCCAGTGTGTGGGACCCAAACATAGAAGCCTGGTGACTCTCCAGCAAGGGAAGTTTTACCAGGGCTGATATACCACCCCTCTTCCTCCTTTCCCGAAGGAAGCAGAGCAGGGCACTTTCGCCAGTGCCAGGTACCAGTATCACATCAAAACATAAGCTGTTTGGGGGACAGATAGAGGAAGTGTTACCCAATCCCTACACCAATTTAAAAGATCTCTCATTTGCAACCTCACTTTCCCTACTCTACAGCAGGGCTCTACCAATGAGGCTGACCACACATCTGCACCCTCATTCTGATTCGTGGTCCATAATCCCTTTACCTTTCACAACCTTAAAGAGTCACCCTGCCAGGTTTGCATCACACAAACATGGCCAACAGCTGCTTTGCAGAACTTCAGAGTTTATTAATGGTACTGAAAAACAAATTTAGCCACAGAAGCAAAAAATAATCTCATTTCCATTTATATACAACTAGCCAGGAGATTGCACGCTATGAGACAGAGACCTGGTTACAATGATCTACACATGTCATTGCCAGGCTCTATTATTGCGACTTATATCTAGGATTGAAGCCAGACTCAGTGAAAGTTTTTGGCAGATAGAACTCTATCTGCATAACACATGCCACTGTAAACATATCCTGGTATTCTGCTCTCATAGGGTCTCTACTGAATAGAAAATCCAGTTCAAGGTCTCCGTCTCTGATATGCAAACATTTTCCATGGGATTGGCTGTAGGTAACCAAAAGAACCTCTCCCCCGCAACAACGTCCCACGATAATTGTTTCAGAAGAACAGTGGCAGTTGACCAACACAGAAAGACTAAAGATGAGAGAACTTTCACAGTAGCTGGATATAAACTATGGAACTCACTCCTGTATAAAGGGGATTATGGAAACTACTTTCAGAACTAAATTGCAAAATTCATTTCTTCAACTTAGTTTTCCCTCACTTTCCTCTCTCACACTTCCCTCAGGGAGCCCAGAACCATAAGCCACTGTGTTACTTCACTAACCCAGGAACCTATCCCTGCAACAAACCCCGTTGCCAGCTGTGTCCACATATCTATTCAAGGGACACTATCATAAGACCTAACCACATCAGCCACACCATCAGAGGCTCGTTCACCTGCACATGTACCAATGTGATATATGCCATCATGTGCCAGCAATGCCCCTCTGCCATGTAAATTGGCCAAACCGGACAGTCTCTATGCAAAAGCATAAATGGACACAAATCAGACGTCAAGAATTGTAACATTCAAAAACCAATAGGTGAGCACTTGAACCTCCCTGGACGCTCAATAACAGACTTAAAAGTGGCAATTCTTCAACAAAAAAACTTCAAAAACAGACTCCAACGAAAAACTGCAGAACTGGAATTAATTTTCAAACTGGATACCAGCAAATTAGGCCTGAATAAAGAGTGGGAGTGGATGGGTCATTACAAAAAATAAAAACTAATTTCCCCATACTGTTACTCACACCTTCTTGTCAACTGTTTGAAATAGGCCACCCTGATTACCACTATAAAAGTGATTTTTCCTCCTGTTGATAATAGCCCACTTTAATTGAATTGTCTCGTTAGAACTGGTAAGGCAACTCCCATCTTTTCATGTACTATGTATATATATATCTTCCTACTGTATTTTCCACTCCATGCATCTGATGCAGTGGGTTTTAGCCCCAAAAGCTCCTGCCCTAACTTGTTAGTCTCTAAGTTGCCACAAGTACTCCTCGTTGTTTTTGCTGATACAGACTAACACGGCTACCACTCTCAAACCTGTGTTACTTCTGTCTCAGAAAGAGAGCTTTGTTGAAGCTTAAACTGTATGACAGTTCCCAGCCAGACCAGTCAGTCTGCCTAACCAGAAAACTCCTCAAAACTCTGCCAGTCTCAACGTTGCCTTGTAGGTAACATTCAATGAACCACAGTTACCAAATTCCCCAGAGGCATCCCTCTGGAGTGTCCAGTCCCTCTGACTGCTCTCTTACTAAAATTAACCAAGCCCGCTGTCTCCAAAGAGAGAGAAAACATCAGCCTGTTGGGTCAACTGAGAATGCACACAAATTAATTTAAACAGCACTGACATGACTTATTGCAAAAATAAGCATAGGTTTATTAATAAAGAACATAGATTTAAGTGATACTAAACAAGAGGGTAAAAAAGACAGGTATGATTACAAACAAAACAAAAACAACATGCTTTTTCACTTAAATCAAGGGATAATTATCTCCAGCCCTTCAGGCAGGAGGATTCACCATTCACAGAATCAGAGGATGCTGTTCCCTTTGTCCCCTAAGTGATGGATAACTAAAAGGTTCTTTTTTTCCCCCTTTATATAGTCCAATAAATCTTTGAAATGTATTCCTTTGAAATGCATACCTCAGAGTTTTTCTTCCACCATTGGTGTGCAGACACCATGCTTCCTCTGATCAATTTGCTCTTTCGATTGGCTTAATCATTTTGTTTATCCTAGATGTAAATGTACTTTTGTTGTTCTTTGCTTGTAATCAAGCCATGCAGACAGGTAAATCCACATTCCATTGTCTAGGGCAGACTTGTTTATCTACTACCTCCAAAATGTACTTTAAGAACTTATATCCAGCACACACATGTAACTCTTTATACACAATGCATACATACATCATGCAATGATATTCATGACCAGCATGTCACCAGTTTTTACATGATACCTAGGGCCCTACCAATTTCACTGTTGTAGGATTTTTAAAATAGTCAATTTCATGCTTCAGGTGTTTACACATGAAATTTCACGGTGTTGTAACTGTGGGGGGTCCCAACCCAAAACGAGGTCTTGGGGAGGTCGTAGTGGGGGGGGTCCCAAGGCTACTGTAAGAGGGTCGTGGGATTGCCACACTTACTTCTGCGCTCCTGCTGCAGAGGCGCTGTTTCAGAGCTGAGCAGCTGGAAAGCTGTTGCTGGCCAGGTGCCAGGCTCTAAAGCCAGCACCACCAGCAACAGCAGTTCAGAAGTGAGGGTCACAGGGAATGGGAGGTAGGTTATCATCCATCTTGGTTTTCCTGGCAGCCTCCCGCCCAGGTCACCTCCCGCCCAGGTCGGGGGGCAGCCAGCGAGCTTCCTGCAGCCCAGGGAAGTTCCTGGAGGTGGGTCTGACCCAGCTTGGAAGCAGCCCCTGCAGGGGAAGAGGAAGACCTGTCCCTCCCCAGCCTGGGCCGGGACAAGCAGCTGGAGCCTAAGCCAAAGTAGGAGCCCCTGGCTGGAGTACCCCCTGCCCTGCCCCTCCCCTACAGTAGCCAGATTTCACAGGGGATATCAGATTTCATGGTCTGTGACCCATTTTTCATGGCTATGAATTTGGTAGGGCCCTAACGATACCTTACAAGATGCTGTTTGGCTAAATCTGACACTAGTGTGTTGGATATGCTCTTTGCCAGGTGTCATAAAGGGTCTCTCACAGTCACACACAAACCAATAAACTTGTCAAGCTATTTCTCCTACAGACTGGAAAGAAAGAGTGTTATTGTGTTTCTAATTTTAAATATTTGGGAGACACTCAGATGTTAGTCTGGAGAAGAGAAGACTGAGAGGGGACATGATAACAGTTTTCAAGTACATAAAAGGTTGTTACAAGGAGGAGAGAGAAAAATTATTCTTCTTCACCTCTGAGGATAGAACAAGAAGCAATGGGCTTAAATTGCAGCAAGGGCGGTTTAGGTTGGACATTAGGAAAAACTTCCTAACTGTCAGAGTGGTTAAGCACTGGAATAAATTGCCTAGGGAGATTGTGAACTTGCCATCATTGGGGATTTTTAAGAGCAGGTTGGAAAAACACCTGTCAAGGATGGTCTAGATCAAGGGTGGGCAAACTACAGCCTGCGGGCCAGATCTGGCCACTCAGGGCTTTGGATCCGGCCCGCAGCGCCGCCAGCACCACGTCCCTGCAGCCCCCGGGCGGGGGGGGGGGCAGAGGGCTCTCTGCGTTGCCCCTGCATCCAGGCACTGCCCCCGCAGTACCCATTGGCCGGGAACAGGGAACCATGGCCAATGGGAGCTTTGGGAGCCGCGGCAAGGGCAGCGCATGCAGAGCCCTCCGCCTCCCCTCCCCCAGGAGCTGCAGCACTTCCTGGAGCGGCGCGGGGCCGGGGACAGGGCAGGCATGCAGGGAGCCTGCCCTGGCCCCAGTGCACACCGCTGCCACTCTGCCCCCCAACTCCCTGCCCTAAGCCCCCTGCCTGCACCTCACACCTCTCCTGCACCCCAACCCCCTGCTCTAAGCCCCCTCCCACAGTCCACACCCCTCCTGCACCCCACCCTGAACCCCCTCCTACACTCCAACCCCCTTCCCTGAGCCTCCTCATACACCCCGCACCCCTCCTATGACCCAATCCATTGCCCTGAGCCCCTTCCTGCACACCGCACTCCCTCCCACACCCCGACCCAGCATACAATTTCCCCACCCAGATGTGGCCCTCGGCCCAAAAAGTTTGCCCACCCCTGGTCTAGATAATACTTAGTCCTGCCTTGAGTGCAGGGTACTGGACTAGATCAGCTCTCAAGCTCCCTTCCAGTTCTATGATTCTATGGGTATGTCTACACTACAAAATTAGGTCGATTTAATCGAAGTTGATTTTTTAGAAATCGATTTGATACAGTCGATTGTGTGTCCCCACTAAGCGCATTAAGTCAGCGGAGCACGTCCACAGTACCGAGGCTAGCATCGACTTTCAGAGCGTTGCACTGTGGTAGCTATCCCACAGTTCCCGCAGTCTCCGCCACCCATTGGAATTCTGGGTTGAGCTCCCAATGCCTGATGGGGCAAAAACATTGTCGTGGGTGGTTCTGGGTACATGTCGTCAGCCCCCCCCCCTCCCCCCTCCAGTGAGAGCAACAGCTGAAAACCTTTTTGCACCTTTTTTCCACGCAAACGCCATACCACGGCAAGCATGGAGCCCGCTCAGATCGCCACGGCAGTTATGAGCACTGTAAACACCACGCGCATTATCCTGCAGTGTATGCAGCACCAGAACCTGCAAAAGCAGGCAAGGAGGCGATGGCAGCGCGGTGACGAGAGTGATGAGGACATGCACACAGACTTCTCTCAAAGCACGGGCCCTGGCAATTTGGACATTATGGTGGTAATGGGGCAGGTTCATGCCGTGGAACGCCGATTCTGGGCCCAGGAAACAAGCACAGACTGGTGGGACCGCATAATGTTGCAGGTCTGGGATGATTCCCAGTTGCTGAGAAACTTTCGTATGCGTAAGGGCACTTTCATGGAACTTTGTGACTTGCTTTCCCCTGCCCTGAAGCGCAAGAATACCAAGATGAGAGCAGCCCTCACAGTTCACAAGCGAGGTGCGATAGCCCTCTGGAAGCTTGCACAGTTCCCAGAGTCACTACCCTTGATAGCAGCAGCTCAGTGATCGCGTTGGCTACTTGGATCACAGCAGCCCCAACAGTAGATTTGCCCACTCAAATTGATTCCCGACTGACCGGTAGCAAAGCCATCCACTATGACCTGCACAGTTCCCAGAGTCACTGTATCTGTGAGAGTAAGGGGGAGACGTTTATGGCGAGGTGGGAGGTCGAGGCAAATCGCCTGGCTGCTGATTACACGCAGCCAAACACCAGGGCTGTTAGAAGAGCACAGCAGGGTGCGCTGCGCATCAGAGAAGCTTTGAAAACCAGTTTCATGACTGGCCAGGCTACAGTGTGAAAGTTCTGTTTGATTATCCTTGATGAAAACCCGGCCCCTTGGTTCACTCTACTTCCCTGTAAGCCAACCGCCCTCCCCTCCCGCCTTTGATCACTGCTTGCAGAGGCAAAGTCATTGTTGTTTCAAATTCATGTATTCTTTATTACTTCATCACACCAATGGGGGGAAAACTGCCAAGGTAGCCCAGGAGGGGTGGGGAAAGAGGGAAGCACCAGGTGGGGTGGTGGAGGAGGGGAGGAGGGAAGGACAAGGCCACACTGCACTTCAAAACTTATTGAATGCCAGCCTTTTGTTGCTTGGACAGTCCTTTGGGGTGGAGTGGTTGAGTACCCGGAGGCCCCCCCACTGCATTCTTGGGGGTCTGGGCGAGGAGACTATGGAACTTGGGAAGGAGGGCGGTTCATTACACAGGGGCTGCAGCGGCGGTCTGTGTTCCTGCTGCCTTTCCTGCACCTCAACAATACGCCGGAGAACATCAGTTTGATCTTCTAGTAGCCTCAGCAGTGCATCCTGCCTCCTCTCATCATGCTGATGCCATCTATCATCTTGATCCCGCCACGTGTCCACGCGTTCATTTAGTGCTTTCCTGCACTCTGACAGTGTCTGCCTCCATGCACTCTGCTGGGCTCTTTCAGAGTGGGAGGACTGCATGAGCTCAGAACATTTCATCGCGAGTGCATTTTTTTTGCCTTCTAATCTTCGCTAGCCTCTGGGATGCAGATGATACGGGGAGCAGTGAAACATTTGCAGCTGCAGGAGGAAAAAAAGGGAGAGCAGTATTTAAAAAGAAACATTTTAGAGAACAATGGGTAGACTGTCACGGTGAACCAAGCTGTTAACATTACATGGTTTCAAACAGCAGCGCCCTCATTTCCCATACCAAGCACCCGTTGGGTTGGCCATTTAAAATGGGTTGGCCATTTAAAAGGAGGGGCTGCAGTTTTCGGGTTAACGTGCAGCACAAACCCAACTAACCCCCTCCCCCCACACACACACACACCCTATTCTCTGGGATGATCGCTTCACCCCTCCCCCCATCGTGTGGCGCACAGCGGGGATGATTTCTGTTCAGCCACAGGCAAACAGCCCAGCAGGAACGGCCACCTCTGAATGTCCCCTTAATAAAATTCCCCTATTTCAACCAGGTGACCATGAATGATATCACTCTCCTGAGGATAACACAGAGAGATAGAGAACAGATGTTGCTTGAATGCCAGCAAACACTGGGACCATTAGCTGCCATGATTTGTTATGCAATGATTCCAGACTACGTGCTACTGGTCTGGCGTGGTAAAGTGTCCTACCATGGAGGACGGAATAAGGCTGCCCTCCCCAGAAACCTTTTGCAAAGGCTTTGTGAGTACATCCAGGAGAGCTTCACTGATATGTCCCAGGAGGATTTACGCTCCATCCCCATACATGTTAACAGACTTTTCCAGTAGCTGTATTGGCCACGAATGCATCCCAAGTCTTCAGGGCAAATTAATCATTAAACACGCTTGCTTTTAAACCATGTACAATATTTACAAAGGTACACTCACCAGAGGTCCCTTCTCCGCCTTCAAGGTCTGTGAGCCCGCCTTGGGTGGGTTGGGAGGGTACTGGGTCCAAGGTGATAAACAGTTCCTGGCTGTCAGGGAAAACGTTTTCTCCACTTGCATGCTGTGTGCTATCATCTTCCTCATCCCCAAAATCCGCTTCCCTGTAGCGTGAGAATCCATTGACAGAGTCCACCCACAGGGGTGGGGTAGTTGTAGGGGTACCCCCTAGAATGGCATGCATAGAAGCGGCATGTCTGGGGCTCTGACCCGGAGCGGCCGTTTGCCTCTCTGGTAGGCTTGCCTGAGCTCCTTAAGTTTCATGCGGCACTGCTGCGGGTTCCTGTTATAGCCTCTGTCCTTCATGCCCTTGGAGATTTTTTCAAATGTTTTGGCATTTCATCTTTTGGAACGGAGTTCTGATAGCACGGATTCGTCTCCCCAAACAACGATCAGATCCAGTACCTCCCGTTCGGTCCATGCTGGAGCTCTTTTGCGATTCTGGGACTGCATGGTCACCTGTGCTGATCAGCTCACCACGCTGGCCAAACAGGAAATGAAATTCAAAAGTTTGCGGGGCTTTTCCTGTCTACCTGGCCAGTGCATCGGAATTGAGAGTGCTGTCCAGAGCGGTCAAAATGGAGCATTCTGGGATAGCTCCTAGAGGCCAATACCGTCGAATTGCGTCCACACTACCCCAAATTCAACCCAGCAAGGTCAATTTAGCGCTAATCCCCTCGTCGGGGAGGAGTACCGAAATCGATTTTAAGAGCCCTTTATGTCGACAAAAATGGCTTCGTCATGTGGACGGGTGCAGGGTTAAATCGATCTAACGCTGCTAAATTCGACCTAAACTTGTACTGTAGACCAGGGCTAAGTTATGGTGATGGGGGCCCATGAGCATCTATATAAATATCACCAAGTTGCTACATTATCTTATGCCAAGGTTTCCACCGAAACAACATTTAGATGTTACACAAATATTGCAGCATAGGAATAAAATGTGTGCCTCAAATCTCCTTATATAAAAATGAAGGACCTGATATACAATTGCCAAATCATAAGTTGTAGTTTCTTACTGATTGGGGGAGAGGGAAGGAGGGCTGGGCAGCGGGGTGGGAATGAATCATCTTAAAAACCATTGACGCTTGGCATCCCAATCTATTTTTTGAAAGTGAAACCTGAAACACCGTGCATCCATATATAGTATGTGTCACGTTATAGTTGACTAACAATGCATTTTAAAGTTTAGGGATCAAAAATAATCCTTAATTTTACAGAGTAAAAGCTTTGCATATCTCCAGAGATTTAGAATTCACTGAACATATTTGAATACTGATAACTCAAGAGACAAGTGGATCTTCGTTTTAAGCAAATTAATGTCTGTTGACCGGAGATACTCCCAAAGCTTCCCAGCATCTCCACAAAAGGAAAGACGGTACATTTTATTTGAGCTTCCTTATTAGTCTTGACACTTGTATCTACCAGCAGATGGACATTGCAACAAGGATTTGAAAGCTGTCATTTGAACTCCTTACCTCCAGGTCTTCAATTGTTTGTCTCTGACTATGACATTACCTTACATACTTAACTTGCATTTCTTGGTCTACTTTTATTTCACGAAGCTGATCTCTCTTATCAGGAAGTGATCCCATCTTTAGCTAAGTTTCCTCACCATACAGAAAATTGATCTGTGGGATGTCTTAATGAAAATTACAGAGAAACGCTACATGCAGCATTTTATTTTCCATCTTTATGTATAGTTTTGTACTTTACTACACTATCCTATAGCAGAGAACAGAATATCTGCACGCAACCAGATATATTATTCAGTGCACTCTGATACCTTTCACAAAAGTAAATAAGATGTAAAATGTATGCTTCTTGGGCGGCGAATCTTTCTTCCTCGGTGTTACATTAAACAGCAAGTACACAGATGGGGTTCAAATAAGTGATCATGTCTCAGGCCAAAACCTATATTAGCCTGGAGCAGAGGTAAAAAGAATAAAATTTCAAACATAAAATCTTGATAACATAGTTCTAAAACTTAAGTGTTAGAAAGCCTGCAGATGCCCAGTTGTGGTTTTGCTTTGCAAAAATTCCTCAAGCATTGCAAAGTATACAAAAGTACATGAAAATCATTCAGGCAACCCTAATTGCACCTCTATATCCCCACCAAGAAAACAACCAAAAATTGACAGTTTTACTCTCAATGCACACAGAAAATCTAGGGGATTCTGCCCGGCCTAACCCCTTTCTCTCCTTGTTCTTCAAGACTGCACCCACCTATAGCCCACATGGTTTCCAACCAGCCATTCTTCTTACCCTCCCCACTTCCAGTATCAAAGTTACGCTGACTGATCTATAATTCACTTATTCCTCACTGTTCCCCTTTTTAAAGATAGATACTAGGTTTGCGCTTCTCCAGTCCTCTGGGACCTCACACTTCCTCCATGATTTCTCAAAGATAACTGCTAACAGTTCCAGAAATGCTTCAGGTAGTTCCTTAAGTATCCTAGGATGAATTTTGTCAGGCCCTGAAGACTTGAACACATTTAACTTATCTGAATATTCTTTAAACTTGTTTTCCTTATTGTAGCTTGTGTTCCTTCCCCCTCATTAAATGTTAATTTTGTTAAGCATGTGATCACAATTTACCTTTTTAGTGACGACTGAAGCAAAATAGGCACTAAATACTTCAGCATTCTTGGTGTCATT
Organism: Terrapene triunguis; assembly: GCF_002925995.2. NCBI lineage: Eukaryota > Metazoa > Chordata > Testudines > Emydidae > Terrapene > Terrapene triunguis. Next base: position 29,003,035 of record NW_020664462.1, on the reverse strand, counting down.
CATTATGAGCTCTTCTTCCCTGGTGAGTAGAGGACCCAACCTTTTCTTTGTCTCTCTCTTGCTCCTAATATATTTCAAAAACCTCAATGCCTTTGCTCAGTGTAACTCGTTTTGTGCCTTACCCTGATTTTGTCCCTAAATGCTTGTGCTACTCTTCTGTACTCTCTCTTTAGCAATCGTCCATGTTTCCGTTTTTTATAGGATATGTTTTTTGATTTTCAGGTCATTAAGGAGCTCCTGATGGAGCCATACTGGCCTCTTACTATTTTTCTTATCTTTCTTTCACATCGGGATAGTCTTAAACACACTAGTGTAAACTATCTCCTTGAGAAACTGCCAGCTGTCTGGAACTCCTTTTTTCCTTAGATTTTCTTCCCATGGGACCTTACCTACCATTTCTCTGAGTTTGTAAAAAGTCTGTTTTTTTTTTTAAGTCCATTGTCCTTATTTCAGTGCTCTCAGTCCTTCCTTTTCTTAGAATCATGAAACCTATCATCATTTTATGATCATTTTCGCCCCAATTGCCTTCCACCTTGAGATTCGCTATCAATTCTTCCCTTTGGGTCAGAATTAAGTCTAAAATGGCTATCCCCCTGGTAACTTCCTCCACTGTCCTTCCTGAACAAGCTGCAACAGTCTATACCAATGTTCCAGTCATGAGACTTATCCCACCACATCTCTATGACTCCAGTTAAGTCATAATTTAGCTTATGTACAAAGACTTCCAATTTTTCTGGTTATTCCTGTTACATTTCTGCATAGACACTGAAGATGCTGAGCTGTTCCCTCTTGCTGCTCCTATGACTCTATTGTAACTTTCCATGTTCCTCCTCACCCTGCCACATATACCCTTCTGCTAAGGTAGCCTATTTTGATGGTTTTTTGCAGGCTTTTTTCACCTTCGCCCTTTGAATCTAGTTTAAAGCCCTCTTCACTAGGATAGCAAGTCTCTGCCCATAAATCTCTCCAGCAACATCCTTCAGACCTATAGCTATGTGCCCCACCACAAAGATCTATGAAGGGCACTTTTATTTGTTAGGGTCTCTTGGAGAAATAAAGTTTCTCCATGACTCTGTATTGGTCATACGCCGAGCCACAAAAGTATTTGTAAAGTTAACAAGAAAAAAAATTGGAACTCCATCTCTCTGAAAGTCCTTGTAAATAGTCCCAAAAAATGTTTCTCCCTGTGGCTGAAGATGTGGCACGTGAAAGTTCCAATGGATTGTTTTCGCTCAGCTACACGACTCCTCTTTCCCCCCCCCCCGCCCCATTAAACTGCTGACAGGGGCCTCCACGCTTCTTTAACATAGAGCCTGAGTTATAGACGCAGCTGGGAACAAAGCCAGCATCATGTGACCAGGCAAGTCTCTGGACCATAAGTGATTTGCAAACCTACTTTGGGAAGCACAGCCACAGATGTTTACTGATTTTTTTTTATTTTTTTTTTTTTAAAAGAGGCATTTTAGATTGGGTTGGAATGCCCCACACACCTCCTGACCTTTACACTGAAGAGTTAGTTTCATCTAGAAATTGCTTAAGTTACTTTCATTTTGAGAGCTTTTGGCACAGAATTGTGATCAGACTTCACTAAAATCAGATCTGAAAATATATCGCAGTTACTTGCATTTTAGTTTTAACATTTGTAAGATCTTGTTAAAGTGACTGACCGAAGGCCAACTTGGATTTCAAAGGTGGCTGTTTGACTTCCCAGGACTGGTTCCAGGCACCAGCCAAGCAAGCTCGTGCTTGGGGCAGCAGATTCTAAGGGGCGGCATTCTGTCCAACCTAGGGCGGCACGGCCGCCCTATTTTTTTCTTTTTTTTTTTGGTTTGCCGCTCCAGCCACCCTGTAGGGGGCGGCAGCGCGGAGGAGGGGAGCGCCCTGCTGGGATCAGGCTGCGCGCTCCATCTGCCCCAGCCGATGCCAGGTCTGCAGCAAGCCCGGCAGCCCGCATCCTTCCCTCCTCGCCCCGCCAACCGGAGCGGCGCGGAGCCCGCCCGGCAGAAGGGGCCGAGTGGCGAGCACCCCGCTGAAGGAAGCCCTGGCCACCCCCCTTCTCTCTCTCCCCCCCGCCCCCCGCTAGCCGGGGCGCGCACTCCGCTGCCCAGGGCACATCTGGTCCGCACGGTTTGTTTGTTTTTTGCTTGGGGCAGCTAACAAGCCAGAGCCAGCCCTGGTCTTTCCCAACTTTCAAAAAAATGTTACTTAAGTTATTCATATGGTAAGTCACTCAGTTGAGGACTGATGATTTTCATTAAATTGTTAGCTTATTTTTTTCCTCTTTATTCTAAACATTTAGAAACTCAAGATTCACAAAGTACACTATTTGGTGATAGATGAATTGACAGCCCATCATGTATTGCTGTAATGCACTGACACAGGCAAATGAGTACTCAAAGATATTAGTTGCTGAAGTCCTCTTTTCAGCCTTCAACTGAAAGAGAATGCTTCTATATCTCAGGGTACGTTTACACAAGGATAAAGCCCATGGCACAGCTGCAGCTGGCATGGGTCACCTGATTTGGGCTCATGAGGCTCAGGCTGAGACACTAAAAATTGCCGTGTAGACATTCAGGCTCGAGCTGGAGCCCACGCTCCACCCTCACAGGATCCCAGAGCTTGGGCTCCAGTCCAAGCACAAACGTCTACCCAGCAATTTTTCAGCCGCACAAGCACGAGTCAACTGACCTGGGCCAGCGGTGGGTTTTTTATCCCAGTGTAGATATACTGTCAAAGTTCCCAAGAGTGAGGGGCTGGATTTCTAAAAATGTATTTATAGAAACCCACGCTCTACAAGTGAGGTGCTACAGTGCAACGTAAACAAAGATGATACCTGTATAAATTCTGGAAGTTGTTATGGAGCACTCCTTGGTACTCTGTGGGGGCTCTTTTGTAACCATGGCACCTACATCATTTGTGGCACTTACGGGAGGCCTTCCAATTCCAGATGACTGTATTTTTGAGGTTATATCCCTTCAGAGGTTCCAGTCATGAGACTGAAATTGGTTCCTTATTCACAGTTCTTTATTCATAGTCCTCAATTCCTTAACCAAAGGCCAATTTTTTTTAAATCACCTTTTTAAAAAAATTTAACCAAAATTAGTCAATTATATATAACAACTTATATTAATAATTATTCACATTAAAAAAAAGGTAGCCTTTGTCTGGCTCTACATGACAAAATTCTTCTCAGAACACTCCAAATGACACATCCCAATGACCATTAGACTGCTCTGAAGTAGTTGGGACATGTCACTCCCTGACACAAAGCTTTATTCCTATGCTATATACTGACATATGTTGCACCCCCAATTCACTTAATCTTGTAAGTGATGCTTGAAGAAAGAACATGGTTTTGACTGGCTGTGACAAAAATACTTCTTGGATCACCCCAAGTGACAAGTCTGACTGTTATGAAGAGAGCACTCCAGGAACTGAAGCTTTGATTCTGGGCTAAATGCTACCAAATGTTTTACCTCCGTTTCTAGTTTGTATTCTTTGTAAGTAAACATAATATGCATATAAAAGTCATTAAAAGCAACCAATATTCAACCAGTTTGTTGCAAATCCATTTATGTTTTCACAAATTATATGGATGGTTACAAATAAAGAAGGCTATAGGAACCCTGGTTTGTTCTTAGACAAATTATGAACAGGAAAAATGGCTAAATTTACCTGCAGGCAAGCCAGGAAGCAGAGTATGCTTCAACTTCCATCTGGCGACTGGACCTATAGCTACTGTGGGAAGGTTTGCCGCTTGCGCGTCAGGCTCTTTTCCCATACCATTGCTAAGCACCATTTTGTCGCATCTCCTTTCATCTGTCAAGATGTTAGATGGCCATATCATATAAGACCTAGCTTAATGCATACTGCTGCTGACTGGTTTCTGATGGTTTCTAAAACAGAACACAGTGGGCATCACTAGAGGGCTCACCAACTACTTAAAACAGTCTCCTCTATTCTTATACACTACAGGTAGCTGAACCAGCGTTGCTGTGATAGTTGTACAACTGCACTGTGGCTTAATATTTTTTCCCCCTAAGAAACTTTGAGAACTCTTTGGCTGGAATATCTCCATTTCCTATCTTTATTATTTCCAGAAATTCCATCATAAAAATACCAACTCTCAGTTTGACCAAGTTAGTGGAAACAGACAAAATGGTTCCTAGTATTATATGGTACCCCAACAACTTTGTATCTGTAATGAGTGTCTTTGCTTTAATAAATTTTAAAGTGTATGCAAATAACTGATGTCCTGTCAAGATAATCAACATCTGAAACATTTTAAATAATTAATAATAATAATACTGTGTGACAGATGGCAATTTCCTGAAATATCCTGGATAAACCTTACTGAATTAAGTGTACTACTTTTGGGGCTTATTGCATTAAACATGCAGTTGTTTACATGTTATTGTAGGATTGTAGGTAACTTTTCTAGGAGACTTTAGCAAGTTTACACCTCGCTAAAATGATAGGTGCGACGGTGCCATCCATAAGGCTTTATAGAAATATGCTTATGGATGTATATACTGTATATAACATAACTAGAATGTGTTTTATGCTACACATGCCATGTAACCTATCTCTGTAAAGGTTATGATCTACTGAATCTATTAATCTATTTGTATGCATGTATCATTTTTGTATTCAAAGTTATAAATATTGGCTGCATACTTGTTTGAGTCTAAGTAGGCTGTAGTGAAGCAGTTGGTCAGCTTCCTGAGAAAAGACTATTCTCAGTTAGTGCCCAATCAAGAAACACTTAAGCCAACAATGAACTTGAAGACACCAATCCACATCTAGGCTTTCCTAGGAATGTGGCTTGGCTGGTAAGGAACTCAGTCATGCATGGACATGTGACTTGCCCAGGTGACTCCAAAACTCCATTTTGTAGCTGGTGCATAGAAGAGAGAAGGGAGTCTCCACCCACAAGAGAAAATCTATTTAAGCCCATGAGAGACCCCTCCATTTTGTCTTCAGCTGGCTAAAGAGAGCCACTCCACCCCCAAAGACACCTGAAAGAAACTGGATCAAAGGACAGTGACTGCAAGGGGTGTGAGTGATTGCTGGACCCAGACTAAAAGGAGATTAGTCTGTAAAAGGAAACATTCTGGAACTGGTGAGGATTTTATCTGTATTCAGTTTCTAACTGTATTAGACACAGACTGGCGTGTTTTATTTTATTTTACTTGGTAACTTACTTTGTTCTGTTACTATTTGAAACCACTTCCATGCCGTCTTTTCCTTGCCACGCAGTGCATGGTCAAATGCATC
>NW_020664462.1:28891666-28997358 GCF_002925995.2 Terrapene triunguis | reverse complement strand
TTTGACTACATTTATTTCAGAAGCATTTTGGCTGTAGAGCAGTGTTACCTACTCCTGGAAACTCCAGATCGAAGACCCCTGAACTATATAAAGGACAGACTAAACTTTTCATTAGTGCGCTAGCTCTGAGATGAAGCTATTATGAACTTGCAACCACAGAAAGGATCCCTTTAGGTCTAATCACCCCCATGTTGGACTGGGGGTGATCTCTGGTAAGCTTATTGGCATGCATGTAGGTTTTTTTTAGTTTTTAATATTTTCTTTCTAGAATTATAATTTTTCCTTTTACAATAAGAATAAATAAGCTTGTATAGAAAGAGGAGTGTTGTAGCTTAACTGTGGGCAAATTACACTGTTCTCAGTCTCTGAAGAGAAAAAAAGCAGATCTGCTTAGGCAGTCTGTCTTTGGCTGGGACTAACACAGTGAAGGTAAGGAACTGTTCAGCCTGGAGATATCCTAGTCAGAAGGGTGTGTCTCCACCCAAGAGAGGCAACACCATGTGAGTCAGAAGCCCGAGAGGGCCACAGAGGGGAAATACAGGGGCAAGTTGCCTTGAACTGTGACAGATACATGGAAAAGAACTACAGAGGGCAGATGAAGGGTTTTTCCTGGGGTAGGGATATTTTTTTCTGGTTAATTAAAGGTATTGGAAGGCGGCCTGTTCAGCATGCTAATATCTTCAACGAAAACACATCTTGTGTTCTTTCAACTTACTTGCTGAAATGAGCAGAACTCTGATGGAAATAGGAGAGGGTCACATCATATTTTTTCCTCTGATCAGACTAGGCTGCAAATGTAATGATTAAGATACATGGTTCTTACTTAATGAAATTATGTTTACTCAATTGATGTAATTCACTGCATTTGTTCCTTTAATACTGAAATTGCAAAATAAAGCAGTTGATATTTATCATAACAGCATAATTAACTGAGTAATTGTTGTTGAAATCACCAGTGACCAGAAGTAACTATATTTAGGCATTCCTAAGGATTTGCATTCTAAGACCCTGTTCTGCACAGAAGAGAAATTTCTTCATGAACTCCTTCGTAGTTTGGTGCAGTCTGCCTCTGCATAAGGAAGCTTTTATGGTCAAGAATCCTGACAACCAACTACTACACCAAACGTAGAGGAGGAATCTTTTGTAACGGTGTGTGCGCCAAAGGGTCGGTGAAAGGGTTTTTATAAATTCATACATTTTAATGCCAAAATGGAACATTAGGTCATCTAATCAAACCTCCTGTGTAATGCAGACAATAGAATTTCATTCATTTCCCCCTGTGCTGGGCCCAATAACTTGTTTAACTGAATCATATCTTACAGAATGGCACCTAGGCTTACTTTGAAGATATCAATAGATGGAGAAATCATTGCTTCCCGTGGTAGTTTGTTCCAACGGTTAATCACAGTCATTGTTAACAGTTAACTTTAAATTTGCACTTAATTTCTAATTTGATTTTTGTCTGGCTTCAGATACCAACCAGTGGTTCTTGTTATGCCTTTTCCCACTAGATTAAAAAGCCCATTAATACCCAATATTTGCTCCCTGTGAAGATACAAGCTAAATCAAGTCATCTCTTCCTCTTTTTGATAAGATTCTTTTTCTGGGTTTGTATAGCTCCTACCATACCAGGGTCCTGATCGATGATGCTCTTAAATGCTATGGTCATACAAATAATAAATAGGTTTAACAAGATTGGTCTCTCACAGTAAGACAGTGGTTCTCAAACTTTTGTATTGGTGTCCCCTTTCACACAGCAAGCCTCTGAGTGCGACCCCCCTTATAAATTAAAAAAATGTTTTTATCTATTTAACACCATTATAAATACTGGATGAAATTTGGGATAGAGGCTGACAGCTCGCGACCCCCCATGTAATAACCTTATGACCCCTTGAGGGGTCCCAACCCCCAGTTTAAGAACCCCGGCTATAAGATTTCTCCAGTACGTGAAACATTTTTATAGCTTTTGCCTGCACCCTCTCCAATTTTTCAGCATCCTTTTTAAAATGCTGACACCGGAACTGGACATAGTATTCCAGTATTAATTGCATAAATTATATACTGAAAGGTAAAAATCACCCCCTAACTCCTACTCTCCTGTTTATACATCCGAGGATTCCAACAGCTCTTTTTGCCACAGCATCTCAGCTGAAGCTCATGTTGAGTTGCTTGTCCAGTATGGGCACGTGTACACTGAAGCTGCTAGTGAACCTCCGAGCCCAGACTCACACCTGCTGATTTTAAAATGTTTATCCCTAGCAGATATGATCTAACAACCTCATTTACTAATGGGCTGGAAGATACTTCATACTCCTCAAGTGATATGCACATCATCCAGTTTCTTTCCAAATACATAATAAATATATATTTATTCACCACTTCTGCCTTTTTTGCATCATTAATGATTTTTCCATCTTCACCTAATAATGGGCTTGTACCATTGCTAGAATTTCTTTTGTTGCTAACCATGATTAAAAAATGAAGTGAAATGCCAAAAATCTGAAATGGCATCTGTGACATTTCACTCCATATTCTTTATGAAAATATGCTTATGATATGAATATGACGTAACAGATATACTTTATGCAAGATGGGTCTTGTAAGGTATCATTGGAAAGGTTATAATTTATTGAATGTGATTATCCAATTTGTATGCATGAATCATTTCTGTATCTAAAGTTAGGAATATGGACTATGTAACAATTACAACTGGGCGTGTATTGGGAAGACACTCACCAGACGACAGGCCATCAAATTTCATGAGCCATCAGGAAGGAACAAAACCACAAAGATACTAATCTCTCTCCCTCCTGTGAGGCGCCCAGGGATGTAATTGTGAAACTATTAAGTCAGGTCGTCTTGTCACCGGATACTAAACATTACCTGGACTTCTTGTAAGTTTCCCAGTAGAAGGGAAGAGGGACAAGTTTGGGAAATAAAAGACTCCTGTCTCATGTAAATCCTATTTAAGGGTGGGGAAGAAGGCAAACGGGACTCCTCCTCTCCACGGCCTGTCTGCCCAAGAAGAAAGCTACCTAAAGGGAAGGCGGAGGGGGGGAGGGTCCAGACTGAGATAGGGATCCAGTCCAAAGATAAATATAACTGGAACTCTGAACCACAGAAACTTTGCAACCTGCCTAAAATAACATTTAGGGTAAGAAATTACATTTTGTAACCTGTTTCTTAAGTATATTGAGCTTCACTTGCATACTTTGGTTTATTTGCTCAGTAATCTGCTTTGTTCGGTCTTATCTCTTATATTCACTTAAAACTCACCTTTTGTAATTAATAAACTTATTTCTTGTTTATAGCATAACCCCATCTGTACAATTCATAATTGAAGGGGGGAGGGGGATAAGAAGTTGTGCATACCTTCCTCCACATTGAGGTAGGAGGCGAATTTCATAATATATCTTTGGGTCTGCACTCCAAGGGAGGTGGACACCTGAGTCCTGGGACAAGTCGTTTAAGCTGAGCCTTTCCAGTGTCTGTTTTGTTCTGCAGTCTGGTGTGGCCCTGCCTGTTTGCGCTGGAGGAAGCTTAATAGCTTGGCTCGGCAAGACAGGCAAAAAGGTTGCCAAGGTTGGCATAATAGGCAGGCTCAGTGGTATCTCAGAACCACTGAGCCTGCCTATTATGGTGGCATCCAAAAGAGGGCAACTCGTCACAGCATCATTTAGAAGAGAATACTGCAGAAGAGCTAACAGTGATTAAAACAGAGACCATCTGTGCAACAAAACAAACCAATTCAAAAGAGCATGACAGACTTTAAAATTGCATATGTAGTTAAAAATTAATTACAAAAAAATGTTAGGCTCTTTCTTCAATGAACACCCATGAGAAGTGATTTAAGACAGTCTTCCTTTTTTGTGATATTGAGCCACCTCCAGGGCTGACAAGTAGGGTAGAAGGGGAGACAATTGTACCAGGGCACCAAGCTCAGAGAGCTCCCAAAAAGTCTGTAAAGTCTGTGTGAATAAAGTACTGGTATCTCCAGAAATAAATTTGACTGATGAATACAAGCAAAGAGATGATGAATTCAAGACTGAAGTACAAGCTAAATATAAGCAAAAAGAAAGCTGTCAGTGATAAGAATGTGTTAAGAATGCAGTAAAGAAGCTAGAAAGGTAAGTTTCTGTATGATTTATTTTAATATTTTCAACTTATAATGGTGCTTTTCTTGCCTTTTTCTTAGCAAATGAATGAATATCATTGAAACTGACCAATCTTCCAGACCACTTTGCAAGAGTTGCTAGGCCATTAACTCTTGACTGACCCCTAACTGCACGGTGGCAGTTATCCACACACTTGAGCACACTAAAAGATCTTTCTACGCTGGCCCCGGACCCTGGTATGCAGCAAAATAGGTGAAGTGCAACAATCAGGTTGGGGAAGAGGTTTCAGAGAGATTTCATGCAGCTTAGTTAGTGAAATGGCAACAGTATTTTTGGGTCAATGTCTTCTTTGCAAACGCGATTGCAAAACACCAGTTCCTCTTTTACATCACCAGAGATAGTGAAATAAAGATTCAGAATGCTGAAAAGCATGGAGGGCAACTTCAACCTTTTCAAGCAAGACCCATGGAAATTCAAGTTTTTGACAGATATATTACAAGTGCAGCAAACTGTTTTTTGAGGCCACCTACAACAGAGACTACGATGTAAAAGAAAACACCGTCCCAGAAAAGTGTCCTTTACAGGCTTGTCTTGATCACCTGTGCCATCACCTTTATTTTTGGATGGGCGTATTGCCCCTGGAGAATCAATACCAAAGTTTTGCTGCAACATGAACACATTCATCATAAATTTCATTCCATTTCTCTCCCAACTGTGCCAGTTCAGTGAGAAGTCCTCAATGCTGTCTCTTTCAACATCAAGCATAGCATCTCCATGCTGAAGGACCAAATTCCATTCATTGATGAGGATTAGAATTTTCAGCCAAACTGAGGAAAGTAGAACATAAAAGTTAACTATATGTATATTACCAGTCCAGCAATATCACTTCTGGTTTTGGCAGTCAGGTTTAATTCAGACAACTCATTCAATGCCATTTGTAAGCCTTTCAGGTTCTTGGCAAAAGAACACATACACAGTCAATACACCCAGCCCACTACATAACTGACATGAAATGGAATGAATCAAGACTTTCCCACTGCTGTCGGACATGTGATGAAAATACTGTACAATGGCTGACGGTATCCAAAGAATGTAATACAATCAATTGATGACTCATCTGAATCAGCACAAACCAAGTTCAAAGTATTCAATCCATGTGAAGAAAAACGTGCCCGAGGATTCTGTTGAAGCATTGCCTGATCTCCAGAGGCCTGCCGTGCCACATTGGCACAGTACCATCATAAACTTGACTACAACAGTTTGAAATCTAATCCATGTTCACCTATGGTGTTGTGAATCATTTCTGCTATTCCCTCAGCAGTCTTCTTGGTAAAGTCTTTGAAGCACAAAAAAAATGTTCCTGAATCACAAAGTTATCAGTAGGTATTTGATAAATGTATCTGATCAATAGTGTTTGTTCCTTGTGTGAGCTGTCTGGATGCATCAGAAATTACTGAGAAGTAGTTGGCCTCTTCAGCTTCACCTCAGACTGTTTTCACACCTTTCCCTGTGCATTCTTGAATAAATTAATTTTGGCTCAGGTGATAAGTAGCGCATTTGAACTCTCTATGTTGCACCTGTGCCTTTTTACATCGTCTGCATGATCACCCAAAATCCAATCATACTTGGCTAACAACTCAGTAACATCCAAGAAATTGCCATTGGATTTATCACCCAGCTTACCACTCAAGCAACAGAAAACTAATCCTCATTCTTCAAGAAATAAAACATCTAAAATGTGTTCCAGAGTTTCCTTCCACTTTTCTTTTTCATTTGCAAAATTTGTCTTCAGCAGTGAGTGGATGGTTTTATCATCTTTTAATCTTCTTCTTGCATTCATCTATTTCACATAGCATATTATGCTTTTTCCATGGTCAGGTTTTGTTTACACAGCTGTGCATGGTAGGCGGATGAAGCTTCCCCTCAGGGAGGCCAGCTCCCTGTCCCGCCTCTTCCACCTGCAGCCCTGCCCACATTCCACCTCTATCTGGCCCCAGGCCCCGCCACCCCTTGCCATGTCCCTCCTCTCCTCCACCCTGCTCACGAGGGTGGGGGGGGTGAGGATGGATACGACGAGTGATGGGGTCTCGTGGGAAAGGACAGTGAAGGAGAGGAGGGAATAGAGTGGAGGACAGGAGTGAGAAGGGACTCACCAGGCAGTGGCGGGGGCCTCGGGGAAGGGACAGAGCAAGGAGGGGAAAGAGACAGAGCACAGGCATGGCCACCGTGGCCCAGGCATCCAGTGGCAGGTTGGTGGTGGGCTGCACCAATGGAGGCTTATACTCCCCAGGTCTATTACACCCGCCACCCATGCAGCTTAGTGGGACTAAGGTAGGAAGAACACCTTGAGTTGCTGCATCCTGGGGAAAAGTCAATATGGAATGCAATAAACAGCATGCTACATCACTGCTATCCAGTTCAATTTTTTCTCCATTTGAAAAACTATACGAAAGAAGCACACAGGGAAACTGCTTTCCTTAGGTATCCCTTTCTGGGTGGATTTTTCTCTTGCAGTTATGAAGCACAAATCTGTTTATGTCACCCTGTTTTACAGGCCCTGCATGTGAAAGAAGGTTCTTAACAGAAAAATGGGATGATTATTGTTCATCCTTATCCTCTAAATATTCTTCCTCCTCTTGCAGATACAGATCTCAAAGAATTACCATCATCTTTCTCTCCTTCGCCATGCCCTGGTTTCCATCTAAAAATATTCTAGAGTTCTTTTCCCTGCTTCTTGTTCTGTAGTTTTTCTCCACTTTCCTTTTCTTTATTTCTGTGCCTGACTTGTATACACTCTTCATAGTTGATGGTCTGAGGGTAAGCAAAATTCAGCGCAGTGTTACCAGCGTCAAGGAAATTTGCCTAGATCTAGGCACCAGTTTCCAAACAGTGGTTCTCAATCACAGCTGCTGCAGGAAGCAGGAGAGTGTGCTCTGTCCTCTCCTGCCCCTCCTCCTCACCTATTTTAGCAGGATGGGAGTGGGGGAGGAGGGAGCAGAAAGAGACACACAGCTCAGGGGATATCCACTCCAGCCTGTGGGCGGGGACAGCTCCTCTGCTCCCTCTCCTCTCCCTGCAGCATGTGGTGCCCGGTAAGAGAAAGGGGAAGAGGCGGGAAGAGCACTTCAAGCTGCCACCCTGAGCCTGAAGGGGAGAGTGGGCTGGAGACCCTCCTGCGGCTCCAACCTCAGCCTCTGGGGGTGTGAAGAATCCCAGAAGCAGAGGTGAGGCTGGATGGGAAGAACTGACAAGGGGCTGAATTGATGGGAATAGACTGATCTATTAGAGAAAAAGGGGAATTGTCAGATCTAGTTATGCGTTTTTCCTAACCTCATGGAACTGACAATTAAACACAGCTTACATTATCTTCTTACAACTGAGTCCATATTTCAAGAATACAGTTTTAGTGAAAGTTTCTGTCGTAGATAACTATATTATTTAACCCATCTACAGTAAAGCATACCCTGGGGTGAAACAGGATGGAGTGGGATCCCAGCAAACATGATGTACCAGAGCCCTAAATTTGTCTTGACAGGCCTGGCCAACTCTATTTTGCCACTAAGTCACTATACAACATAAAGACAAAGTGATGAAAAGAGCAATGTTTTACTATCTGCGCGTCTGCAGTTTAATGCTATTTTGTAAATGGCTGTTTCTCATTTGTGCATGTGAAAGCTGCAAAATATTTATAATCTTCTGTATTTAGTATATAACTAGCAAAGTGTTAAGTCTGTTTTCTTTTAGGTATTATTCATGATATACAACAGGGGTGGTCAAACTTATGAATCTCTGAGCCGCATACGACAATCTTCAGAAGTTCGAGAGTTGGGACGTGCCTGCCGGGGCTCGGGGCTTCAGCCTGTTCCTGCTCAAGCCCTGGCAGGCACACCCCATGGGGCTGAAGCCCCGAGACTCTCCACCACACTAGCAGAAGCCAGAGATTGCAGAATGTGTGTGGGGAGGGGGTTCACATGCCTCTCCTGATTTTTGCCAGGGTTTGCTGGTGCTGCCAGGCCCCCTCCCTACACAGCAGCTGCTGGAGCCAGAAAGCTGGGAACTACAGCTGGCCGTGGGGAGAGGCAATGGCAAACAGCTGGGAGCTGCAAGGAAAGCTGCTGCTTTTGCTGGTGCCTCTCCCCACGGGCCTAAAGCAGCGGCCCCTCCCTGCAACTCCCAGGTGTTTTCCACTGCCTCTCCATGTAGAGCTAAGAGCTGGGAGCTGCAGGGAGCGGCCACTGCCGGTAAGTTGGGGGGGGGGGGGGGGGGGTGTTTGTGACTCAGGCTGTTGGGGGGGAGCAAACCTTTAACTTGTGCCCCCCCAGCAGGCAACTCTCATCTCTGGCAGAAGCCCCTAGCCTCACCACACCGCGGCAGGGCAGAAGACCCAAGTTCCCCCCCTACAGTCTGGTAGGCGGAGAATGGACGAGGAGGGAGTGGAGAGCTCCGCGAGCCACAATTTAACTATAAAAGAGCCACATGTGGCTCACGAGCCATGGTTTGGCCACCTGTGGACTATATAATAATGCTGTATGAATAATATAACTTATTAAACAGTAATTCTGTGTGTTTGAGTTCCATATGGAACTACTCCATTCCATTTGGAATGACTCTAGTTTTAGAAGCAGAGATCAGTACAGAAAATAGTTTATTATGAATGCAGGAAAACTTCTGTAATCTCTTTAGTTAAAACTGAATTGACACACTGGCAAATTTGAAGACACAGACAGTTATAAAACAATTCTGTAGGGACAGGCACTGCAATGAATATTATTTTCATACTACAGTTTTTACTACTCGTGTAATGATGGCAGACTGCAATATGATATATTGCAGATGTTGATGTAGTTGATATTTCCTTTTTTGAGGAACTTTGTACCATAAAAATGGGAGTGTCCCCCACTGCAACACATTCTATCATGACCATTGCAAGTTTAACAAGTCAGGGACTGCATCCTAACTCATCAGATTAAAGCACCTGTAATACTTTAAACAAATGTTTAAGACAATTAAAACAGTTGACAACACTAATCCATACTGTTATGTTTAGAGCCTTACAATAGATTAATAAAGAAATTTGAATCCAATCCTGTGTTATCAGAAAGCAATGGTTCAGGAAGTAGTTATCAAGTAATCATTTTATCTGGAAGACTGACTTACTCTCAGCATTCAACATCGATTGACAATACCACCAAAAGGGGAACACGCAGAAGAGTCAATCTTCTGAGCCTGAAATAAACAGAGAAAAGACCAATACTATTGTGAAATCTGTCCTATCCTGAGAGTTGATAGTACTCGCTAAACACATTTTTTTTTTCCTTTTCATACCAATAAAGAACCTACAGAGCTCTATTTTATGCTATTTAAACCATGCTTTTTTAAGCACCGGGAAATAAAAGGATGGTTTTCCCCTTCTCAAAGTAGTATGAAAACTTAGGGAAATTCTTGTTTGCTGGAGAGACTCTTTAAATTGCCTAGATTTTAAATATATCTAAAAACCACCCAGGCCCAATTTTGTCCCATAAGACTCTAAATGTCATCACTCTGGTTAAATGCAGAACTACACATCAGCTAACTGAATGCTGAATTGAGGTCCAGTGGCTTCTCAGTGAAATCACTCAAGACAGCCATATAGTCAAAACATTCACAAGATTTCATATGCTTGCTTTTAACACTAGCATACGTAGTAATATATAAATCTTGATTGGAAACTTCTCATATGAAAGCCTTCCTCCACTGGGAAAGATTTGTATTGCAAATAAATCCTCTAGGAAACTTCATTTTGTACTTGTACAACTGCTCAATCCCCTGCCAACTGCAGGTAACATGCTCCACTTGTGGAAAGTCAGGGGATAATTAGTATAACTAGAATTAGTATATATGCATCCGAAGAAGTGGGTTGTAGCCCACGAAAGCTTATGCTCAATAAATTTGTTAGTCTCTAAGGTGCCACAAGTACTCCTGTTCTTTTTGCGGATACAGACTAACACGGCTGCTACTCTGAAACCTAGAATTAGTATAGTGCACTTACAGTTATCCAGAAACAGTTATACGTTTGGCATAAAACAGCTGGAATGTTTTCCATGGATTTAAGGGGAAAACCTGTAATCAATATATCAAGTGGCTATTTCCTGGCTTTTAAATTGCTCCACACTCTCAACTCTAAAGTCACAGCAATTTGTGTACACAACTATCTATTTGTTACAGATTGCTAGAACTGCTGAACAACCTACCTTTTCTTAGTGATACTGAATAACAAAGTTTAAACTATATATTGAATTCATTTACTCAACCCCTTTGTATTATGCAGCGTACAAGACAAATGTTATAGCAAAGCCCAGCTGACTGAAGAAACTGCCTCAGCCTCACTGTCCATTGTTACTGCCTCCCTCCTCCTCAGTGGATGCAGCGACACTCCAGCCTCCAAGCATTACTGTAATACAAATAATAAATAACTGTGCTATTGCAACTTGCATCAATATAGTTAATCAACACTAGTTATCCTGATTCAGGTGCACACAGTGGTTGCCCATCCATAAGTAGCATGTCCTGAAAGCATTATAGCACTGTGGATTACTTCATAGTGTCTATTATACAGTGTACTTTTATACCCATTCACATAATGTTTGTTCCAATGGATGCTTCAAGCAATTCTATCCAGCTCTAGCTCATGCACCATGAGGGGCAGGGAACAGACTTAACAAATGAGATGGAGAATCAGCAGCTTCCCTTTGATCAGTTGCCAGAGCGACTCAGACCCTGGATCCCCTTATTATGCTGAACACCTTGATTACCAGTGCCAAAAAAAGCAATAAGCTTGATTTCTCTTTTCATTTTAATTCTGCTATTATTTCAAATTACTGAGATGCAAAGTAAAAGCAAATAAGCTAATGCTTTCCATCTCCCTAGGATCCAAAGATGGGAGGAGCCAGGCCCAGAGGGAGTTCACACCCTTCCTGTGTGTCCAAGCCAGTGTCCCTCTATCTCACCCACCTTTCAAAAAAAAAAAAAACAAAACACGCTATGCAATATGGACCCTGCAGGATGTACCTCTTCTCAGGGGCTGGAGGGATAGGACAAGTGGATAATGAAGTGCTAAGTGGAAGTGGATTTACTTGGAGAGCACCAAATCAGCTTTTCTGTACCTCTCAGCTAGTGATCTTATTCTATGTTCTCTTTTTAAGATATAAAGAGCATGGGAGATGCTGATGAGGGAGATGGACTCCTTAGGGCTTGTCTATACTGGCTCTTTACAGCGCTGCAACTTTCTCGTTCAGGGGTGTGAAAAAACACCCCCCTGAGCACTGCAAGTTTCAGTGCTGTAAAGTGACAGTGTAAACGGTGCACCAGCGCTGGGAGCTTGTGGAGATGGGTTTTTTATAGTGCTGGGGCTGCTGCACAGAATATGCCTGGCAGAAGCCAGTGACATAAAATTCCACAATGAATTCACTGAAGCAACTTTAAAAGAAAAGAAAAAGATACTCCAATAAAACAAATACAGAGGGAGTAGTGCTTGCTTGTATGTGGCCATGTGTCTGCTAACCGGCCTTTGATTTTTATCCCTTGTTTTCCAGATTAATCCCTTAGGGGAATTTTTTTTAAGTCCTAAATAAGGCCTTATTTTTAATTCTATTCTTGCATCCTTTTATGCTGCTCTGGAGGTGAAGCAACTGAGAGCAGCCATGGAGAGAGAAATGGACAGAGTTGAAGCCACAGAATATAACCTCAACTACTCTCAGAACTGCATGCACCCAATTTAAATGGTGACTGAGCTAATGTTCTGGGCTGGCAGGAGCATTGCACTGGGAAGCCTAATTGTATTGATACAGCTCTTATACCAGTGCTGGTTGTCTGTACTGATACTGCAATGATGCAGTGTCAATGAAAGGTAACAGTGCCTAGCCTTGCTCCAAGGAAATGCTGTATCAACAGCAATATGAACATCTATGTACCACTGTAAGCAGTCTTGACATACAATGTATTTCATGTGGTAGTGAGTGCAACACCAAAATTCTCTAGTATAGAAAAGGCCAAATTAGGTTAGCACAGCAAATAAACCCTGCTTCTAGGAATAGAGAACCTTTGTGGCACCAAGCTTCTCTGCTCCACGTGGGAAGAAGAGTGGATCTGAAAACTACACCTCAAAAGGCTAGAGTAGCAACTGGGGAAGTGAGGAAAGAGTCCTGACATAGCTAGTGCAACCGAGGCACAGTGAATTAAAAACGAGTGTTTGGAGGTAATTTATAGGAAGTGGTGCCAGCCTGAGACACTGCTAATCTTCACCAAAACCAATCCCATGTTCTGGTACCTGCAGAGCTCCTAAGAGAAGTAGGAAAATGTTCAACCTGCTCTGGCTCTCTCAGGGGTGCTGGAACAATTTTTATAGTAGGGGTGTTGAGAGCCAAACTGTAAACCCTGTATGAAGTGATTTCCATTATAAGACAGGGGGTGCAGTAGCACCCCCCACACCTCTAGTTTCAGCACCTATGGGCTCTCATCTGGCCTGGCTCATAAACATGCAAGAGAGATGTTCCACAGCTGGAGATACCTGTCCTGTTGAGATCCTGAACTCTGCTGCAGCAGGAGCAGCTCTTCTCACAACACTCACCCCAAAAACCTCCCCTACTGAATGCAACCACTACCTGACCACCCTTGACCAAGCCAGAGACCAGTCATTTACACAGCAACCTCTTTTTAAGAGGCATAGAGCAGGAACAGCACATGTACTACAGGTCAGGACTCAGGAATAAGTTCCTGCTGCTGTGCCAGTACAAGTTTGCATGGCTGCTACACAGAATGTGCCTGGCTGAAGCCAGTGACATAAAATCCCACAATGAATTCACTGAAGCAACTTTCAAAGAAAAGAAAAAGATACTCCAATAAAACAAATACAGACTGCTCTGAACAAATTATAACAGTACCTGCTATACTTCCAAAGGTCTGTTCTACAGCGAGCTTTGTGCAGAGGAAGGCTGCCCTCTCCCTGAATTATGGGGCCTCCTCTTGAGCCCACAGTTCCCAGCTGCTCCCTCCTCCCCACAGGCCAGTCAGTGACTCTGGGGGCAGAGGTCACTGGGTGTTTTTCAAAAAGGTGGGGAGGGAGCAGAAAAGAAGGGAAGAGATTAGATATTGAAAAAATATTGTCTGAAACTGAAACAACTCCTGAATTGCCAGGGTCAAGAGAAGAGATAGGTATCTCAGCAGATTCCAGTGACAGTGCCAGCACCCTCCCCCGGGCACTCAGGAAAGAGGAGTGTGCTGGTTCTTACAAGCACAACACTGAGGAGGAGTTGCAGCTTTCATACACTGTGTCCTTCTGAAATACCAATTACCGGTACCTAAATTTGACACTTGAATAGTATGAATACTAGTTTCCAGAATTAGCATTATGTCCTTAAAGTGCTTTATTTTTTCCATCTATACCTGTACATATGAAGCAAACTTTTATTTTAAAAAAGAACACATGTTCACCTTGGACTCAAATAAATCTAGTTTACTTTTCTCTATATTGGCGGATTACATATTTTCATTCTGATGAGAATGAGAGTGAAATTGGACTAATCAATCTGAACTCCACACCAGTGCTACAATGTTTGTCTTATGAACACAACAGGGAAAAGTTAAATCAGAGTAAAAGTTTTAACTGAAATGTCAACAATGAAAACCAACTCTTATTAAAACTTAAAGTGAAGGGCCTTAAATCAAGTGTTGCTTTAAGACAACTTCTGGAGACTACAAACATGGTATAGTTAACCATTCTGAATGAAGGCAGGCTTTGCACAATTCTACTAGGATCATTTAGCTCAATGCTAAAATTAATTCCCAAGTACAGTAAAATGGGAGATTGTGTCCTTTCTGACAATTTGAGCCAACAAAACAAGCAAATGTTACTTTATTTCAGACAAGATTTCATTTATGACTAAATACTTCTACAAATACGACAAGCAAGAGATAAAAAAATCAATGCACAAAAAGCAACATTGCAGATGACTTTATATTGCATGTACCCCAAAAATTCTAACTACTGTACTTAGTTTAAAAGTGACACATAGTCAGCAAATATCTCTATTCAACCTGCTGCTATATCAGTAAGTAAATCCTTCTGATAGGAGGTCCTTCATTTACCAAGATAACCAGGTTACAAGATAAAACCACAAATCTCACTAAATGACATTTAAAACTTTGAGCAGTTGAGCTTTCCAAGAACTGTTGTTCTATTTGTTAAATACTACAAAATGAGCAAAGTAATTAAGAGTTTAGTGAAGTGTTCCAATGGATTTTAATCAATTATTAAAATATTTAATTGCAAATTGGATTCAAAAAATGTAAATTTAAGAAGACCACCAAGCAGATTACATACATTTAGTGAACTTGGAAAAAAAATCTACTTGTTGAGGAAAGGGGTTTTATTTTTAAATGGGCTTGTAAAATATTTGATTTTCTCCATTATTAGAATACGGTGAAGTCAGTAGATGTGTCCAAGGCGGTAAGTTTTCCAGACAGAAAAATACTTACTTACTGCCGTTCAAGTTTCCCCAAACATTTTAGAATAAACAGTGAGGAAATGAACTATTAAAGAAGTCTGTGGCTTGACCGAAGAGTAGCCTGGAAATGTAGGGAGATGCTTTGTTATGACTATAAACTAAAATAAAGGTAGAATTATGTTTTCAGGAAAGAGAACATAGAAAATTAAAGTTGGGTCTGCCAGCCACCCTTTCCAACTCTCACAGTAAACACAATTTGTGCTCTTTGCACACAATTGAGCAAGTGAATAATCTTATTTATAAACTCTGTCAAGACTTGCCTGCTGTATGTTTTATTAATGTCCACATATTTTATCCGTAAGGAGTTTGTTTCACAGAAGTGAATTAAGCTATTTTTAAGCAATTCATAGAAATACCTCATGGTTCCAATGACCTATAAATTAAAGTTAATAGGTCTCCTGGGTTTAGCTATGTAGTCTGATGTTACTCAATGATTTATTCACATCCATTACTTCTTATAAATTAATTCTCCTTAACTATTCCCGATGGTGCCTTACATTTTAAAACAAGAAATGGCTGCAGCACTATTCATAGTTAAGCAAACTTCTCCCCTTACATTTTGACCCATCAGGTAAAATGTATAGTTCATACGCCATGGAGAGGCAATGCAATCTAGTGGAGACAGCACTGGATTGGAACTCAGGAGACCTGGGCTCTATTCCTGACTCTACCACTGGCCTGCTGGGTGAGCTCGGGCAACTCACTTCAACTCCCAGTATCTTAAGTTCTCTCATCTGTAGAATGGGGGAAATGACACTGATCTCAATGTGTAAAGCACTTTGATATCTATGGATGAAAATCTGAGATATAAGAGCTAGGTATGAATATATTATGCACAAAGATTAGTGCAGTATTCAAATTACAACCGTCCCCCCATATTACGGCATTTTAAAATATAAAGTATCATTTGAAATAAAAGATAAACAAGCATTCATAAAAAGAAGATTGTATAAAATAAAATGAGCTTTGCGATGTAGAACAGCATTTAATCTTTGCGCTAACAAAACATTCAATCTACTCAACACTAACAGGAGCATTTCCTTGTAACATCTGCCTTCTCATGTCAACACACTGATGTTGAATTACTGGTGACATCTTGGAATCTGCTCCCTGACAAACAAGGCTTTTGTATCTGTCTGGATACAACAACCTGACAAGTGGGCCTGGTGCTGTCCCTCCTGTCTCCTCCCACCAGCCCACACTGAGACAATTCACTCTTCCCATTCATCCACCAGCAAAAATAAAACCCAAATTTGGCAACAGATTGCCTCCCATACACCAGTACAGATCTGCTGCTGTAAAAGCACCCCTGCCTTGACTGCCACTTATGTAAAGCCTATACAGGGGCAGCCTCCTTCTCTTCACACCCCAACTCCTCAGCCAGGTGACACTCTTCCCTTCGCACCACCCAGAGATCCCAGCTCAGAAAGCTACAGGCATAAGGACAAAAAATTAAAACTAACGTCTAACAAGCTTGATCAACCCTGAAGTCATTATGAAACAGCTCAGACACACCAGCCCTGCACAGACCTCCTTCCCAAGACGTCCCCGGCCCCTCGACACCGCTCTTCTCCGCAGGGCATCCGGCCCCAGCGGCCCCCACAGACCCCCTCCGGGCATCCCCGGTCCCGAGCCCCCACCAGCCCCAGGACAGCCCCAGGGCAGCCCCTCCCTCTGTCCCCACACACGCACCTGTCCCCGCCCCCACCTCCGAAAACGGGTCCCTGACCCGATTGGCTAAGGGCGCGCGCAGGGAGCCCCCACTCGCATCCCCAGACCCTCACGCCTCGCGGGGGAGGGGGGGGTCTCAGTCCCTTTGCCAGCCCCACATTCGCAGCCCCCGTCATCACTCCCCCAGCCCAATAACCAGCGCAGCGCCCAACGGCCGGCGGGGCTTGGCCTCCAGCTCCGGCTCTCACCTGCACTGAGCACAGCGAGGCCTCCGCACTCTGCCCGCGACAGACGCGGTTCCAGCTTCCTCTAGCTGAGAATCCCACCCCAGCCAACTACCATCCCGTCCGCCTCGTCTCGCCGCGCCGCGCCTCGAATGGCTGGGGGCTGAGCCGGACAGGGCCTCCTCCCCTCAGGGGCGGGGAACTGGCGGGGGGGAGGAGCGCCCAGCCCCGTCGCCGCCGGGGGGGGGGGGGGGGCCCCCCCCCCTGCGGCGGGGTGGCGGGAGCTGGTTCCTACCCCCCCCCTACCAAAGCCAGCCATTTCATTGGCTGGGAAAGGTAAACCAAAGGGGTGCTCCGATTGGCTGTCTAGAGTCACTTTATCCCGCCCACCTGCAGCCACGGGACGCCAGGTGGAAAGCAGCGTCTAAGAGGGTGGGATCAGTGCCAGTGGCTATGGGAGGGGAGAGGTCAGGTGGGCGGCTTGCCCCAACCCGGGAGCAGACTTCGCTGAATCTTACTCTGGGGAAGCCCTAGCTTCTGTGCTGCTGACAAGTACTGCTAAATTCGCCCGGGAGCACCAAGCGCTGCTCGTTATTTCCCAGTCTCTGGACGCTCATCTCTTGGCCTTCTGCGTAAAATTACAGCTTCAACCCGTCGTGAGATTGGGTCAGGTGGTGTTTCTTTTATCAAGGTTGCCAGATTTTGTTTTGTAACTGGATAGTAGGAGATTCATATTTACTTCTTCCTTCAGCTCCTTGTTCTCAGTACTTCTAGCTACCCTTAACTGCACTTCTAGTCTAAGAAGCTATTTTCAAGCCATATTTCACATTTAACCAGCACTTTTACAATTTAATTATTCCCTGAAGGTGAGGGGGAGCTTTGCACAATGTTTTTTTCCCCGGGGGCTTCTAATTTAGCCAATCTTTTTTCCATAAACACATACATAAGGTGCTGGCTCATTCTAGGGTACTTTCCCTCCACCTTATATATTAAAAATGTACACACTTGGACTGAGGTAGAGATGGACATAGGAGACGGAAGTGTTGAGAGTCTCTGGGTTAGGCTAAAAGGGGTAAAAAACAAGGGTGATGTCATGCTAGGAGTCTACTACAGGCCACCTAACCAGGTGGAAGAGGTGGATGAGGCTTTTTTTAAACAACTAACAAAATCATCCAAAGCCCAAGATTTGGTGGTGATGGGGGACTTCAACTATCCGGATATATGTTGGGAAAATAACACAGCGGGGCACAGACTATCCAACAAATTCTTGGACTGCATTGCAGACAACTTTTTATTTCAGAAGGTTGAAAAAGCTACTAGGGGTGAAGCTGTTCTAGACTTGATTTTAACAAATAGGGAGGAACTCGTTGAGAATTTGAAAGTAGAAGGCAGCTTGGGTGAAAGTGATCATGAAATCATAGAGTTTGCAATTCTAAGGAAGTGTAGAAGGGAGAACAGCAAAATAGAGACAATGGATTTCAGGAAGGCGGATTTTGGTAAGCTCAGAGAGCTGATAGGTAAGGTCCCATGGGAATCAAGACTGAGGGGAAAAACAACTGAGGAGAGCTGGCAGTTTTTCAAAGGGACACTATTAAGGGCCCAAAAGCAAGCTATTCCGCTGGTTAGGAAAGATAGAAAATGTGGCAAAAGACCACCTTGGCTTAACCACGAGATCTTGCATGATCTAAAAAATAAAAAGGAGTCATAT
Source organism: Terrapene triunguis (assembly GCF_002925995.2). NCBI lineage: Eukaryota > Metazoa > Chordata > Testudines > Emydidae > Terrapene > Terrapene triunguis. The sequence goes on along the minus strand of NW_020664462.1, from coordinate 28,979,099 downwards.
AAAAAATGGAAACTAGGACAGATTACAAAGGATGAATATAGGCAAACAACACAGGAATGCAGGGGCAAGATTAGAAAGGCAAAGGCACAAAATGAGCTCAAACTAGCTAAGGGAATAAAGGGGAACAAGAAGACTTTTTATCAATACATTAGAAGCAAGAGGAAGACCAAAGACAGGGTAGGCCCACTGCTTAGTGAAGAGGGAGAAACAGTAACAGGAAACTTGGAAATGGCAGAGATGCGTAATGACTTCTTTGTTTCGGTCTTCACCGAGAAGTCTGAAGGAATGCCTATCCTAGTGAATGCTAATGGGAAGGGGGTAGGTTTAGCAGATAAAATAAAAAAAGAACAAGTTAAAAATCACTTAGAAAAGTTAGATGCCTGCAAGTCACCAGGGCCTGATGAAATGCATCCTAGAATACTCAAGGAGCTAATAGAGGAGGTATCTGAGCCTCTAGCTATTATCTTTGGAAAATCATGGGAGACGGGAGAGATTCCAGAAGACTGGAAAAGGGCAAATATAGTGCCCATCTATAAAAAGGGAAATAAAAACAACCCAGGAAACTACAGACCAGTTAGTTTAACTTCTGTGCCAGGGAAGATAATGGAGCAAGTAATTAAGGAAATCATCTGCAAACACTTGGAAGGTGGTAAGGTGATAGGGAACAGCCAGCATGGATTTGTAAAGAACAAATCATGTCAAACCAATCTGATAGCTTTCTTCGATAGGATAACGAGTCTTGTGGATAAGGGAGAAGCTGTGGATGTGATATACCTAGACTTTAGTAAGGCATTTGATACGGTCTCGCATGATATTCCTATCGACAAACTAGGCAAATACAATTTAGATGGGGCTACTATAAGGTGGGTGCATAACTGGCTGGATAACCGTACTCAGAGAGTTGTTATTAATGGTTCCCAATCCTGCTGGAAAGGCATAACGAGTGGGGTTCCGCAGGGGTCTGTTTTGGGACCGGCTCTGTTCAATATCTTCATTAACGACTTAGATATTGGTATAGAAAGTACGCTTATTAAGTTTGCGGATGATACCAAACTGGGAGGGATTGCAACTGCTTTGGAGGACAGGGTCATAATTCAAAATGATCTGGACAAATTGGAGAAATGGTCTGAGTTAAACAGGATGAAGTTTAACAAAGACAAATGCAAAGTGCTCCACTTAGGAAGAAAAAATCAGTTTCACACATACAGAATGGGAAGAGACTGTCTAGGAAGGAGTACGGCAGAAAGGGATCTAGGGGTTATAGTGGACCACAAGCTAAATATGAGTCAACAGTGTGATGCTGTTGCAAAAAAAGCAAACGTGATTCTGGGATGTATTAACAGGTGTGTTGTGAGCAAGACACGAGAAGTCATTCTTCCGCTCTACTCTGCTCTGGTTAGGCCTCAGCTGGAGTATTGTGTCCAGTTCTGGGCACCGCATTTCAAGAAAGATGTGGAGAAATTGGAAAGGGTCCAGAGAAGAGCAACAAGAATGATTAAAGGTCTTGAGAACATGACCTATGAAGCAAGGCTGAAAGAATTGGGTTTGTTTAGTTTGGAAAAGAGAAGACTGAGAGGGGACATGATAGCAGTTTTCAGGTATCTAAAAGGGTGTCATAAGGAGGAGGGAGAAAACTTGTTCACCTTAGCCTCTGAGGATAGAACAAGAAGCAATGGGCTTAAACTGCAGCAAGGGAGGTCTAGGTTGGACATTAGGAAAAAGTTCCTAACTGTCAGGGTGGTTAAACACTGGAATAAATTGCCTAGGGAGGTTGTGGAATCTCCATCTCTGGAGATATTTAAGAGTAGGTTAGATAAATGTCTATCAGGGATGGTCTAGACAGTATTTGGTCCTGCCATACGGGCAGGGGACTGGACTCGATGACCTCTCGAGGTCCCTTCCAGTCCTAGAATCTATGAATCTTAGCTGAGCTGGAGGGAAAGCTCTAGCCCAGTGGTTCTCAACCTGTGAGCTGCTTGCGGCCAGATCAGCACACAGCTGTGGCTCATGTGACATCCTCAGAGCCATGCAGGTAGTATGTATATTGTGTGGATGTGGCCCATCTGGGATTCTCACCCTCCATAGGTGATAGACGGTCCCACCACTTGGTGTTGAGGCGGGACACGATGGTGAGGAATTGACAAAGCAATTATGTCTAGAGTATTAGCTCTCTTTAGCTTCTGGCATCCCTAAGAAAGGAATCCTCTATTACTCAAAATGTGCAATTGTTTATGGAAACCTGCTGTGGGTTAAAGCCATAGAGCCTAGTGCTTGCAGCATCTGTAGGACTTCCCTTTAAGCTTATGGTATACACAGTACCCTAGCAGACGTCTAAATCTGAAGAGGACTGATGTATGTGGCTCCTGGTTTCTAATGCTAAAAGACAGTTCATTGGTAGTCATTTTACTCAATTATTTCATTCTCTTGGTGTCACTGATAAATTGCACAAAGGTTGTATTATGTATGGCAAATAGTTTATTGATGCTCAAGTAAATGCCACAGTTGTTGCTCTCCAGATATGAGTAGGTTAGGCCACTTGACATGCACATCTTCATGTGGTGCATTTTTTATTCTGCAAAATAAAGATGATGGGGGGGGGGGGAAGGCAGTTTCCTTCTCTCTCTCCCCTCCCCAAAATGCCATCTGGCCTATCACTTTGAATGGGCTGGCAAGGACCAATCTGTACAGGCATATGCAATCGCTCAGGTGATAAAACTGAATCTTGAAAGTGACTTTTAACAGATAGGAACATCAAATCTATTTCAGTAGGAAGACTGCTTTGACCTGCTTCATTGTTGACGTGCTTATCTACGCAGCCTTTGGTTTTGCTCCTTTCAAGTTCATCTACAGAATCTTTCGAAACAAGCTACATTTCCCAACAGCAGCCCCTTCAGCACTGGATGGGGTGACCAGATAGCAAGGGTGAAAAATCAGGATGGGGGTTAGGAGGGTAATAGGCTCCTATATAAGACAAACCCTCAACTATTGGGGCTGTCCCTATAAAATCGAAATATCTGGTCACCCTAGCACTGGAGCATGCCTGGTGGCTGTGATCCCTGCAGTACTGAGTAGGAAACTCCTGTTACTACAAGCCACTGTTGGGCATGCTCAAATGATGTGAGATTTTGCAAAGGCATTGCAGGACAGGTGAGTATGGGTCCCTGGGACCCCTATAAAAATGGAGGCTGATAGCCAAGGAGAGTGTTAGACACATGCAACCCATGCAAATGCATCAGCCCTGAGGCAGCAAGGGGGCTCCTTGCCATGGTGACTGACTCAGTTACTTGTGAGGATGGGACCCCAGAATCAAGTGGAGGGGGGCGTTGGCAGGGACAGAGGAACAGCTGGTGCAGCTGCTCAAGGCCCTATGCACTTGGACGGTCCCTGCGGGCTCAGGGCTGCTCAGCTGCACAACATATGCCTGGTGCAGGCTGCTGCCATTGTTTATGGCCTACTGAAACCTCTAGGAAGAGCAATGGTCCTAGGGTGACCAGACAGCAAGTGTGAAAAATCGGAACAGAGGGTGGAGGGTAATAGGCACCTATATAACAAAAAGCGCCAAATATCGGAACTGTCGCTATAAAATCGGGACATCTGGTCGCCCTAACTGGTCCCCACTGCCCACATTTGAATTTGGTCGGGGAGTAGGCTCCACAATGGTGACTCTGCCATGAATTCTGATTAGTGGGACCACCAAAGGCAGAGCTTTCCTTGCATTCCATTGCCAGGGCAAATTCAAATGGGGGGTAGCATGAGCCGGCATGCGGCTCTGACTCTATATCTGGTGGTGGCAGCAGCAGTAGTGGTTTGCAGCTTGGGCTCCCACAACAGGCGTTCTGGCGTTGGTGGGGGCAGTGGCAATAGCTCTAGCGACAGCAGCATTGGTCCAGGGCCTGGGCCCGGGGGAGCAGATGGCATGCCATGGAGCTGGGTAGGGTTGCCAGGTGTCCTTGTGGCCCATAAACTCATGGGTGGCCAGGTAGGCTCCACGCGCTGCCTTTGTGCACACAGGCGCCACCCTCGCAGCTCCCATTGCCTCCTGAGAGCCATGGTAAGCACTGCTGGGACCCCGCATCCCCCCACACCCCAACCCCCTATCCTAGCCCTGAGCCCACTCCTGCACCCCAAGCCCCTCATCTCCAGCCCCACCCCAGAGCCCACACCCCCTGCTGGAGCCCTCACACACACCCTGTACCCCACCACTTAGCCCAGCCCGGAGCCCCCTCCTTTGCCCCAAACCCCTCATCCCCAGCCCCACCCCAGAGCCTGCACCCCAGCCGGAGTCCTTACCCCCCCCACACACATCCCAAAACCCTTCCCTAGCCCGGAGCCCTCTCCCGCATCGTGAACCCCTCATTTCTGGCCCCACCCAGAGCCCTCACCCCCAGCCCAGAGCCCTCAACTCCCTACCCCAGCCCGGTGAAAGTGAGAGAGGGTGGTGGCGAACAAGTGACAGAGGGAGGGGGGATGGAGCAAGTGAGGGCGGGGCCTCTGAGAAGCAGCGGGGCAGAGCCAGGGCCTTGGAAAAGGGGCAGGGAAGGGGTGTTCAGTTTTGTACCATTAGAAAGTTGGTAATGCTAGAGCTGCGGGAGGAGGGGAGAACAGGGGAGCAGAGCAAAGGTGCAGAGGCAGGGATGAGTGGGGGGTTACAGAAAGTGAGAGTTTATTTGAAAGTGGGATGTGTTGGCACGTGAAGACCCACAATAAAAACCTGCACTGGGGCCCATCTTTTTGTTCTTCTGTCACTGGCAGATGGGAGAAGCAGACTGGGGTGTGGGTGTGGACCAACAACCAGCATTTGCTAATCTTGCTGTTTATTAAATCTGCCATTGGCAAGCTCATGTCCATGTACCAATTAATATTTAACTGAATGAGTGCTCTAACCACAGGGCTATTGTGAGAAAGGGCTGACCTGTCTTAGCCACCTACCTCCAGGAGAGGGTTCAATAGCTGTGAATCCCAAATGGAGATAGACACCTCCCTCTCACCTGGAGTTTGGCACCTAACTCCTTTGAGGGTCAGGGATTAGGCCACACCCCTCTCCCCAGCATTTCCTATTGCCTAGTCTAGGCATTGCCCCACTCAGCACGCTGGCTTTGGTGTAGTCCATTTCTGGCACCTAACTCTCTTCATGCATTGTATAAGAAGTCTGGGTACCTGTCTTGGGGCTGTCGTTTCCCCTGGATGGCAGAGTACTAAAAGATAGGCATTGCAATACTGAGTCTAATCTAGCACCTAATAGGATTTTGAAAAGTACCTAAACAGGTTTGTCAAGGTTGAATCTCCACTCTGGCACTTCAAGTGCAGAAGGTGGAGGCCCACAAGGATTTTAAAAAATAATACTGGCCTTTCCAGGCTTGTATTACACTCCCAACGTTACAGCTTTTCTCTGACCTTGGCTTGGTAAACTCTGCCACTACCCAAATGCAAAAAAAACCCTTTGAACCCAGGAAGGAGCAGTTGGGAATTCCTCCCTGTGGGGTACCCTCAATCCCTCTCACCTCCCTCCTGGGAAGAGCTGAGAAAGAAAACAAAGGAAATTAGCTGTGGCTACCAGCTAATCAAACAACATTTATAAACCTCTTAGGACAACAAAAATCCAATCCTGTTCTTAAAAAAGGTAAATTACTTTATTAAAAACAAAAAGGAAAAAAAATACATCTGGAACTTTAGGCTTTTTGCTAGATTTTAAAAGAAACAATTACAAAAATTAAGCATCCAAAATAGCTTTCTTGGGGGTTCAGCTTAAAGGCTGCAAGCAAACAAAAGCATCTGGGGTTAGCAAGAGGAGATCCACAAGCCAAAATAAAGAAATAAAACTGATCACATCTAGCTAAACATCCCTAATTTACTTACATATTTGGGGAGTTTCAAATAAGTAATTATAGGTATGATCAGATGAATTTTCATACCTGATTCAAGCCTTACACAGCATTCCTGCTTATAGCATTGCTGCTCCGTGTCTCCTCCTCCAGAGAACAACAGACAAAGGGAAAGTTTTTTTTCCCCCAATTTTAAAAAGTTCTACCTTCCCATTGGCCCTTTTGGTCAGATGCCCAATTCCTTTTCTTTTACCTGTGGGCTGTTAACCCTTTACAGGTAAAGCAAGTAGAGAACAGCTACTAAGAGGAATTTTATAGCTAGCTGGCTGGGTGTCCATAAACGGGAGCTACCCCCACTTCATTTATCACAAGGTTAGATGCCTAACTCCCATTGATCTGAGTGGGAACTAGGCACCTAATTTGCTCAGTTTCTTGTGAAAATCACAGTAGGTGTCTATCTACATCTACTTCAGAAAATCTGGCCTTTGGTCCTCCTCCTAGTAAGAGAATGTGGGGGAAGTGAATTATTCTGGTCTGGGGTTCTGCTGGAGTAACTCCCACAGAGACTGTGGCTTCACTTGTGGAAAAGTACAGGAACTAGCATGGAGATGTGAGAATAGGGTTGCCAGGTGTCCGGTTTTTGACTGGAATGCCTGCTCAAAAAGGGACCTTGGCAGCTCCAGTCAGCACCACTGACCAGGCCGTTAAAAGTCCGGTTGGCAGTGCAGCGGGGCTAAGGCAGGCTCCCTTGCCTGCCATGGCTCCGCATGGCTCCTGGAAGCAGCGGCATGTCTCCCCTCTGGCTCCTACGTGTAGGGGCAGCCAGGGGGCTCCTCACGCTGCCTCCCGCAAGCGCCACCCCCGCAGCTCTCATTGGCCGGGAACCGCAGCCAGTGAGAGCTGCGGGGGTGGTGCCTGCAAATGGGGCAGCACATAGAGCTGCGTGGCCACATCTCAATGTAGGAGCCGGAGAGGGGATATGCCGCTGCTTCCGGGAGCTGCTTCAGGAGAGCGCCGCCCAAAGCCTGCACCCCTGACATCCTCCCATGCCCCAACCCCCTGCCCCAGCCCCGCTCCCCCCCCCCCACCCCCAGCTGCAGCCCTCCCACACCCCAACCCCCTGCCCCAGCCCAAAGCCCCCTCCCACACCCTGAACCCCTCCTTTCTGGCTCCACCCTGGAACCCGCACCCCCAGCCCAGAGCTCCAACTCCCATCTCAGCCTGGAGCCCCCTCCCATACTCCAAGCCCCTCGACTCCACCCCCCAGCCCAGAGTCCCCTCCTGTACCCCAAATCCCTCATCCCTGGCCCCACCCCAGAGCCACACCCCCAGCTGGAGCTCTGACCCCCTCTTGCATCCCAACCCACTGCCTAAGTCCGGAGACCCCTCCTGCACCCAGAAGTCCTCATTTCTGGCCCAATCCCAGAGCCCACACCCCCAGCCGGAACCCTGCCTCACTCCTTCCCACACCCTAATCCCATGTGCCAGCCCAGTGAAAATGAGCAAGTGAGTGAGGGTGGGGAGAGCTAGCGACAGAGGGAGTGGAGATGGAGTGAGCAGGGGCGGGGCCTCTGAAGAGGGGCAGGGCAAGGGTGTTTGGTTTTGTGTAAGTACAAAGTTGGCAATCCTATGTGAGAAACTGTCCTTCCACTCCAACTCACAAAGTAACTTTAAAATGACTTATGGTGGAGCTGGTGGGATTTTCTCCTTTCCCCTGGATAGGTTAGAATTCTACCAAACCAGGGCCAGGAACTGCTTATCTGGACAACCCATTGGTGGTCCGCAGAGCACTTGCTGGTGGCCTACAGAGAAAACTAGCTGGTAGTGTGGTGCTAACACCTCCTTTATTTCCAGTTGCTAAATTGCATTTAAAGATAGCTGAAAATGCATTATATATTTTCCTAATATTATTTTTCCATGTAGGCAATTGTTGTCGTTGACAGAGGGATGTTATGTGATTATAAACAGGAAGGGTAATGGATCTGAGACAGTTTCTTTATTGACATGTGGTCAGTCTTATGAAAGAGTTTGAGAACTTCCCCTCCTGTGTTTGTTGTTATCTGGATACATACTGTTGTGGCCCTCTTCACCTCCTGACACTAATGCTTTTGCAGCACATAAATGAGATTCTTGAATAATTGAACAGAGAGCCATCTCAGGTGTCTCCCACTCTGTTCAGAGCATGCAAGCTGTATTCTTCTTCAGATTTTGGCACACAGCTTGGATCAAGTTACATTTGCGAAAGATTTACACACACTGCGGAAAAGGGGGATTTCCTAGGAAACAGAGGAAGTTTTTAAAAACAAAAATATTTGAGGGGACAAAAGCTAAGTAAATATATTAGCGTTGTCTCTGGGCAGCAACAGGTTACTCCCTCAACTTGGATCCAATGTCATTATAGTAAAAGTAATTGAAATACTTTCCTAATGGATTGTATTTTCTAAATGGGCAACCTACCCTAAATTCTCAATTACTGAGGGACAGTCTTCACTCATTGATTTATTTTGCTTTCCACAAACAACTCTCTGTACAACTTTTTATGAGGCCGTGTCTACACTGCCCTTTTAGAGTGCTGCAATTTTCTTGCTCAGGGGTGTGAAAAAACACACACAGCCTCGAGCACTGCAATTTTCAGCGCTGTAACGTGCTAGTGTAGACAGTGCTACAGCTATTGCCCTCATGGAGGTGGGTTTTTTATAGCACTGGCAGACATCTCTCCCAGCACTGGTGCCGTGACTACACAGCCACATTAAAGTGCAGCTTGCTAACAATTGAACCCTAGCTTGAAAGCAGAAGCAAGAGAGAGATCTTGGCATTCAAGGTTTCCCATGGAGCTGGTAAGAACCCATCACATTTGTGTGGGAGGATGTGGAGCTTGAAGAAATGAATCTAAATTAATATTAACATGGATGTTTTACATTATATGCAATTGTTTGCTATCACAATGGACAGACTGATGTCAAGTATCATAGTGACTAATTTATTTTGTATGGAGTTGCCAACAAGGTTCAGATAGAGGCGCAGATCCTGGGCAGTATTTCAGCCGTTTTGTGCTGCATTGTCTGATGATAGAGTGATCCTAAAGCTGGCATAGCTGCCCATGGAAGGATCATCCCAATGCAAGGAAGTCCTCCAGTTGAATAGAGTTGCTGTAGCAACTCACACTCCACTACACCTCCCTGCTGCTGGAGTAGGTGGCCTGGTTAGTATGTACCTCCACACAACTAATTGCTGGCTACTATATTGCCCCTACACGGTCTGGTGGCATTGGGTATAATTTAGAGCAGTCTTGAGGCTGCAGCAACCACACTGATACATACAGCAGATGGAGCACAAGGTCCACCTTTACACATGCACACCTTCCTCCTGCCCCACCAAAACTTCTTGACTAAAGCCAAATGTAACCTTTACATTGATCAATGTTCAGAGAATTTTAAAACTTTAATATGATTGTTTTGGGGGAGAGAAATGCACAGCTAGAACTAAAACCAAAGAATAAAAAAATAACATTCATAATATTTCAAAGGAAAGGTGCATTCCTTTGCTGCATACTTATGGTTATGGTATTGCCAATGTTTCCATTAAGAAACTTGGAAGTTTAGAAGAGATGATGAGAAGTGAAATGTGAAGGTTGGGATAAACAGTCATTAATAAGGCTCACTCCTTGTTTTGCTGAGCTCACTGGCAGTGTGAACTATTTGCTTCACATGATAGTTAAAATATCATTGCTTTTTTAATGTTTCCTGGCAGATGACTGTGAACTCCTATTAATGAATTAGCATGTGGCTGCAAGCCAGGAGTTTTCTTTTTTGCAGGCATGATCCTGCATGTACGTCTTATTCATTCACTTAGAGGATAAGGGGAACTCTGAGGAAGAAATTTCACAACTGAAAACAGAGGAGCCACTGATGGGATTTTGGGGCAGGATATTGGGCGAGCATTTGGTGTATCTATTGGTGATGGGAATTTGAGTGAATGAGCACCTGGGCTCTCAACTGAAATACTGATCACTTGGAAGCTGATTGTCTGTATGTAAAGGGCAATTATTTAATGCTGTTGTTAATTTCAACTCTCACTTTCCTATACTTTTTTCCCTTAAGTGCTATCCTAATCCTCTCCTACATCCCAGAGGCAGGGTGCAGAGCACCTGTGCAATCTATAGGCTGTAGCCGTGAGCCCAGTCCACTGTTCCTTCTACACATCTCTCTGGTGGTATCTTAAATTATGATCATTTACAGTTGATACTATTGCACAAAACCTTTAGGGAGTTGCTGCATAATTAATGATTGTGTTATGAAAGAGGCAGCTTTTCATGTTAAGACATGCTACCAAGATGCCAACTGAAAGACTGATATAATCTTTGTAAGTTCACAGTACCTAATGAAGAAAAGAGGCCACATCATGCTGATTCAGGTAAAAATAAACTGAAATAAATATTACATTGTACGAGATTGAAAAGATCCCCAACAAACCAGTGATATTACAGTACAGTGAAAAGGAAGTAGCTCATGTTGATATTAAGCTTCCCTAACAGACAATCTGCTCAATACTGATGAGGTCAGCTTTGGAGGAAGCTGAGCATCCTGCCACTCCCGATGCAGAGAAATCACTGTGCATGTGACTGCTCATTTTAGGGAGAAGAGCTAGGAATATTGCTGGGGAAATGGTAGCCCAGAACAAGTGCAAGTGCATCAATATTGCAACTACCAGACTTATTATCCTGATTTATGGCATCCTAGCGGCGATAACCCCTCAGTCACACCCGTGGCGTTTGTGCACGTGATGCAGGGCAAGAGGAAGGATCCTGTCTCACTCACTGACGCTGAAAAAGCGAAGCTACATTAATAAGTGATATAATTAACCAACGGCTGCAATTACAATTTCAGGATGGTGCTGGTTGGCAAAAATATATGGTAGTAAACAACATAACCATCCAAATGTCAAAAAAAAAAAATGAGTATTTATTTTCCTCCAAGACTGTCTCAGACCTCTGAGCATTCCACATACACCCCACAATATTCCTGGTCTAGCTCTCGTTTACAAGACATTTGCATTTTCTTGATTATCCGATTCCCAAGAAATGGACACTGTTCCTTCCAGAATCACCCAGAGAGATCACTGCAAAATGATTCAGGGCTCTCCCTTCACACTAGGAGCTGAGCCCATGCTGGCCTAAGAGCAAACGAGACAGGACCAGATTCTATGGTCCAGCCAAGATCTGCTTAGTGTAGCAGAAAGGGGGCCTATCAGAGACCTTGGCCCTATGACTGTTCTAACCTGTGCCAGCTGGCAACAATCCTTAAGGAGTCATTCATCATCTCTGGTCACTCCCCTCCCACCTTGACATACCCCCTATGCTGGCACTCAATGTGTGATGATTTAGGAGCTGGCTGTGCCGGCCCTACACCTCATGGGGACTCCTTTATGTCTGTGGAATTGTCACTGTCTGAACAGTAGGAAAGGAGAGGACTGAGGCTGTGAATTGGACCCATAATTTTGGTTGTGAACTGTGGTCTTTCCATGACACCTATTTCATTTCTGTAGCCTACACAGCCGGCCCTTACTGCTTGTTGTTTAGTTTTCATTTCAAAAGCTGCTAGCTCACCTCAAAGGGTGAGGTGGGATAGCTTAGTGGTTTGAGCATTGGCCTGCTAAACCCAGGGTTGTGAGTTCAATCCTTGAGGGGGCTACTTAGGGATCGGGGGCAAAAATCAGTACGTGGTCCTGCTAGTGAAGGCAGGGGGCTGGACTTGATGACCTTTCAAGGTCCCTTCCAGTTCTAGGAGATAGAATATCTCCATTTTAAAAAAAAAATAATAACAAATATATATACACACACATATAAGCTGCAGCTATGGCATGCATCAGATCATGTCTTCTCTTCACAATGGTTGCTGAGAGTAGTCCTGTGACAATGTCAGGGGCTGGAGGGAGAAGCAGAACTAATCTGTTGATTTATACTAGCTCATGCTGGCAGGCAGAGCAGGTAGGCTTCAGTAGCTCCAGTTCACAATAGAAAAGGGGTTGTTGGCCCCTCTCTCAGGAAAGGATGGAAAAGGGTAGAAATAGGAGGTTCTGCAAAGAAAACACTAGAACCAGCCATCTTGAGAGGAAATTCAGGCTGTGGTTTATGTTTGGTTTTTACAAAGGGTGAACTTCACCTTATATAAAGCCTGTGCACCACTGAAACCCTGTTTTGTTTTGCAGAAGGGTTACTTCAAATTAGAAAAATCATTTCTGTCTGAAAATGTGAGACCTGGTTTTGTTACACAAACAGGGCCGGCTCCAGGCACCAGCGTAGCAAGCAGGTGCCTGGGGCGGCCAGTGAAGAGGGGGGCGGCACATCCGGCCGTTCGGCAGCAATTCAGTGGCAGGGCTGTCACTCCCTCTCGGAGCGAAGGACCTGCGCTGAATTGCCGCCGTAGAAAGAAGCGGCGGTAGAGCTGCCGGCGATCGCGGCTTTTTTTTTTTTTTTTTTTTTGTGCTTGGGGCGGCAAAAATGCTAGAGCCGGCCCTGTACACACAGCCCTCACAGTTACCACTGCACAAAATCAGAGAGAGAAAGTGTGTTTTCTATTTTTTTCCAGTTTATGTGCTCAATTAACAGCACTTTGTATATAGTCAGTATCACTGTTTTGTTGATGGTTTTTGGCATGTTCTTTCTTATACATTAGCCTGGTGTCTTCACTCTTAATGTACTGCTCTGGTGGGAGCTCATATTCACACTCTTCTCCAGAATCTGAGAGGGTGTTTATCAAAAATACAGCAGAGACCCGAAACCAAAGAGGCGACAGATAGACACATACAGAGAGGACAGGGTGGAAGAAAAGGGTTGACCCAACTGTATTGGTGGTGTTGCTCTTGGTCTGGTCTACTCTCGTCTTCTAAACATCAGCAGAGGAGCAGAAAAATTCTTGTATATACAGTATTTGTGAAAGATTTTTTGTTTTAATTCTGCACATGCTGTGTAAAAGTTTTTCTCTTAAAAATCATGTTGACAGTATCTCTTTAATGTCCAACACTATGAACTAAAAAGACATCTCATTATAAACCTTCCTAGCCGTAAGCACCTCATTAAGTATTCAAGGATTGCTAGCTTGCAAGTGCTGGATGTTAGCCTTTGGTGGGGTTATTATTCCCTTAAGCTTTTTTTGTGCGTGTGGAGCTATAAAAACAGATAACTTTCCCATGAGATAGGCCTTGAAAGTAACCATATAACAAGTAATTAAATCTTATATTAAATGTTTTTATTCAAAAGTCACAGAGCATGACATTGTTTAATTACCCATATTTGTTTTGAGAATAGTGTGTTGTAGTTTCTTCTTCAAACACACATCAGCATGCTCAGACATATATATAATTCTCTTGTTTTGCATTCTTGATTTTTCTAGGCCAACTTTCAATAATTAAGGAAAACCTTTATGCATGAGTCAGAGTTATGCTCACTGGAGTAGATCCTCCATTGCATCTGTCTATAAGAACTAGGCATCTTATCGTTTGTTGTTCACATCTTTCAGGGTCCCAAAGCTTGGGCTCCAGCCCAAGCCCAGAAGTCTACACAGCAATGAAACACCCCAGCAGCCTGAGTCCAAGTTGGCTGGCATAGGCCAGCCATGGGTGTCTAGTTCTGTGTAGATATACCCATAGAGGCACTTAAATAAAAGCCTGATTTTCAAGGTATTGAGCATCCGCAGCTCTAAGTTGGGAGGTACACAGTGTAAATCGGTACAGAATGTGGCCCAAGGTGGCTTTTTCTCCAATGTCTCCCTTGTATTTCATATTCAACTCAGTCATGTTTTTCTGCAGGGTCAGCTCTAGACAGGTAAAGTATGTGCCTCCCAAAAGTAAAGGGCCCTTTGTCGGCACCCTTCCCAGCACATACCTTCCCCATATGCTGTAATCTCTCATATATCTAAACTTTAATAGGTGAATTTGGGGCCTGACTCTCCAGAGGTTGAAAATGATCTTGATCTACGCTTCTTACTCACTGCCCAAACCCTCCAGGGAGGCCACAGCTGGTGAGCTAAGAGAATGACCTGTGAAAATATGACTGGCTCCCTGTAGGGTGTTTAAATTTTACTATGCAGCAATATAAGCTACCTCACATCTTATCTTCCAGAATGCAACTTACTCATTAAATTCCTCTAATATAGGCAAACCCTTCTGACCATTTCTCCCAAACTCCCTTTCTGCCCCTTCCATGCCAACCTGTCCCAGTCCTGTCTCTTCCTCACACCGAGTCCTTGTTCCAGTCCCAATCTTATCACTTAACCAGTCCCCAGTCTCCACTACTTAAGCATCTCATACCAGTCCTCCCTCTCGATTCCCAGTCTCCCCACCACCATTTCCAGTCTGAGTCTTCCCTCCCAGTCTCCTTGGCCAGCCATTCCCACTCCCCCTAACCCCTTGCTCCTTGTTCCTACATTCCTTGTGCAGCAAGTCCCAGTTCCCCCATCACAGTTTCTTATCTAATTCCCCTCTCTCCCACTGCCAGCCTCCAGTCACTCCTACATCCACATTCCTCATCCCTACTGACTCCCAGTCTCACTCCCTGGGCTCCTCATCTGTCTGTGTCCTCTTGTCCCAGTCTCCTTGTCCAGCCATTCCCATTCTCCCCCCACCCCCAATTCCTTTACCTAATCCACTTCCTCCCCCGGTCCAGCTCTTGTCCCTTCTACATATGATTCAAGTAGTTTCCTCCAAGACTCTGCCTGGGCCCAGCAAGTCATTGAGAGCCCAGCAGAAACCGTCTCCTTGCTTTTAGTTTCAGTGCCTGGATATGGACCTTGCAAAGCCCACAGCAGCCAGGAACTGCAATTGGAAGGAAAGTCCCGCTCAGCCATGGACTGGATTCCTCTTGCAGACAGTATCTTTGAGGAATTAAGCTGTGAAACTGTAATGAGTTTCTACTCAGCGTGGGAAAACTGCAATTTTTCAAAGGCTTATAACTTAGTCAACATTGAGCAGATTTTCACAGAGACAGCAAAACAATCCCTGACACACAGGCCATCCACCCGGCAAATTGTAAGTCCCTGCTTCAAAGCATGGAGGTCCTAAAGCATTTCAAAAAAAGGTCATCAGAACAATGTGTTTTTCCCTAACTACATTCCCAGAAATGGCTGAGCCATTTTGGCTGAAATTTTCCAGAAATATTTAGTCTGAAGAAGACACACAGCATGTAACATTTCAGCCTAAATGGTTAGAGTTTAACACAGTTATAAGCAACTGAAACAGGGTCTTGTAATGGGAAGGGTTGGGCAACCTTACATTGCCCAACCCTTACATTGTAACCTTACAAGGGTACAATGCATAGTACTACATGCATTAAGAGGGTTTTATTTTCAAAGATGTAACAAATATATTTGCTCTTTGTCTCAATTTTCCATTTAAAAATCTTTTGCCAAATACATTATATATTCAAAAAAAAACCCCACATTTGCTTCTCCAGAAACAGAGGAAGTCAAATTCCCACCCATCCTTTTCTCTACTGGTTTATTTATTTTCCATATGAGATTTAATGAGCTTCCTGCAATGTCCGTTTGCAAGTTGTTCAGATAAGTTAATATTCATTTCCTTTTCAGAGCACAAATAGACACCTTCATGTTATTTCAAAGCAGTTAACAGTGTACCATATGACTTCAGAATCTAAGCATTCCAAATTGCATAATTTTGTTAATTTCACTGCATTTTCTTGTGCTTTTGAGCGAACTAAGTTGAGCAAAGTTGTACCATATAGCTGATTGAATGCTGACACAAATGCTCCATTTCATTTCAGTTACGTGATTTATTTCAACTGTAAAATGCTGTGTAGTATATGTAAATACCACCCTAAGGGATTTGCTTTGATTTATAGCTTGTCTCATGAGGCAGGCTCAATCTCCAGGTCTTTGACTGAATTGTTGATGAGGAAACTTTATAATACAAAAAGAAGCCACTCCTAGGACACTATGCAGAAGAATTTTACTTGGGAACTTTTGCTTGTGACTTGTTTCAGAGGCCAAAATAGATGGGGATTTACACCGTCATTCGGAAAGTAGCAACTAATCAATCATTCTCCCAAATTCACTTTCAGGACATCAGTTACAGCTTCCATCCTTTCTATCCTTCTCCAGGCAAGTCTTTTAGCATCCTGTAGGAGAAAACAGAACTCTTTTCCTTACCTACATTTATTTTAGTTTTTCTCTTTTAAAGAAAAGTTGCAAATATTTTTAAAATATTATTTTAAATAGTTTAAGATCTTAAATTTGTGCCTAGGGTCCAAGGGCGGTGGGGGAACCCGCCATTGGGGGAGTCTAGCCTCTGGCCCCTCCCCTTCTGCCTGAGGTCCTGCTCCTCCCCTTCCGCCCCCTCCCCCGCCGGAGCCCAGCGCACCCTCACCTCAGCTGCCGCCCCACCCCCTGCCCCAGCCTGCCCAAGCACCCTCAGTCCTGGAGTGCTGGGTGGGCGGTGCAGCCGCAGCATCCCCAACCCCAGCCCTGGAGCACTGGACAAGCGGTGTGGCCCCAGCGCCCCTAGCCCTGGGCCTTGCGAGCACCAGCCCCAGCCACCCCAAGTCCTAGTGGCAGGCCAGCTGACCCCAGCCTCGGCCAAGGAAGACTGAGAACTGGAAGCAGGCAGGAGGGGACCTAGGGGATGGAGCGTGGGCGGAGCCACGCCAGGCTGTTTCGGGATGCTCAGTCTCCCCCGGCCTGTGATACCCACCGCCCATGCTAGGGTCCCAATTCACCACTCACATTCATGTGAATGAGGAGTTAACTCCCAGTCAAGTCAATGGAGTTACACCATTGTAAATGAGAGGAGAATCAGCTCCACTATGTGTTCAGATTCAATTAGAAAGTCACATTTTAAAACCAAGTATTTGAAAATTATTTCCCCATTCACTTACTTGCCAAGACCCAAGTTCACAATTCCTCACTTTTCATGAAATAAATAATGACAAACATATACAAAAGCAGGGAAAGCTCTGGTTAGGTATTTGATGTCAGCTCTTGCAGGATAAACATTGAATCCAGCACTTAGTAGCTGGCAACTAAGTGCAACGTGAACCAGTTGTCAAATGTCTTCATTCAAATGCAGATATACTTTTAACTTTTTTAATTCTGAAAAAAATACACCACCACTTGTATGGAGCTGACATAGGTTGCTTTGTATATGCTCCTACTATCACAGAGAAAGAACAAGTGAGACACTGACTCACAGCTGTAAAGTGATCCATCAACTATTCAATACACAGGATTCAGCTACAAAATGTTTTCATGAGATACTTGCTAGTTGCAACTGTGAACGTCAGAACTAATTAACACGTTATGTAATTGTTACTAATTATTGTATTTGTATGCCTTGATTTACCCAGATACTCCCAGGGGAATTCTGCACTACTGCATGTGTGCATAATTAATGAGCCACTCATATTTTTCATTTTTTCAACAGAAAAACCTTCTGCCAAAATGTTGCTGCAGTTCTGCCTTTTGTCCACCAGAGGGTGCTGTGGTGATAGAACACAGCAGCAGCTCCCAGCCAGAGAGGGAAAAGAAAGAGCCTGCCTTCTTCGCAGTGCCGGCCAGGTCAGGAGACAAGGGCTATGGGGAGACAGACAGTGTGGGGTACTGGGGGGGTCAGACAGGGGCTCAGAATGGCTAGTGGGGGAGGACAGATTGGGACAGGGCCTGAATGAGAGGTGATGGGGGAGGGTGTGCAGTGCTACATAGGGACAGGGGAGTGGCTGGGTGGGGGCACAGAGACACATGGGTACAGGGGGAGGGGGTACGGGGGGAGGGGGGGAGGGCCACGGGGGGGTGGGGGGAGAAGGTATCTGAGTGGGGGTGGAGGGACACATGGACGGGGTGCAAGGACACATGGACGGGGTGCAAGGACACATGAGGACAGGGGCAGATGTGCCTGACTGAATGAGAGAGGTTAGGGGTCAGCCCAGGGCTGGCCTTACCATGAGGTGAACTGAGGTGGCCGCCTCAGGTGCCAGACTGTGGGAGGGCGCCACTAGGACCTAGAGTGTAGAAAATTGTGTCTGCTGCTGGTACATATATATTCTCTCTGCTCTAGATTCACTGAGATGGTGGCGTGCTGTGCTGGAGGAAGGAGGGAACAAGAGACATAACAGGCAGGCAGGAGAAAAGGTGACAGGGAATAACAGAAAGCAGCAGGAGCTGCAGGGAGAGAGAGGAGGAGGAGCCTCTTATGTACCTCTCTAGCACCCCCAGGAGCCTGGACTGATTAACACCAGCTTCTCAGGGAGCTTTCTGTTTCCTGCTGCTTCCCCGAACCCACTTGAGGAGAACAGGCAGTCAACTGAAGTAGTAGGAGCCAGTTAGGCCCTTAAGACGCTGATATCTTCCCTCACTCAGGCCCTGCTACCAGCCTGCTTATTTGTCCCCTTCAATTGAGTGTTGAGAGCCACTATAGCTGGCACAGAACAGCAGTCATGAGTGAAAGAAGAAAACGCCCCTCTGGGGCAGCATACAGAAAAAGAAAGCAAGCAAAGGAAGCTTTTCTATCTAAGCAGGAAGGAGCTCTCCTGAGATACATAGACACAAATGTTCACAGTGAGCCTTTCGGCCCCAGTGAGGATGTGAGTGGTGAGGAAATACCTGATCTTCCAGTTAGTCAGAGTGCAGGTGACCTGGCAGCTACTGCAGCATCCATATCTCCATCGCAAATGGATGTAACCATGCACATTCCTGAAGAAAAGGGTAGATCAGAGAAGAGTGTGGTGGAGGCGCAAGAAACAGCTACGCTGAGTTTAGTTCCTTAAGTCTAGATGATCCAGGACTGTGGACCCACTTGAGCAGTAGCCTGAGGGACTTCCTTGTACTGCATGGGCCACAGCAAGTGGACAATGAAAATAGAAGTTTCCATCCAACACATTACTGGCATGAAATCCCCAATGGTGACGGAGTGGAGAGGCCGTGGCTTATGTACTCAAAAACCCAGAATGCTGCATACTGTTTTCGTTGCAAACTCTTCCAGTCTAATGTTCCAGCCACATTGGGTTCTACAGGAACAAAGGACTGGAAAAATCTGGCTAGAAATCTGGCATGCCATGAGAAGGCAGCAAATCACCAGAGAGCATTCCATAGGTGGAAAGAGCTTGAGATAAGACTAAGGTTAAAGGCCACCATAGATGATCAGCATCAAGAGAAGATTGCATCAGAGTCTCTTTACTGGCAAAATGTTCTGAAAAGGCTCATTGCCATTGTGATGATGCTTGCTACCCAAAACCTAGCACTGTGTGGCACTTCAGATCAGCTGTATGTGCCAAACAATGGAAACTTCCTTAAAATTGTGGAGCTGATGGCGGAGTTTGATCCTGTACTCCAGGAGCATCTAAGAAGAGTCACCACCCAAGAAATGTACACACATCACTACCTTGAAAAAACCAATTCAAAATGAGATCATACATTTACTAGTAACAAAAGTCAAACAGAAGATTATGGCAGATCTGAAGTCAGCAAGATATTACTCTATTATTCTGGACTACACACCAGACATCAGCCATATGGAACAAATGACTTTAATGGTGCGTTTTGTAACAACAACAGAACCTAGTGAAAATGTCCCTGCAATGGTGACTGTCAGAGAGCATCTTCTAGAATTTGTTGACATTGATGATACTACAGGAGCTGGTATGACAAATGTGCTTCTTAAAAAGCTGGAAGATACGGGAATTGCGATAGCTGACATGAGACGTCAGGGCTACGATAATGGTGCCAACATGAGAGGAAAGAACAGAGGAGTGCAGACACAGACTCAAGAGTTAAACCCTCAAGCTTTTTTTGTCCCATGCAGTTCTCATTCATTGAACTTGGTGGTCAGTGATGCAGCATCAGCTTCTAGTGAGGCTGCTAAATTTTTTAATATAATTCAGAGCATCTATGTATTTTTCTCTGCATCAACTCATCGATGGCAAATTTTGAAGCAACATCTGGGAACATCCTCTCTGACACTGAAACCACTGAGTGCCACATGATGGAAAAGTTGAGTGGAGGCGATAAAGCCTATCAAACACCAAATTGGGAAGATAGATGATGCCATAGTTGCCATTATGGAGGATAATGCTATGACAGGAACTGTTCGTGGGAGAACAGTGTCAGAGGGAAATGGAATCACCAGAAACATGCAAAACTTCAAATTTCTGTTTGGCTTAGTGTTGTGGCTTGACATACTGTTTGAAATAAATGTTGTAAGCAAGAGACTCCAAGGTGTTGACCGTGATATATCTGGAGCAATGGAACAACTGGACAAAGCAAAGTCATACCTATAGTCTTACCGGTCAGATGAGGGATTTCAAAATGTTCTAAAGAGTGCATAGAAGTTGGCAGAGGAACTTCACACTGAAGCTATTTTCCCACCCATTCAAGAATACAAGAGTCACTGAAGAAGAAGACATTTTGATTACGAGGCATGGGATAATCCTATAAGAGACCCCAAACAACATTTCAAAGTTGAATTCTTTGACCAGGTGCTAGATTGTGCAATACAGTCAGTTGAAGAACATTTCATGCAGCTCAAGGAACACAGCAGTATATTTGGGATGTTGTATGATATTCCAAAACTCCTCATTATACCTGAAGAAGACCTACACCAGCCATGCAGGGCACTAGAGACAGTGTTGACACATGATGACATGCGTGATATTGATGCGAGTGATTTAGCCCTTTCAAAATACATTTCAGTAGGATCAACTCCAAAGGCTGTTCTGGAATATATGTGCACAAATAAGATGACCACCCTCCTCCAAATGCTTTTGTTTCTCTGTGCATACTTCTAACGCTTCCTGTAACAGTTGCCAGTGGAGAACGCAACTTCTCCAAGCTGAAGTTAATAAAAACACATCTATGCTCCACAATGACGCAGGAGAGGCTGGTCGGCCTTGCAGCCATCTCAGTGGAGCATGAGCTGGCCCAGACTGTGGACCTTCAGGAAGCAGTTCAAATCTTTGCAACCAAGAAGGCACAGAAAGCACCACTTTGATTATTCAAACAGATAAAAATGCCAGTGTTTACTATGCAGACAAGAAAAGTTACATTTGCTGCTCAGGCGTTTGAAAGTAGTGTTACTTAAAATTTTTGAACAAGGCATTTTAAGTTGCTAGTTCTCCTTTATTGGGGTAGGTAGCAGAGGGAGAGGAGTAGAACAGGAAGAAGGCAGAATTGAGACCTTTCAAAGTTTTGGCTCAAGCGAGGGGGCATGGGAGCGTCATTTGAGCTCCCCGCCGCAGGTGCCAAAATGTTGTGGGCCGGCCCTGGGTCAGCCAGGCTCTGCATAGGGGAAGCTCCCTAAGAATTCCTCCCCCCCCCCAAAAAAAAAAAAAACCAACCAACCCTGTTCCATACTTTTCCCACCCATACCCCACAACCCTCCACGTTCACATCCAGGCTCCTTCCTAGCAATTTACTTCCCTTCCCTCTCCCTTAGCTCCTCTGTTACCCCTGACTCTTCCAAGCCTTTGCACTGCTTCTGAGAGGTGCGGGAAATACGGTTCTTTTATTGTAGTTT
The DNA here is from genome assembly GCF_002925995.2 of Terrapene triunguis. Taxonomy (NCBI): domain Eukaryota; kingdom Metazoa; phylum Chordata; order Testudines; family Emydidae; genus Terrapene; species Terrapene triunguis. The sequence continues at coordinate 28,957,764 of NW_020664462.1, read as the reverse complement.
AAATAAATTATTACTCAGAGTTCTGTATTAATATGACTAATAAGGAATCTATTTGTCAAAAACATTTCCTGAATCTTTTTTATTGTCTGTATTGTTACAGACATACTTGCTGACAGGTATTTTGAAATAAATGACCAAAAATAATTGAAACTAGTGTGATTATATTGTGTTGTTTTGACAAATAAACTAGGCAGATTTTAAAATACTGCGCAGCGAATTCTTATTTTTTGGTGCAGAATTTCCCCCAGGAGTAACCCAGAGCCCTGTGTTTTGAAGATAGGCCCCTTATTTTTAATAGTATGGCCAGTGAATGGTGTATTATGTAGCATACATCTTTTAGGACTCCGACAGGGCGGTGTCAGTGGCCATCTTCACCTACAAATACAAGGAGTTGCCTGGGCTTGCTTCCTTCATTCACCTCCCACTAAAATCGGTGGGAATTGTGGAGCCAACTCTCTGCAAGCGATGTGAAAACATACCTCCTCATCTCTCAGAAACACTAAGCAGAAGAAAGTTACAAGAGAGGGCAGCTAATTCCACTTGCTATTTTTAAGGAAAATGAAGTGTAGATGAATTGAAGAGTTCAAAGGGAGGAGTGTAAAGTCTTTCAGAAGTACCCTCAGACTCCCAGGAGGGGTCAGATTTGAGAGTTGATAGCTTTATTAAGTCTGAAAGTAAGTGAAAGGTTGAAAGCCCATTGTGCTTTCCTTTCCCCTCTACCTATGCCATCAATAGTGCTCTCAAGAATTAATGAAGGAACTCAAGAATGCTGTTTATAACAAAGGTACAGGTTGTTAAGACTTTCTAGTAGAGACAAACTAGGTTTGCATAAACTAATAAATGGTCCAAATTGGGGGCATAATAGTAACTCATATATAAGGTTTTAACTACCTTACCATTACAATCCTCACTTTGACTCCCCCGCTACATGCATTATAGTGGTTTTTCTGAAATGAATTTTATTTTCATGTTACTGAAAAGATTTTATTTTCATTATTGGAACATCTCATTTCAAAACCAGCTTGGTCTAGAAACTTCCTATTTGTTTTATGTGCTTGTCCTCAGCCAGAGCTAATGCCTTTGAGTAATTCTGAAGTTTTTAATTAGTTTTGAAACAGAGGTTTGTGAGCTCTGTGGATTTTAAAACCTGTCAAGCATTCCAGTGATGAACTTTAAGAACCTGTAAGAAACAGGGACATGTCCCATAGACTGATTTAAAAAAAAAAAGAAGAAAAGCTGCTTGAGTCAGGAGTTTATGAACTCCACAGGAGAGAGTCCATAGAATTCATAAGCTCTGTGCACTCCTTTCTGAAGAGCTCACAACCACCTCATGCAATGCCAGGCACAGCAGCACTTTGAGCAGAGATATGATCCTGTTTCAAGGAATGAAGGTTAATTAAGGTTATACTGCACTGAGAGTGAGCATCTGTGACAGGGTGTACCTGGCCTTTGCAGCTCCCTACAAGAGGCCCTGCACTCCTAATACACCCTGCCCCAGGAAGCAGCGAAGTGACAGGAAAGGAGCAGAGAAGGTGTCCTCCAGGCCCACCTAGAGAGGCCTTCTCGAAACAACCAATCAGAGTCCAGCAGCCTCAGATAAAAGGAGCTGCACGGCCTAACAGGTCAGTTCCTGCCTGGGACCAGAGATGTGAGGAAGGGTGCTCTGCTCTGGCCAGGAACATATCTGGCTGTCTTTTGCATAGCTGGATTTGAAGGAAGAGAACCTCAGAACCTTAACCCTGAGGTAAGGATGAAGCTAAAAGGGGCCCAGGTAAGAAGCAGCAATGAACTGAAATCAAGCAGTGCATAGCTGCTGTTTATAGGGTTCCTGGGTTGGAACCTGAAGTAGTGGGCATAAACCCTAAGAGGGGGACAGGGCTTATTGGAGAGCCTGAAAAAAGGGCTGAATTTAAGGGTCCCGGAGCTGGGGATGAAAACCCTTGTGAGGGAAATGGGACTGTTCATTTATTGGACTCTAATACCCCAGAAGGGGTTCATTTGGACTTTGTGACTTGGCTGGAGGGCCAAGCCACTGAAGACCTACCAAGGTCAGGTGCCAGGAGCAAGAAAAGGACTGTGGTACTGCACCCAGCCATTAGGAGGTACTCAAGAGATGAGTGCCCCCATTACAACCTCATACTCCCCTCTGCTTCACAGACAGAGTTGCGAAGCCTAGTTGTCCTGTCCATGGGAGAGTGGAACACATACATTCTGGCTCTACAACTGCTGCCCCATTCCCCCCAAACATGCAGAAGCCGTTGGGTATCCACAGGGTGTGGCCTCCTCTGTTTGGAATGGCTGGAGCCAGTGGGACAGTAGGCCTCCAACATTTTCTGCCACCAAACTTGTGGGGCCAATCATGTGCAAATTAATGCTGAACAAGTCAATATTAATTTGACTATGTTCCGTCTCCACGAAGTTCTGAGGGCATTGGCCAGGAGCAGTCTCCCTGGAAGGGTGAGGACAGAGCCATGCTGTTGAGGGAGCCTGACAGTAGGTGCAAAGACAAAGGTTTTACACTTTTCCTTGCCTCCAATAGCGCCTATGAGCTCTCTGGGTTTTGAAGGTGAGATTCCTTACTTCAATCTTCTCATGTGAGAACAAAAAGGAATTGCCAAATGAGAATTTGTGAAGTTTTCCCTCCCCCCATATACCTGTGTTAGGGGATTATCAGGTCCAGTGAATAGAAAAAGTGGAAATCAAACATTTATTTAAATAGGGGCATCTGCAGACAAAGGCGTTAATGACCATAGAATCAATTATATAATTATTAAGATACCACAATTAGAGTGCTATAGTTACAGAACACTTGGAATTGAGAACTTGGTGCTAAAGGAACACCTTCAATGTGAAATCTAGTCACATGGTTTCAGTCACTACTCATGCCCATGAGTTTCCCTGCCAATTGCTGTGGGTTTTCAATCTCATTTAAATGTGTTTCTCTCCATGATACTGTGTGAAAGAGCCACAGAAACAGGGAAAACTGATTGTACAGAAGAAATGGTGACTAGACAAAGTGCTGTTAAATGCACAAAATAAGGAAACTGGAAGAAGGGGGTAGGAGAGAGAAAAACAACATTTCCTCTATCTTTCTCTTGTAGTTATTTTTAGGGTTGAAGCTTATAACAATAGCAGGTTAACAATTTTTCAGACAGATATGGGATTTTTAAGTTGTCAGTATCCCCTTAAAGTTTTTTCACATGAAAATTAAGAAGTTAGAATGTTAATGTTGAAGAAACCCAAGCATCTGTTTGGAAGTACTCAGAAATGGTTCCAGCACAGATACAGAGCTATAATTAAGTCTCGTGCATGGGTGAAAGAAATAGAAATTGACAACTGGATCATTAAAGTAAATGCATGGAAAGATTTCCAGACTGAACTTTACTGAAGTATGTAGACTGTATTGCACTGCCACCTGCTGTGGATTTTTTTAACAATATTGCTGGAACAAAATAGTAGTTGATTCTTATCCCAATCCTACCTACCCCTCCTCATTTCCCAAAAGAGAAAATAGTTATCTTCATTATTAAACTATTCTCCTCAGAAAGCAGTCCTGTTCTCAGAACCCCACCCCAAATCGATAACATCATATAAAGATGATTTAATGGACAAAGCCAGTAACTGGTGTAGTTGAAACAGCAGCAATTCAGTGAGAGACACTTCTATGTGGGGAACCTGCACAAGGCCTATCCAACCTTAAACCCTCAAAACAGGGCTTAAATGGGACTTAACAGATGCACAGGTCTCATGGGGTCTCTCTGCAAAGGAGTGAATTTTACCCTCTGTGCATAATAGTACAACAGGCCGAAATACACCACTGGCACAACTCCTTTGACTACAGTGGAGTCAACCTATGCCAGTGGTGAATTTGGCCCACACTACTTATAGAACAGAAAAAAAGTCTGCTATCCTAGGCAGTTGTATTTTAGTTTCCTGGTGTAGGTGACTAGGTGGAAGATGAGCTATGAATGGTCTGAGGTGAACTGATATTGACCACTTCATCCTTGTACTTAACTCTTGCTTTCATTTTATCAGAGAGCTGTCTTTTCTTATAGCCCATTTCTAGCTCTGCATGTCTCTGTGCTACCTCAACGTGATCAGAAAGACAAAGGTGTTTACATTGTTAACAAAGAATTCTTTCCATTTTATCTCCCACTAGATTTAAGTATACCAACAACAGCACAAGAATGCATCATTGCTTGCTATCTACACTGTGAAGAAAATAGGTGAATTCATTGTTTGCAATTGAGGGTGCAAAAGATCGAGAGGATGTTCTGTGGAAAGTGGATATCCAAAATTGGCCTGATTGTTCACTACATTGCATCTTGTGTTGTCACTTACACATGACAAGTGAGTGCAGAATGCTACCATACCAGAGCAGTGTTTACACCCGGTTTACACAAGTGTAAGTGACTACAAGGGGCAAGACATTGAAGAATCAAGCACCATGAATAGGGTTACCAACCCTCCCAGTTTCACCGGGAGTCTCCCGGAATCAGGCTCTGTCTCCTGGAGGCTACTGAAGCCAAACTGGGAGATATTAGGTCGCTAAGTCCAGTGGCGCAGTGGGCTAAAGCAGGCTCCCTGCCTGCCCTGGCCCCGCGCCACTCCCGGAACCGGCTGGCATGTCCCTACGGCCCTTGTGGCTGGGGGGCGGGCTAGGGGGCAGGGCCGGCTCCAGGCACCAGCGGAGGAAGTACGTGCCTGGGGTGGCACATGCTAAGGGGCGGCATTCCGTCCATTCTTGGGGTGGCACACGCCGGGTGGCTTCAGCAGTTCGGGCGGTAGTCCGAGTGGTTTTGTTTTTGTTTTTGCTTGGGGCAGCAAAAGTGGTAGAGCCGGCCCTGCTAGGGAGTCTCCGTGCACTGCCAGTGCCCCGAGCACCGACTCCGCAGCTCCCATTGGCCAGGAACTGTGGCCAATGGGAGATGCAGGGGCAGTGCCTGCAGGCAGGGGCAATGCACAGAGCCCACTGCCCCCCCAGGGGCCCCAGGATGTGCCAGCCACTTCCAGGAGCGACATGGAGCTAGGGCAGGCAGGGAGCCCCCTCTTGCACCCAAACTCCCTCTCAGAGCTTGCACCCCGCATTCCTCCACACACCCCAACCCCCTGCCCCAGGTTCAGCCCGGAGCCCCCTCCCACACTCTGAACCCCTTGGCCCAACCCAGAGCCCACACCCCCTCTCGTACCCCAACCCCTTTCCCCAGCCCAGTCAAAGTGAGTGAGGGTGGGGGAGAGCGAGCGATGGAGGGAGGGGGGATGGAGTGAGCGGGGTGGGACCTCGGGGAAGGGGCAGGGCCAGGGTATTTGGGTTTGTGTGTTTAGACCGTTGGCAGCCCTAACCATGAACTCTCAGAAGTGTATCCCCACAGCAGAGTTGCATGCCAAATGGACCTTAATCCAGCATCCCGAGAAAGGCCAGTGTTGAAAGGACTCAGTAGATCTTGATGGAGAATGTTTAGAAGAGTCAAAAATACTCTCAGGCCCTATTACTGATTCTTAACTGTACAAAGATGTAAGTACAGATGCCCCCCCCGACTTATGCAATCATTCTGTTCCGGAAAGCCTTGCATAACTCGAATTTTGCATAAGTCGGTAACGTATATCCGTATGTTAACGCAAAAATTTCCGCAACTCAAAAATCCTATTTCTGGCTGATGGAACTTTTTCCGTAAGTGCGAATTTGCTTCACTAACATCAATGGAGTTCGCCATTGTGTCCCACCACAAATCCCTTCTTGTTCTTATACTTTTATTTACTGAACGTTAAGGCTTGTTTTTCAGAATGCACAATGCCCATGAATTTTGTTGAAAAGGTACATTTTTTTTAATTAAATGTTGGTGGCAGCAGAAACATATTGCAAGTGACAAAATAATGTGTTTAGTCTCCTTGCTTGATTGCAGATGAACTGTAAAACTGATTGTATCTTTTCTTAGTGAACTAGAAAAGGCAGGAATGAATGAGCTCCTAAAAATAACATGGCAGCCAAAAACTCTGATCTCATTACAGAAAATGTAGCCTTTTGGGAAAACACAAACAATCCCATGTGTGTTTCTAAAACTGTATTTACTGTAAGTAGACATATTTTGCTGCAGCAAAACAGCTTATTACCGTGATAAGAAATAATATCAAATTAACTCTGAGATTTGCTGCCTGCAAATGATCTGTTTGAAAAATGTGTTTTCTTTAGTGTCATACATCAAATGTGATTGTTTTTTTAGAATTAGCTCTACATATTGACAGCCTTCTACACCAGTGGCTCTCAACCTTTCCCGACTACTGTACCCCTTGCAGGAGTCTGATTTGTCTTGTGTACCCCCAAGTTTCACCTCATTTAAAAGCTACTTGGTTACAAAATCGGACATAAAAATACAAAAGTGGTACATCAGCTCATCTAGATATTTGCCTAGTTTTATAACAGACTACGTAAAAAGCACTAGTGAAGCCAGTACAAACTAAAATTTTATACAGACAATAACTTTATCATTTTTATCATATAATTATAAAACAAATCGATTGGAATATAAATATTGTACTTACATTTCAGTGTATAGTATATAAAGCAGTATAAACGAGTCATTGTATGAAATTTTAGTTTGTACTGACTTCGCTAGTGCTTTTTACGTAGCCTGTTGTAAAACTAGGCAAATATCTAGATGAGTTGATGTACCCCCTGGAAGACCTCTGCGTACCCTCAGGGGTACATGTACCCCTGGTTGAGAACCATTATGCTACACCGTATGGTGAAAGGGGAAAGCAACGAAGCAGTTTGACTTTTATACCAACAACACATTTATCTGATTCTCGGAGCACAAGTTGCAAATCCTACCAATAGCTCCAATATCAATGAAAGGTTTTTCTGTTATGGATGATTGTGTATCATTATTTTATGTCGATTTTTTTGTTGGACATATGCTGTGAGAAAATATTTCAAGCAGTGTGATACGTTAAGATTCATGTTGAGCATAAAGCAGAAAACTGAAAAACAAATATTTAAATCCAAGTGTTTAACTGGAATTAAGGAAAGTTTTTGGAATGAGATCCCAAGATAAGAATCAGTGTTTGATTTAGCATAGGATATTTGATAGGGAGCTGGGGTATTCAATACTTTAGCTCAAGAGACTACAGTTTATGCAGTTTAAGCAACTCTAATAATAATAATAATTAGAGCTGAAATTGGGTTTTAAAATTTGGATTTGAATTTCCCCAAGTTCAGATTGGATTCATATTCCAATTTGGGCCCATTACAAAGATACATTTTGGTCTAGATTTGAATCTAAACCAAAGTTCAGATGGTTTCAGAACAGGATTTCAGGATCAGGCCTAGTTTCCTCTTATAGAGACACTTTATAAAATTAAAAAAGGGAGGTAGCACATGCAGGATTGATACACTGTAATACCATTGTTTTACATTTGATTGCAAAGATGCAATATGCTTCTTTTCTCTTGTAATACTCGGCCTTTTAATTTAATGACAGAGTGCTTACAGTTACATGGATATCAGATGTTATTGTGAGAGCAAAAATCTGCTCCGACTCCTCTTGCTTCCAAATCCAGGCTGCACTTGGCTCATGAGAATGCAAAAATATGGAGTCATTTAGCCAAATAAAGATTCAAAAACAAAGAACTGAGCCATGGAAGGCAGAGCTGCCCTTGGTTTGTAGAATGGGGAATTGAAAGACAAAACACAGCACAGCACTGTCACTCTTGAAAGAGTCCAGTACAGAAAAATGTTTCTGGAATGCATATGTGATTAATCATTGTGTTCATTGTTCAGTAGCTTAGATCAATACTGCTGCAAAGATTCCTAATGAACTGAAACAAAACAAAACTTGCATTCAGAGGAGCATTACAATTCAAGAGCACATATTTTCCAGTCAAGAGTGAAGGCCAATCTTAAATTACAGCTCTGTGGCCCTTGCTTGCTTGCGCTCTCTCTCTCTCTCTCTCATGCTTTGGCACTTAGCGACCCTTTGATATTTGAGCCTGGCCTTTCCCTTAGCACATCTGATCCTGATCAAGGTTTATGACAAAGGTGACTTTTCACCTCCCTGAGGCAGCAACTTTGTGTGTGTGTGTCTGTGTGTGTGTTTTAGCTACCTCTCTCCTACTCATTTATCACACTAGCACAGAGCAGCTATACTCTCCGGGTGAGCTCCCCGTACCAGGGCCGCCCAGAGTGGGGGGCAAGTGGGGCAATTTGCCCCGGGTTCCACAGGGGCCCCCTCGAGAGTTTTTCAGGGCCCCTGGAGCGGGGTCCTTCATTCGCTCCGGGGGCCCCGGAAAGCTCTCGCAGGGCCCGGACTCCCAGAGCTTCTTCTGCTCCGGGTCTTCGGCGGCAGTTCGGCGGCAGGGGGTCCTTCCGCTCCGGGACCCGACGCCAAAGTGCCCTGAAGACCCACGGCGGGGGGTCCTTCCGCCACGGGACCCGCCCCAGAAGTGCCGGGTCTTCGGCGGCAATTCGGCGGCGGGGGCCCCCTGCTGCCGAAGACCCCAGGCCCCCTGAATCCTCTGGGCGGCCCTGCTCCCTACAGCTAGTAATGCCAGGTGTCCTTCAAGACTAAATCAGCTATAGCTGTTAAGAGTGCTCGAGTATAGTGCAGGCTTTGTTAACTTTCTTTCTGTGACTGAGAATAATTCTTCTGTGATGCTGCCAGCCTGTGCTGGCTTGAGTCAGTCCCAAATTAACTCCCAAACCTCGTTCCCCTCATTTAAACAACCTGTTACAGTACCCACCAGGTAACATCTGTCAGTAACTAATCTACCAAGTATTCTGTCCTCAATCGAATCTGATCTTTTTACAGACTTTATTCCCTAGAGGGTGGGAATAGCAGATGTTCTTATAGAGATATTATTATTTATGCAGAACAAGCCTGAAAGCACACCCATGATTATTAGGAATTACATTTCCTCAATTTGTTTTTTTAAACCAAATTGTGCATACCTTCCTTGTGTGACACATTGGGGCAGATTCCCCTTTGCCTTGCACCTGGTGCCCTCATTAACACCTCTGCAGAGTAAGTGTAAAAAAACCTTCCCCTGGTGTACAGAATTCTCATTTGACAGCATTTTATGTCAGCTTTGCACAGGTATAAATAAATGACTACACAAAGTGTGAAGCAGCAGAGAATCAGGCTAATTGAGTATGGAAGTACCAAGAAATAAATGTGGTTAGCTATTTTTTGGATAATGTTATGGCCATTAATATTATTTGCAAGGTAAAATAAAGTAATGGTGGAGGTAATCAAATCACAGAATTCCTAGCGGGCCAGGAAGAAATTTTCCACCCCATCTATTCTTCACTATTACACTGCTGATTATGGCCAATATTTTCAACCTTAGCTGCCTGAAGAGAGGAAATAAAGTGCACTTTTAGGTGCCAAAATAAGTGGTCTGATTTTCGAGAGAGCTTGGATTGATGTGCTGAACACCTTTGGGGGGAAAAAAAATCAAATAATGTATTTATCATCAAATCATTTGTCCTGCCATGAGTGCAAGGGACTGGACTAGATGACCTCTTGAGGCAGGGCCGGCTCCAGGCACCAGATGAGAGAGCACGTGCCTGGGGCGGCACTCCGGCCAATCTTGGGGCGGCACATTCCGGCCGTCCTGCCGTGGTTCTTTTTTTTTTTTTTGCTTTGGCAGCCCGGTCCGGAGCCCCCAGCCGGCTCCCCACACTCCGCCAGTCCTAGCCCAGCCCTGCAGGGGCACGGACCCCAGCCCGGGGGGCAGAAACTAGCGAGTCCCGCCGCTCACCATGCCACCGGGCTCCCCAGGAGGCGCCACTCCCCGCCGCCTGCACCGGCCTCTGCCTCCTGCGCCGCTCTGAGCCCGGCCCGGCCGAGCCGCCTTTAAAGGAGTGACTGAGCCAGCACCTCCTGCAGCCCCTGGGGGCTCTGCCTGCCTGGCCGGGAGAGACACCCCAAGGCCGGAGGGGGAGCACCTCTCGCCCAGCTGCGAGCGGGCTGCAGCACTGCCCTTCACCCCGCTGTGAGCCACCTTGACTGCCCTCCATGCGCTCCCTGCGGCTGCCTTTTTTTTTTCTTTTTTTTTTGCTTGGGACGGCAAAGAAGACAAAGGAACCAGCCTTTTGACTTTGAGATGGATCCTGGTATGAAAATTTGGTTAGCAACCTTGGTGGGAACCTGTGGTAAGGATTTTACTTTGAACCAAGCCTCATTGGCCAAGTTTGCTACTAGAAAGCATTTTATCTTTATTTCTCTCATAACCATTTCTGAATTTATAGATTATACTTAGATTAAGTGAGTACATCTCTGTGTGGTTAAATAAACTTGTTTTATTCTTGAATCAGAACTAATGCAGTGTTGTGATTAAAGTGAACTGTTTGGGTAACTCCAGTTAAAGTAGCAAACTCTTGGATATTGACCTGTTACAGGGGCAACAGATCTATAATATCTGAATTGTCCAGGAGAGGGCTGGACAGTGCAGATCCCACATTTTGGGGGAAATTCAGGATTCCGAATGTGTTTAGGTCACCATACAAGTAGAAACACAGACTGCTGGAAGCCAGAGTGTGGCTGTTGTGTTGCTGACAGGCTGCTGGGATCAAAGTTGCTGGACCAGGACTGCAGCTATACACAGATACTCAGGGGGTGACCTGCATGCTCTTTGGCTGTTTGTGAGTAGACCAGATTGGGAGCTACAAGAGCAAAGCATTGTGAGTAGGGCTGCCAAGCGATTAAAAAAATTAATTGTGATTAATCGCACTGTTAAACAATAATAGAATACCATTTATTTAAATATTTTTGGGTGTTTTCTACATTTACAAATATATTGATTTCAATTACAACACAGAACACAAAGTGTACAGTGCTCACTTTATATTTATTTTTGATATATATATTTGTGCTATAAAAAAAATACAATATTTTTCAAAAAGCGACAGAGTCCTGTGGCACCTTATAGACTAACAGATGTATTGGAGCATAAGCTTTCGTGGGTGAATTCTCAGTTTGTCAGTGAGTATTCACCCACGAAATCTTATGCTCCAATACATCTGTTAGTCTATAAGGTGCCACAGGACTCTGTTGCTTTTTACAGATCCAGACTAACACAGCTACCCCTCTGATACTTGAGTATTTTTCAATTCACCGCATACAAGTACTGTAGTGCAATTTCTTTATCATGAAAGTTGAACTTACAAATGTAGAATTATGTACAAAAATAACTGCATTCAAAAACAAAACAATGTAACACTTTAGAGCCTACATGTCCACTCAGTCCTACTTCTTGTTCAGTCAGTCACTCAGACAAACAAGTTTGTTTACATTTGCAGAAGATAATGCTGCCTGCTTCTTGTTTACAATGTCACCTGAAAGGAGGTTCACATGGCACTGTTGTAGCCAGTGTCACAAGATATTTATGTGCCAGATGTGTTAAAGATTCATATATCCCTTCATGCTTCAACCACCATCCTAGAGGACATGCGTCCATGCTAATGAAGGGTTCTGCTTGATAATGATCCAAAGCAGTGCAGACTGACACATGTTCACTTTCATCATCTGAGTCAGATGCCACCAGCAGAAGGTTGATTTTCTTTTTTGGTGGTTTGGGTTCTGTAGTTTCCACATAAGAGTGTTGCCCTTTTAAGACTTCTGAAAGCATGCTCCCCCCTCATCCCTCTCAGATTTTGGAAGGCACTTTAGATTCTTAAACCTTGGGTCAAGTGCTGTAGCTATCTTTAGACATCTCACATTGCTACCTTCTTTGCGTTTTGTCAAAACTGCAGTGAAAGTGTTTTTAAAACGAACTGTGTGTGCTGGGTCATCATCCGAAACTGCTGTAACATGAAATATATGGCAGAATGCAGGTAAAACAGAGCAGGAGACATACAATTCTCCCCCAAGGAGTTCAGTCACAAATTTAATTAGTGCATTTTTTTTAAACGAGCGTCATCAGCAAGGAAGCATGTCCTCTGGAATGGTGACCGAAGCATGAAGAGGCATACGAATGTTTAGCATATCTGGCACATAAATACCTTGCAATGTCGGCTACATAAGTGCCATGCAAACACCTGTTCTCACTTTCAAGTGACATTGTAAATAAGAAGCCTGCAGCATTATCTCTAGTAAATGTAAACAAACGTGTTTGTCTTAGTGATTGACTGAACAAGAAAAAGGACTGAATGGACTTGTAGGCTCTAAAGTGTAACATTGTTTTGTTTTTGAGTGCAGTTACGTAACAAAGTCTACATTTATAAGTTGCACTTTCACGATAAAGAGATTGCATTACGGTATTGTATGAAATGAATTGAAAAATACTATTTTATCATTTGTACAGTGCAAATATTTGTAATAAAAAAGTGAGCACTGTACACTTCGTATTCTAAGTTGTAATTGAAATCAATATATTTGAAAATGTAGAAAAACATCCAAAAATATTTAATAAATTTCAATTGGTATTCTATTGTTTAACAGTGCGATTAAAACTGTGATCAATCATGATTAATTTTTTTAGTTAATCACGTGAGTTAATTGCAATTAATTGACTGCCCTAACTGTGAGGTACCTCAGGTTTCAGAGAAGATAGTGACACAACCCATCACTGGTCTGGATTGTACCCCAGAATGTGATAGCAAGCATGCTTATTCTTAATGTAAAAGCATTACAGAAAGAATCTATTGAGACAATAAGAGAATCTACATGCATGCTAAAAAGCTTAACAGAGGTCACCCCCAACTCTAGCCTGTTTGTCAGAGGATGGAGATGGATGGCAGGAGAGAGATCACTTGATCATTGCCTGTTAGGTTCACTCCCTCTGGGGCACCTGGCATTGGCCACTGTCGGTAGACAGGATACTGGGCTAGATGGACCTTTGATCTGACCCGGTACGGCCGTTCTTATGTTAGCCTAGGACTTTGGTAGATTTCAGTCCTTCAAAACCCACAACTGGGTTTTCCCATGGTTACAAGTTCATCCATCTTAAATCCAGAACCCAGACTGGACAGACCAGCCATTTTTTTAATACAGTTTGGGGCTTTGATCTTGGAGTTCTGTACCAGGTAAGCAGCAGACAGAGACTCTTTCCTCAGGATGTAGCTTCAAAAGGCTGGGGTTTTGCATAACTGGAGTTGGGGAATTTGCAGGGATTCCCCAGGAAATCCACTTAATATTTACCTTCCCAGAAGTCCATACTTGTCTGGCATAATTTCAGTGAAGTTTTTTGAGCTCCTAGGTCTCACATCTGTCACATCTCTCCCCTGGAGAGGCTACATACAGTTCCAGCCCACAATAATACATAAGCTTAATATGATAAGGTATATCAAGGATATTGCAGGAAATTGCTAGATCTGCCAGAAGCATCACTGTGAGAAGTGCTGAGTGCTGAGCACGTTTGAAAATCTGGCCCTTGATGCTTATGTATTGCAGAAGCCCATTAGACAGAATTGCTAATGTTCCCTTATTTAAAAGGCTGATGGTATATAAACTACATTTTAAAATGTAATTTCCAATATTCATTGTAGCTTATCTGGAATACATTGTATTTTGCCATAAATATATGAAGGCCAAGCATGATAAACAAAGGATATCTGATCATATTTTTATTTAAGTATGACATTTTCAGTCATCTCTTATTTAAACCTTTCCTAACAGTAATTAAAAAAAACATGAATACAACAGGAAAGGAACTAAGCAGAAGAAGCTATTAAACTTGTACCAACAGCAGCTTTTACACATGTAAAAAAATTGGTTTCATTCAGGCTTACCAAACCATTCAGTACCACAGTGCACCCGCTAAAGGGACATTTTATAAATCCAAATTAGGAGGCCCTTATTTGGTTTTTACTAGTTCAAAACTCTTATTAAACATTTGAGTAAAAGTTGAATAAGGACCCCAGGGTTTTGTCCCATACGACTTTATTAGTGCTACTTTAAAGTCTAGAACTTAAATGTTAACTTCCTAGAAATTACTACAATCCATGGGAAATGCCACCTGAATTCAGAATATATATTCATACTTTTATTGAGAAATTAATAAACAATATTTAGTGTTTACAGAATGTAGCACACAGAATATTCAGCCTTTTATATTTTGCTCCTGCAGAACCAGTAGAGGGAGCACATGTGAATTAAGAAGCCCTGTTCCAAGCTCTATGCTGATGTTTTCGATGTCAATGCATGAGCTCCAATGGTAAACATTTCCAAAACAGAACCCTATTTCACGTTTGTCTTCTCATATACAGTATCAAACTTATTATTTTAATGAGGCAAACTGTTCCTCTCAGTGCTGCTTCAGTTCAAGTCCTGCTGGCTCACAAAGAAGTGAATAAAATAGAACAGTGTTGGCTTCTATTCTGCAAGAGACAAAGGAGGAAAGAAGCAGGTGACTGCTCTGCACTCAGTTACACCAGCAGGAATCCAGAGTGACTCATCTGAAGTCAGTGAAATTATTCCAAAATTTAAACTGTCAGAACAGAGACCAGAATCTGATCCAGCCAGTGTTAGCAGAATTTTAAAGGAACATGAAATGTAAGTAAAGGCATTTCATTTTAAAGCTTTTAATAAGACATTACAAACAATGGGGGATGGAGTTGGAAGGACTTGGTGGTGTCCTTTTAAACTAGATAAAAATTTTAGAAGCAGTGTTTTAAATACAGCCTACTGACCTGAGCCTGGACAACTGTCTCTAGTTCTTGTTTTGTGGGGTGGGAAGTATAGATATTTTAGAGTCAAACCCCCCAGACAAACACCGAACTCTCAAACAAATACTCAAAATGAGAGGGACACACACATAAAAAGATTGAAATGATGTAAGATTAATTTCCTTGAATTTGCAATGTTTTTGTAACTTCACTTTTAGCATTCGTTATTTCTGATGTCAGTAATTTACACCACATCTATGCTGGAGGGAGGCAATACAAAAATTATTTGAAAACAAAGTGGGCTCAAAATCAGTCACATGCTGTAAACAAGATAAAGGTATTTCCTGGACATTTTGCAAGATTCTGTGCTGAGTGTTTGTTCTCACACTAGTTTTTTGGTAATCAAGGAATATTTGAGTAAAGATTTGTTCTCTCTTTCCCTCACTCTCACACAATGAATTTAGTACCATATCAAAAGTACCAACCTGACAGCTGTGAAGTCTGAAATCCTCCATTTCATCAGCGGAACCAGTATAGGAACAGTGCACTCTCACCCATATCACTCTAGGGTAAATCTAAGTACATGGACCACCTCAGAACTGGTTTTCTGATTCTTGATGAAAGTCTCACGATACAACGAAAGAAACCAGACCTAATTTTTTATTTATTTTAGACATTTAAGGATCACTCCTGCCCAGTGCTGAGCACCCTGGCAGGATTGCCAGCCCCATGCATTCAAAAAAATAAAAAATCAGGCCCCAAAAATCATGATTGGGTTCAAAAATAGTAAGGTTATAAAAATAATAAATTTTAGGGTTTTTTATTTGCCTTCTGGATTTTAAGCCTTTAGGGGGCCACACTTTCTCCAGAACGATGAGGGCTAGAAACTCTTTTTTTTTTTTTTTAAATGAAAGCTGACATTCTCACATAATCACTTGACTCCAGGAGCTGGGGCTTTAAGAAAGACACCAAATATCATGAGACATATTAAAATTGAGAGAGTTGGCAATACTCAGTGTATGTATATGTTCATCATGTTCTCCGCTTATTCAGCCTCTCTCTATCATCACTGAAGTGAGTCACTCAGCTCTAGATCTCATACCACCAGGGGCGGCCCTAGACTAGCTGCCAGCAACTGGCGCCCTAGGTGAACCATGCAATCGGCGCCCCCACCCTCAAGGGCAGATCTAAGCTGAGGTTTTTGGTAAACTGGGAAATATTTCACCCCTTTATTCCTTTTAATGTTTTTAAGCATTTTTTTTAAACAGAGGCTTAATTATTCGGTTTGTCCATCCATCCGTCTGTCCAACCAATGTTTCTGAGATTATAATTTTTATTACAAATCCAAAATCATCCAGTATGCTATCCCGCTTTAACTGCCATTACCACCACATCCAATAGAGAAAGAAATAAGAAAACTCTTCATGAACTTTAACCTGTATTTACAAAACACTCTGAATAAAAAACACTCTGTGTTCTTAAAACATGACTTTTCTTGCTTTAAGTTTTGAAAAGTCAGTCACTAGTTCTTTTAGATCCAGTTTTCCAGCTATTTCATGCTCTATTGACATTGTGGCAAGTCCAACAAGTCTCTCTTGCACCATTGTCGAACGCAGATATGTTTTTATCAATTTTAACTTTGCGAAGCTACGTTCCCCACTTGCTACGGAAACTGGTAAAGTTAAAAGAATGTGTAGAGTTATAAAAATATTTGGAAAACTGAGAATTTATTTTCACAAACAAACGTCAGTACTTTTTCAGGAGTGGAATGTTTCTTAAGTCGTCTTGAAAAAGCCTTAAGCTCACTACACAAATCTGTAGCCTCAATGTCTAGTGAATTTTCATGAGTCAATGCCAACTCCAGTTTTATACAAAATTCTCTTATCTGTTTTGCTGTTTTCTTTTGCAAGCTGTGGATATCATATAGAAAGCCAAATACTGACTCTAGCTGCTGCATCTGTTGAAATCTTTCGTCAACTGAGTGAATAGCAGTATCAAGGACTGCGAAGTAGAAATTCACTTTGAACCTTTGTTTTGGGTTCTGAATGGGTGTGTCTCGTCCTTCATACGAAAACTTTGCCGAATGCAAACTGGCTCTGGTTCAAATTCTGTTGGAAAGTCTATTTCTTCAGCAAGCTCAAGAGAATCTACCAGTGTTCTTTCGAACCCTTCATCACTTCTGAATTCCTCCAGAGTATTTTTAGTTTCCTGCAGTTTTTGAATAGCAGAATGTATGTTCTAGTTCTTTTCCTGAAGCTGCTTATTAGTGAGATTAATCTCAAAAAGGATATTATACCACAAAATGAGTGAAGTCACAAATTTAAAATTGGAAAGGCCATTTGCAAGAGCTTCTGCATCTGAATGTGCCATATTGCCAGATGATCCAGTAAAGGTAGTATCATCAGAAATTTCAATTAGGGCATCATAAATGTTTCCAAGTTCATAGCGAAGAGGCTTCAAAGCATCAATGAGACTCTCCCATCTTGTCTGACTAAGTGGTTTCACAGTTAGAGAATTCACATGGTGAATCAGAATCTCCCAACGGTGTGTTGAGCCTGAGAAAAAACACATAAACACGTTGCACCAGGTCAGAGAAACTGCTTGCCTCCAAACAGCATCTAGCAGCATCATTGACAACCAAATTCAGAGAATGTGCACTGCAAGGAACGAAAAGGGCCCTAGGATTGATTTCCATCATTCTCCTTTGCACACCATTGTCTTTACCCTTCATATTACTCCCATTATCATAGCCTTGGCCACGTAAGTTTTCAACAGATAACGACATTGTTTCAAGCTCTTGTAGAATAGTTTCAGTCATAAATGCTCCAGTTGTCTCCTTCAGTGGTACAAAACCCAAAAAATGTCCCTTTCTGAGGACTTCAACATTATCTTCATCTGCAGACTTTTCCATATCCACAAAACGAATGATCATCGTCATTTGTTCAACATGACTCACATCTGGTGACAGTCCAGTATTATTGAAAAGTATTTTGCAGAATCGGCAGCTTTTACAATTTTCTTTTTAATGGCATTTGCTAGGATTTGAATCAGTTCATTCTGCATATTTTTTCCTAAGTAATGAACCTGTGTTTCATGATCAGTTATTTTACGTAGATGCTCCTTCAAGACTGGATCAAACAAAGCTAGGTATTCAACAAATTTTAAAAAGTTTCCATTACCTGGAGCGTATAATTTTTCATTTCTACCGTGACTGCGGAATGCTAAATTTTGCCCACCGAGAACTCTCACTAAAGCAATCAGACACTCTAATATTTGTTGCCAATATTCTTCTTTTTCCTTGATCACACGTAAATTTTCTTCATCGATAGTTTTTCCTTTTTTCAATTGTAATTCAAGTTCTTTCCAATTTTGAAAACATTCCAAATGTTCTGTACTCTTTCATGTGAAGAGAGAATTGAAGATACGTTTTTCCAGTCCTTCGAACCATTTTCAGTAAGTGATGTACCAATTGCTTGATTTCTAAACAACTTGCAGCAAAAGCAAAACACAGGAGTCCTTTGACACTGAATATTGTAACCAGTTTCGATGAATTTCTTCCCCATTAATGAGTTTCCTCTTGTAATGCTGAGCAGAGAATTTTCTTTTATTTCCATCCTTAGGGAAGGGAAATTCATGAACTTGTTTGGGTCAATGTACCACAAGAATTTGCCACACACTGTCATCACATCTGGGCAATGAAGCTGGGTCCCCATACTGTAACTTGTTTGTAACTTCCTCATCCTTTCCTCCTTCTACTTCATTTACTTCAATTTCTGCATGTGTCTCTGAAGGTGAATAAATTTTCTCCACTTCCATATCAGTCTGATGCGGTGAGCTGCCTTCATCTAGAAGTAAGTTTCCATCATCTTAAGGTTCCAAACTGCTTTTTTGTGGCTGTGAGCTACCCTCATCTCAAAGTAATATACCTTCATCTTGATGTTCCAAACTGCTTCCAGGCAGATGTGAGCTAACCTCCTCTCCAAGAAAAATTCCTTCATCTGGATGCTGTGAACTGCTTCCATCTTTACTTGGATTAAAGAGAAGATATTTCAGGAAAGATCCCTACTGTTTTGTTTGGTCCTTTTCCTTCTCAGCCTTTCATTTACAATATTCAGCTCCTGAGGGTTTTCTTTTTCCTCTTTCTGCCATGGGGCATTTGAATATCGTTATGTACTAACTGTGCTCCCGACTGCAAGCATTATAGCTTTAAGGATGGCTGACACACCCACCACATGGTTGGTGATTTAAACCACATTGCAGCCATCCCAACACGTCTTTTCACTGCTTAAAGGTTCAATGATTAGTAACATACACTCACTTACCTATTAAAACAGTTAGTTAAAGCATTTACACGGAAACAAAATGACCTTTTTCAAAGTTATAACCCGATACCGGTTGTTTGGAAAGTAATCCCCTTCCTCATGGTTACCCGCTTGGAGTGTGATGTCATCACTTTCATAGTCTATTAAGCGTTAACGCTGTTACTTTTCTTTTATGGACCTTATTTATTACATGTGAACCAGTTATAACAAAGAAAAGTTCATAATTATACAGCCCGATAATAATGCTAAGGTTTAATAACGCTTAAAGATACTCACATTTTGGATTTATAATGCTGAAAGACGTTATTCTTTATTCTTTGGCACCAAGAAACACAATTTTCCACAGTATTCGCTCAATTCTTAACTATCTACATGCGACGTTGTTAAAATGACCATTTGACATGTATCAACTTGCGATATCTCTGCTCTACATGAATTTCCAGCTATGCGACCTTGATGTATATTCGAGTTAGGTGTCACTAGCATTGCAGCTCTTGCCGCTAACAGCTGTGTTTCATTGTGGCTGAGTTATTGCTTATCAAAATTGCGAAGTGGGTCATCTTGACCCTACGTCGCAAATTGAAATTTTTTTTTTTGCTAAAATATTATTTATTTTTGCAGTAAATAAAATATTTGACATATTAATAAATTCTCAGAAATGTAGAGAAATGAATTATAATTCATATTCCCTTCATACGCGGATGGGAATTGAAATAATGACATCTTTGTTATTTTATTTGTATTTTTTTTCATCTTTTTCAAATTTTTTTTTAATTTTTTTTTAAATTTGATTTTTTTCCTCGAATTTGGTGCCCCACTTAACTTGGCACCCTAGGCGACTGCCTAGTTCGCCTATATGGACGGGCTGCCCCTGCATACCATAGTACCCAAAACAACCCTTCTTGCCATTGTTTGTACCTACTTAAAAACATTTGTCTACCATAGTTATGGAATAGAACAAATAGTCTGTATATGTCTTGTTGTTCACTGCTTTATCAATTTACTTTTCTTAATCATGGTAGTTTATTCTTTATGTTATATGCAGTATCCATGCATTTTTCAATTAAAAAAACCTAAATAATTAAAAAAGAGGAAACTGACCTTCTTTCCTGTGGAATTCTCCTGCCCGTGAAATTCTTAATCTTGCTAGATAGTCTCAAAAGATTGTATCTTTTCCAGTATCAGTCTCACTCAAATCTCTCTAGGCTGCTCAATGCAAACATTACTCACAGTGTACAGCTGTTTCTGTATTTACTGTAACTTTAGCTTGTTAATATATATATAATTTATATCCATTTTCTAATCTACAGATAGATGTTTGTGACAGACTGTACCCTTATGTTCACCATTTTTATAAAACTATTAATTTTTTTTTTACAAAGTATGCCTTGTGAGGTATCATTTGAAAACTCATAATTCACTGATCATTATTGTCCTGGTAAAATATGTGTGGCAACATTGTATGTAAAGTTATGAGATTCTACTGTATGATGTTACTAAAGCACATTCCAATTCTGGGACAGCAGCCCAAACCAGTTTGTCAGAGACAAAAGGCTAGCCAGCACCACTGCCAGGTGTCATCAAAATCAAATAGACTTACCACTTGCTTAAGTGGTCATTCTTTGGCAGGAAGAAAGGTGTAGGCAAGAAATTTACATATTGGCAAATAAATGCTGGGGTTCCCATCCAAAACAGACTTGCTGTCACCTGAACCGCAGCTAGAGATGATTCTCAAAGAGAAGAAATGCTTTAAGAAGGGGGAACAGAGGACACAAATCACCTCTTTCCCCTCATCTTTACTCACGGCATCAACAATATCTGAAAGACAAAGGAAACATCAGTGATCTAGGGGAGTGGTCCTGACTGAAGGAGTTCAGCCAATAAAACCATGTGGTGAGAAAAACCTTTGCTTTGAATTCATTTAGCTTGTTAAGTTAGGTATTAATTTGTACAGGTCTGTCTCATCTTATGCGGGGGTTCTGTTCCGCGGTTAGCACGTAAAGCGAAAACCACGTATAGCCAAAATTCCATTGAGTTCAATGGCGGGCGAAATCGCCCGCACTACATGAATAGTATTAAAATTGTTATTTTTCTCTTTTTTTGGTTTTGTTTTGTTTTTGCCGACCGCGTAAAGTTGAAATCGCACATGTTAAATGCACGTAAGATGCGACAGACCTGTATTTTATCTTTTATTTCTTTGTAATCAATTCTGACTTTTATGCCTCATTACTTGTAATCACTTAAAATCTGTCTGTAGTTAATAAACTTCTTTTATTGTTTTATCTGAACAAGTGTGTGTTTGGATTGAAGTGTCTGGAATCTCCATTTGAGAAAACAGGGTTTGCAAATCATTTTCTGTTAATGAATGGATGAACTTTTTATGAGTTTGTACTGCACAGAAGGAAAGAACTGGGCAGTACAAGACACAAATGTCTGGGGACAAGCCTGGGAATGGGAATTTGCTGGTGTCACTCTACAATATAATTTGGGAGTGGCTGGCTAGAAGCACTCCTATCATTCAGCTGGGAGTGATTTTGCACGCTAGAGCAGGGGTGGGCAAACTACAGCCTGTGGGCTGGATCCAGCCCACAAGCTGTTTTAAGCCAGCTTGCAAGCTCCTGCTGGGAAGCGGGGTCTGGAGCCTGACCCGCTCCGGCACTCCAGCCGGGGAGCAGGGTTAGGGGCCACACCACGCAGCTCCTGGAAGCTGCGGCATGGTCCCGCTCTGGCGCTCCAGATGGGACGCAGAGTCGGGGGCCACACCACACAGCTCCCAGAAGCCGCTGCATGGCCCCGCTCCGGCTCCTCTGCGCTCCAATGGCCCCGCTCCAATGGCCCCCTCTGGCACTCCAATGGGAGCTGTGGGGGGGTGCCTGCATACAGGGCAGCATGCAGAGCCACCTGGACGCACAGGAGCTGGAGAAGGGACATGCCGCTGCTTCCAGGAGCCACTTGAGGTAAACGCCGCTGGGAGCCTGCACCCCTGAGCCTCTCCCCACACCTTAACCCCCTGCCCCAGCCCTGATCCCCCTCCTGTCCTCCAAAGCCCTCAATCCCAGCCTGGAGCACCCTCTTGCACCCCAAACCTCTCATCCCCAGCCCCACCCCAGAGTGACAACATTATTTAAATCAGTACATACAAAATAAAGTAGAATAGCAGAGTTAAACTGACTACACACACCACACACCTCATTTGGAACCGGAAGTATGTAATCAGGCAGTAGCAGAGACCAAAAAAAAAAGCAACTACAGTACAAATAAATGTCAACTACTAAAAATATAAAGGGAAAGTTTAAAAAAATGACAAATTAAAGAAGCTGTTTCTGTGCTTGTTTCATTTAAATTAAGATGTTAAAAGCAGCATTTTTCTTCTGCATCGTAATGTTTCAAAGCTGTATTAAGTCAATGTTCAGTTGTAAACTTTTGAAAGAACAACCATAATGTTTTGTTACCATCACACTCCATATAAAGTTAGAAACAAATGACATTTAGGGCATGTCTACACTTACCTCTGGAGCAATCGATCCAGCAGGAATCGATTTATCATGTCTAGTGAAGACGCGATAAATTGACCAACGAGTGCTCTCCCGTCGACTTCAGTACTCCACCAGAGCGAGAGACGCAAGCGGAGTTGACGGGGGAGCATCATCAGACACCGCGGTAAGTAGATCTAAATACATCGACTTCAGCTACATTATTCACGTAGCTGAAGTTGCATAACTTAGATCGATTCCCGCCCCCTCCGCCCCAATGTAGACCAGGCCTTAAATTGAAATCCAACACTTTTCTTACTACTTAGACTTGATTTGTGCAGTTTATAAAAAATGCTTTAAGCCACTTTTAAGATACAATTTATGAAGTTAAATTCTGCTTTAGCTTTCTTCTCTACAAGGTAAACTATCACTTTCAACTTTGTTAACTGTTCTCTAGAATAGCTTTGACAGTATATTGATATTCTGTTTCCTTCTATTTACATTTCCACAGAACATAAATATAGAGGAGATTTTCATGGTTACCAACATTAGGCCACTATTGTGTTGTATTTGTTGTTTTGGTTTATTTAGTCATTTGCTCTCTACCAGCATCTGCAAGATGACATCTCCTTGATGAACTCTGGGGAAGACAGTGTTTGAGAATGAGGCTGAAGCATCCACTGAAAGTTAAAAACTGATCCTGTACAGTACTTAGCGTCTCTCCTGGCTGGTAAAGGCAGGAAATAGTCTTACCTAGGAAAGATGCCTTTTATACCCACGTATAACTTCTTCTTAGCTATCTCAAACCTACCTTCTGAGGGAAAGAGGGGAACAACATTACTGAGTGGGTAGTTACTGGTTTATTGGCTTTTCTTATACCTTTCATTCAGACTTTAACCCTACTCATGGGATGCCAACAACCCTTGTTATGTCTGGAGGAGTATGGAGCGTGTGATGTTTCACTCCATATTCTTTATGAAAATATGCTTATGATATGAATATGACATAACCGAGATATACTTTAAGCATGGTGGCTCATATGACATATCATTGGAAAGGTTATGATTTACTGAATGTGATTATCCAATTGGTATGCCTGTATCATTTATGTATCTGAAGTTAGGAATATTAACTATGTATCTGTATTTCAAATGTGCTACTTTGGGTGTCACCCCCAACCAGCATTTCAGGTACAACAATGGAAAAGCCAGACAGGACTAATGGGCCATGAACAGAGGCAATGGACTGTGAAAAAGCTTAATCTTCCTGTGGCCCCTGGAGACAGCCTACGAGCAATGGCTGCCACAGCCATGCAGAGACATGGGTCTGAGTCACCTAGTACTGGATACCCCTTCTCCCCTTTTGGAATGCCAGTGGTTTTCACTAGAAGACAAAGGGTTCCCGCCTTACACAAGCGCTATATAAGGCAGGGGAGTGACATCATCATGGTTCTCCTCTGCCTCCCCACCCTAAGAGACACTGAAAAAAGACCTGCGGGGAGAAGGGTTGAGCCCAAGCTGGAAAGGCGTCTAGCTTGGGAGTACTATAATACCAGAGGTCTCAAGAGGGAGACCAGTGCAGCTGCCTTTCAAGACTTTCTGTAATCTGCCTGCAACAACATCTAGGGTGAGAAATACAGTACTATTTGTAACCAATTTCTTTAGTGAAACTAGCTTAGTTTGTGTGTTTGATTTCATTTAGAATCATAGAATATTAGGGTTGGAAGAGACCTCAGGAGGTCATCTAGTCCAATCCCCTGCTCAAAGCAGGACCAACCCCAACTAAATCATCCCAGCCAGGGCTTTGTCAAGCTGGGCCTTAAAAACCTCTAAGGATGGAGATTCCACCAGCTCTGTAGATAACCCATTCCAGTGCTTCACCACCCTCCTAGTGAAATAGTGTTTCCTAATATACAACCTAGACCTCCTCCTCTGCAACTTGAGACCATTTCTTCTTGTTCTGTCATCTGCCACCACTGAGAACAGTCTAGCTCCATCCTCTTTGAAACCCCCCTTCAGGTAGTTGAAGGCTGCTATCAAATCCCCCCTCACTCTTCTCTTCTGCAGACTAAATAACCCCAGTTCCCTCAGCCTCTCCTCATAAGTCATGTGCCCCAGCCCCCTAATCATTTTTGTTCCCCTCCGCTGGACTCTCTCCAATTTGTCCACATCCCTTCTGTAGGGGGGGGACCCAAAACTGGACACAGTACTCCAGGTGTGGCCTCACCAGTGTCGAATAGAGAGGAATAATCACTTCCCTCGATCTGCTGGCAATGCTCCTACTAATACAGCCCAATATGCCGTTGGCCATCTTGGCAACAAGGGCACACTGCTGACTCATATCCAGCTTCTCATCCACTGTAATTTGCTTAGTAATCTGCTTTGTTCTGTCTGTTATCTCTTATATTCACTTAAAATCCACCTTTGGTTGTTAATACACTTATTTCTTGTTTATAAGAAGAATGCATTCCAGTTTATGCAATTTCTAACTGGGGGGGCAAGAAGTGTGCACATCTCTCTTCACATTGAGGAAGAGGGTGGATTTTTATGAGCTTGCCCTGTGCAGATTTTTCTATACAGTGCAAGACAGTATTATTTTGGGTTTATCTCCCAAAAAGGGGTGTGCACGTGAGTGCTGGGGGAGTCCTCTCACACAAAGCTGACTCAAGTCTGTGTCTGCAGCGGGGTGTGGCCCTGTGTGTGTGTGCCGCAATAGGCCAGAAAGCCTAATTCAGCAAAGCAGGCAGAGGGAACCCAGGCTGATTGAGCAGGGGTGGCTCAGTGAAATCCCAGTATATCAGGTGGCATCCCAGAAGGGGGAGTCCAACCCATCACAGAGCGAATGAAGTTTTTGGGAAGTGTAAGAAAGAGTGTTTTACCCAGGAAATGTGCCCTATATTGCTAACCCAGGCTGAAAATTTGAGGGACCCCATTGTTAAAATGTTTGGCAACACATCGCTGCCAAACAGCCAGCTGCAAAGGTTATTTAAAACAAATCTACATATCAAAGTAACAATGAAGGATCTAATTTAAATCCACAGAAGCAAGTTAATGCCTTAATTCCATCCTTATCACACCTCATTGTGTCTGGACATTACTGACTTCACTAACATCTGAAACTATAAGTCATACATGCTGCAATAAATAGATTAAAAAGGCCACATTAAAGTCAAACTTCATTCCATATTTACTAATGTAGTAAATTGCTGTTCTACTAATCTAGTGAAAACTAGTTTTTGTTGACAAATGTATACAGCTGAGTCTCCTGGGTATAAAAGCACCATTAAATGCACTTTCTTTTCACGCCCGTCTAAAATAAAAACGGCTTTAAATTAAACATTTCTGGGCATAGAATTCAGGTTTCAGATTTACGTTTTACCTTGTGCCCTGAAATAATTCCACACAACAGTGCTCATGTACAATGATAGGAGAATAATTGCATTGTAATCAGCAGCAAACAGCATATTTATTTCTCTCTCCTCTCCCTTTAGTGGCTACTTTATTTCAGAATTTGCATGATGGAATTGGCCCGGTAAAGACAAAAAGCAGAACTCACATGGAGCAGCTTTGCTTTCTTCCTGTCTGGAACAGACACTTCTCAGGAGGTTTGATCCCATTTCCTCTGACACACACCTTTTGGAGGATGAGTACAGTCTCTCCTACCCAACAATGTGAAGGTTGAGGGGAGGGCATTCCATAATCCTACTAGATGCTTTCACATGCAGCCCTATTTGAATCAGGTCAAAGCATGTAATTAAGTATTTTTACTCCTGTTTAACTGAGCCCAGGAGCCAACCCACAGCCTCAGACACAGCTTGACATTACATTATCAGAAGCCTGTCTCTCCTTTACAAAGTCTCATTGAGGCATGCCTGTAAAGATGGGCAGAACTTTCACGAGCCTGTGAGATGCAATTTGTTGCCAGGATCTTGATCTCAGTTCAGGAGACAGAAGTCCATACGAAAAGCAGCAGGCTTTAGCGCGTTTGAGAATGACTGAGATGTAGCCCTCTTTCAAAAAGACAGGTATGCTTGCATTCATCACCCCAAACAGGGAAAGCCAATTATTCTTTAAAATGTTATAAAATTCTATGCAGAAACTATTGGTGCCCAGAGATTTCACAGCATGCAAACTTTTAATTGCTGGCCCTTCCTCTTTGCAGATGAGGGCATCTGGAATGTTTTATGTCTTGTGCACTTCATTTGGGAATATCTGAGCTTGTGAAATAGAATGAGATTCCAAAGAAAAACACTGAATATATATATACACAATGCTCTAATGTAACTTTTAGAAGCAGGTTTATTGTGAACATACTCTGAGCATCTTTTAGTATGCTTTAGGGACACTGTGCTGCATAGGCAATATACAACAAGACTAAAAGGATGAGTAGCTGATCTATTTTTCAGTAAGACTTCAGTCTATCTACGTGCTCCAGTGGCATGACTGGGATTTTTTTTATTTGGGTTATGTTATTTTCTTATACACAATGTCAATTTCTGGAATAAATATGAATGTTCCTGAATACAGTGATGGTATTTGAAAATTTGATTACAGTGTCACATAGAGGCCACACTCAATGGCTGTTGCCCCAATTGTGTTAGGCACAGTACAAGTGAAGTGACACTCCTTGCCCCAACAAACTCATACACACTTTTATATTGACAAACACATAATACATTTCTTCTCTTTAATCTTAGCCAAGTACTGGGGAGAGAAAGCTACTTTTCTACAATTTTTTTTGTAAGTGGATGATCTGTATCTATCATTCATATTTGCTGGTCTGCTTTACTTCCCTATATAGCCTATCTTCTTGCTATAAGGAGCAGGGGCATGTGGCCTACATGGTCAGTCCTCCCCCATACACTACTTCTACTGAAGCTAGTGGAAACACAGCAGGAGGGTTCTCTTGTAGTAGCTGCCTTGACTGGTAATGCAAGCACCTATACAGGACAGCAGCTGTCTGGGTGAGCAACATCATGCCCAGATCCAGCCACAAAAGAGTTGAAAGTATTTTCAACCAAGGAAGAGACAGACTTCACTCCTTATACTGAATCCCACTTCAAGTTCTCTCTATAGCTTTGTACTTGCTGAAAAGGATTGAGGTTTAGTCCACCTCAGCTTGATGCCAGGGGACTGGAGCCATTGCAGTCTACTGTGCAATTATAGTTCAGACTGGTTCCGTTCCTGTGTATTGCCATGATTTTAGTTACACTGTCAGGGACCACTGCAAAAAATGTTTATCTGAGTTGGTGACATTACAATCTATTACATGCAAGTCAAAAAGGAGAGACACATTTCACAAGAAGGAGAGAGGGGAAAAGCAGAACTAAGGCATTAGGGGAAAAATCTGGGCCCGGAACATTTTTTCTCACTTAAAAAATAAAGATGATATGACTCATTAAAGGTTAATTCAAATTTAAGACAACGTCTTCTGTAAATTTTGATATATTTAAGGAAGACAGGAAATTCCATTGTCCATCATTTATTTATTTATCATGGGTGAATTTGTGGCTTTGCAACAAGCCCTGAGCAAGGGGGCAGCACATAAATCAGATTTTGACTATTATAATCAGCTTCCCAGTCCCTCTGCTGTACAGGGAGAGTGAGGGGGTGAATGTAAGGATTATACATATCATAGACTAATTCCTCCAGAGTACCAGCCAGTGTGCCCTGGCTCTGAAGAGATTGCTTTCCTCCATGCTGCTACCTACTCCGTACCCCTCACTCCCCTTGAGCATTTGCCCCCAAACTGCCCCTATTCTTCTACAGCTAATATTAGTGTCATTCCAACACTTTAGGCAACATACATAGGTGTGCGCAGCCCATTTCATTAGGGTGTGCACCCAGGGAGCCCCGCCCTAGCCCCGCCCCTGCTCTAGTCCTGCCCCCATCCACTCCCTCCTACTTCCTGCCCCCTGACTTCCTCCCTCAAAGCCCCCAACCCCCCCTGCTCCTTGTCCCCTGACTACCCCCTCCTGGGACCCCTGCCCCTAACTGCCCCCCAGGACTCCACCCCCACCTAAGCATCCCTGCTCCTTGTCCCCTGACTGCCCCCCTAGGACCCTACCCCCTACCTGTCCCCTGGCTGCCCCAACCCTTATCCACACCCCCGCCCCCAGACAGACCCCCGGGACTCCCACGCCCCATCCAACCACTCCCCACCCCCTGACAGGACCCCCAGAACTCCCAACCCATGCAACCCCCCTGCTCCCAGCCTCTCCCAACCCCTCTACACACCCGTGCCTCCTGACAGCCCCCCCCGCCCGGGACTCCCATGCCCCATCCAATCCCCCCTGCCCCCTGACTGCCCCCTCCAGAGACCCCTCCGCCCCCCCAGGATCCCACCTCCTATCCAACCCACCCTGTCCCCTGACAGCCCCCACCCCTTTTCCAACCCCCCTGGCCCCGGACCCCTTACCATGATGAGATGAGGTTCCTAGCCTCCCCGCAGAGCCAAACACTGCCCCGCGGAAGCCACAGCCGCGGCCCCCAGAGCGCTGCACGCGCAGCGGCATGGCTCTTGGGGAGGGGGGAGCGTGTCTGCCTCCCCACGGAGCCCCAGCCCCCAGAGCACTGCGCGCGGCAGCATGGCTCCGGGGGGTGGAGAGCATGTCTGCCTCACCGCAGACGCAAACGCTGCCCCGCGGGAGTGCGCAGCCCCAGTCCCCAGAGTGCTGCACGCGGCGGCATGACTCCAGGAGGTGGGGGAGGGGCCGGCGGCTTGCTGCGCTTGGCAGGGCGCTCTGGCCCGGCACTGTGGACCCCGCGGCTTGCCACACCGGCGAGTGGAGCCATTTACCCACCCCTGCATTAGGGTGTGCCTGGGCACACCCGGCACACCCTGTGCGCACGCCTATGGCAACACAGAACAATTCTATCCCATTAGGAAATATTTTCAACAGCTTTCTAGAAAAACCTGCACTTGCACCAGAATGAGACAATTACTAGGAAATAACTCCATGTAGTTGGATTCACAGGCTACAACAGACCCCAGCATCCCTTCCCCCTCTTTGATGTCTCACCTCTCTAGCTTGTGCACTGCTGAAATAAAATATATATTTCCATAGCCTCAGAAGACATGAACCATAGTCCTCACGCAGTAGTGATTTGTAGTGTAATCTTCTAGCGAGGAAACTTTTTGCACTTTAGAAAGCTTGGGGGGGGGGGGGGGGAGAAAGTACACTCTTAGAAGCCTGTGCTGTGACCAATGGACTCTTATTAGGCTTGTCTTTTAACTGAAGCGGTGGGCTACCAAATAACCTACAATCCTTAAAGACTTTTCTTGGTTACAAATGGGTCTAAAAACACTTACTAAATAAGTTTCAGCCCTTATTATACCCCTCATCTCCTACCCTCCTGAACCAAAGGAACAGATTATTTCAACAGGCAGTATAGCAATTTTTAAATCACGCTTTAGTTTTAAATAGGAGCACAAGAACTGTCATGTTACATCAGACAATAGTCCTTTTAGTCCACTATCCTCTCTAACTGTGGCTATTACCAAATGCTCCAGGAAAAGGTGGGGGAAATTCCATAACAGACTCTTCTATAACAAACTACCATCGGGGAAGTCTCTTCCTTACCATAGGCTGTAGGAGGTTGGATTATATCCTGGTAAAACAAATATTTTGAAGCACACGGTCACAGTTATGAAGCTAGCTGCACCCGTTTCCCCTTTCTGGTCTCTGAGGTTACATCTGCCCTGAAAAATTAAGTAATTGTAGTGTGAGTAGGCATGTCTGCTCTAGCTTTAATCTAGCCAGCATAGGTAACAATAGCAATGAAGATGCAATGGTACAGACCCTGCTAGCAATCTGAGTACATAGACAGTATCCCTGGGGGGCTTGTACAGCAGAGGAATTGGATGGCTAGCCCGCACTGAAGTCCATGCTGCCATATCTTCACCATTATTGTTACCGGCGCTAGCTATCGTGACCCACAGATCCCTTGCTGCCAACTGGCAGAGGGTACAGGGGGTATGTAGGGTTTTACAGGGATCCCCTGGGTTGGATAGATGCAAAATATCAGAGGGGTAACCATCGGTTCACACTGCTTTGGATTGTTATCGAGCAGAACCAGTCATCAGCACCTCACTTTCAGCTGACATTGTAAACAAGATGTGGGCAGCATTATCTCCTGCAAATGTAAACAAACTTGTTTGTCTGCGCAATTAGCTGAAGTAGGACTGAGTGGACTTGTAGGCTCTAAAATTTTACATTGTTTTATTTTTGAATGCAGTTTTTTTTGTACATAATTCTACATTTGTAAGTTCAGCTTTCATGATAAAGAAATTGCACTACAGTACTTGTATTAAGTGAACTGAAAAATACTATTTCTTTTGTTTTTTATAGTGCAAATATTTGTAATCAAAAATATAAAGTCAGCACTATACATTTTGTGTTCTGTGTTGTAACTGAAATTAATGTATTTGAAAATGTAGAAAACATCCAAAAATATTTAAATAAATGGTATTCTATTATTGTTTAACAGCGCAATTAATCACAGGATAATTTTTTTAATCATGCGATCAATCGTGATTAATTTTTTTAATCGCTTGACAGCCCTACTAAACATAGTTAATTTCACTGTAAACATATCTAAGTGCTGTGTATTAAACAGAGTGGTAATCTGAGGTGGACTGGTAATTTGGAAGCGATGAAACTGTGAATAAAGCAAGTGTCCTGTGGAATAGGGGCTAGACACTCCAGGCTGATGGTTGGAGGTTGGTGTGTACCTATTGCTAACCTGTAGATAAACAGTGGGGCCTGTGAGGCCTAGAGAGGTGGGCTCGAGTTGCCCATAGCCGATGGCGTTGGGGAGATGACCCCTGGTAGGCACAGACTCACACTAAGGGCAGGTGATAGTGAGGTATCTCACAGCCCAGGGTACCCCCACGAAGGATCACAGCTAGTTAAAATTAATGCAGCTATGCTTACCTGGAGTACAATTACATTTTGATTTGTGATGTATACATAACACCCTCTCCCTGAGTGCAGCCACTTCAGGCGTTTGGCCTCTTGTATTGACCTCTCACCTGTCAGGGTGGAATCTCATTATTCCTCCACTCAGACCATTTACCATCCTGCACACCTGACTGTGTTTCAAGCACCTATATTTCCTCCCTTCAGCAACCTGTGATCAGTGATCCTGACTCACAGCCTTCTTAAGATAAAGTATTTTATTTAACAAAGCATTAGAGGAAAAAACCCCACAAATTTAAATCAAACTCCCTTTAGGCATATTTAATCTTATGTTTCACTATCAGCCAAGGTAGATAGACTTTCCACTTAAGTTACAGGAACAGAATCGAATTTATAGATCCTTAGCAAACCCATGTCCTCCTGAGTCTCTGTCTATTTCTCTCATTCAAACTGGTTTGGGTGCTTCCCAAAAGAGCAAGCTAAAGCCATTGAGGCTATTCACTCTAGCTCTGTCCTTTAGGACTCTTAAGTGTAAGCTGTTAGGTGACTATTCAAAAGGGTCTCCTCTCCCTAGGTGAGATATTCGCCCCAATGTATGGTTCAGATATACTACACAGGGTGTATGCAGTGCAGTTGTAGTCATGTCCGTCCCAAGATATTAGAGAGACAAAGTGGGTGAGGTAATTGAAAGCTTGTTTCTCACCAGCAGAAGTTGGTACAATAAAAGATTATTACCTCACCCACCTTGTCGCTAATACTACACAGGTGACAAGATATAGGAACAGTAATTACTAAAGAGCACTCCTGCATTTGTCACACACACACACACACCAAGTAATCCACACACTATTGTGCCATAAACAGTTAAAATAATTACTGAATAGCATTCCTGTTAAAGAGAACAACTGCCTAAGTACATATCCAAAAAATTCTCCCTAGGTTTTTTTATGTCTCATATCTTTCAAGTGTGATTCCACTCTGAATATTAACTGTGTAAAAATGGCATCACGAGATTCCATATTTGAGTCAACTTCCAGATCAAATTTGTTAGTGTGCAAGTAAGAAGAATGCTTTAGTAAATTTCAGGCCTGCAAAAAGCTACTAAAAAAAACCCCACAAGCTATGTTATTTCTTGCTTGTGATTAAACACCAGATTCCGTAATTCAAATTACACCTGCAATGCAGCTATCTTCGAATTCCAGAGAATTTGCTCCTGGAACGGGAACTCATGCCCAGGCCAGAACACAACAGAGCTCTCTCTCTCAAAGTTGTACTGGATTGGTAGCACTAATGCAAATAAAAAAACAGTACAAACATTGTAGCTATAGAAAGCAGATCTGACTCTGAATACATACAGGGAGCAGATTTGTGATTGACTAAAGGGGGGGGGGGAGGAGAATTAGCACAAAATCATGTTTCAGAACAGAACTGTTTAAAAAGAAATTGTATTATTCACAAAGGCCTAGGTCTTGGGCGGTGCTGAAGAATGGATTACCCATGGAAGAATATAAATTTACCTCTCAAAATTTGGCTTAATGCAACAGTCACAAGCCAGTGTAAACGCTTTCATAAACTTAGCTACAATCATGCAAATGACATTGCTGCATGGTAAATAATTGTCAAAAAGAATATTTCACTCAGTTATAACATCTGACTTGGGCGGAAAGCTCTCTCCTCACAAGTGATACTGACAGCCTTCTTGAGACTTTGGTTGAAATCTTGACTCCCTTGAAGTCAGTAGCAAAACTAATATTGACTTCAGTGAGTCCAGGATTTCATCACCTCCTCATCCACACATGCCTCCTTCAACTGTTATTCAGTTCTTAAACCTGCTCACTGTAAACACATCCCTTATGTGCCATCAATGGAAAATTGAGAAAAACCAACTGCCCTTGAAAACCCGCTTGAGGAATAAAAAAAAAATTTATTGCGCTTGTGCTGGTTTCATTTAACTTTTTTCATTTTACACCATGGCTACCACCAGTTAGGCTCCAGGGATGGAATTGCTAGTACAGAAGAGGTATGCAGTAGTCACTGGTGCTTCGGCCATGTTGTCTAACCCTGTTCAGAACATGTCTGGATGATACAGTGATTGAAAGGCTGGAACTTTATTTATTTGCTCTAGTGCTCCCACTGATTGAACTGGACAGGGGGCAGCACTGGAGGGAATTCTTTAGGGAAAAGTACATAAGAAAGAAGGGCCCTTTCTCACAGCAAATATCAAAGAAGCAAGGTTAGTCACCTGCTTTTCCTTATTCTTCTTCGTTTTACATTAAAGTACTTTGTTGTACAAAGCAAAATGTGTACAGGGAGTCCTCTGACTTACAACTCAATTCTGAGGAACGAATTATCGGAAGTCGAAACCGCTTTTCCCATAGGAATCAATGGTATAAAAGGGTGGATTGGTTCCTGAACCAAGGCTTGATACACTATTTTCACCATAATAACCCAGATTTTGGTACTAAATGAATTATAGATGACTAATGTAGCAACATCAATGTATTTATTTGGTAAACAGCATTCAAATAAACATATAAAAGCATATATGCTTTGACT
Source organism: Terrapene triunguis (assembly GCF_002925995.2). Taxonomy (NCBI): domain Eukaryota; kingdom Metazoa; phylum Chordata; order Testudines; family Emydidae; genus Terrapene; species Terrapene triunguis. Next base: position 28,923,891 of record NW_020664462.1, on the reverse strand, counting down.
TTCTAGAACGTTTTGAAGGGCTCTTGGCTGGGGGCTTCTCTGCAGTCTTCTCTGGAGTCTTAAAGAACGTGTCCAAGGAAGTTTGAACAGATGTTCTCCTCTTCTCCTTGTAAATTTCTCTGTAGCAGCTGTATATGTTGGATATGCCCCTATTCACAGATGCACTGCGTTCAATGTTGGGGTCGTGTTCCTCCAACAGGGACATGGCAGCTTCCAAATGCTGAAATGCCTCAGCCAACACTTTTGTTGTCAAGACCCTGATGTTGGGCAAATTGGCCCTGGCTTTAAAACGCATAAACCAGCCCCTGCTTGCATTAAAGGGCTCATGAGTATAACTCTCCCCCTGTTGTTTCTTTAGCTCTTCATAAAGACTCCTAGCCTTTTCCTGAATTATGCCTAAGCTCACAGGAGCTCGGTGTTGATTTTGATCCTCCGCCAAACAGTTAACAGTTTCTCAACCTAAGCAATGAGTCCAACACGCTGCTTAGTTATCACAGTTGACTGCATAGGAGCTGAGCCCTTGACATGTTCCTGAATTCTAACCTTGTCTTTCGGGATGATCACGATAGTCGTTCGGGGGATGTCCAAAGCTCTGCTGATTTCAGTTGCTGTCTCCCCTTTTCCGGATCTCTTAATGACGTCCATTTTTGTTTCCATAGTAATTGTTCTGCATTTCTTAGAAGAAACATCACCTGCACCGGATTTACGCTTTTCTGCCATTAAAAAAAAATCAGAATCACAAAGAACAGCAACTGGGCATCTTAAGTCAGACTGGGCAGAAAGGCAGCAAGGCAGGCAGCTGCTCATAAGCCGGCAACATACTATGCAGAATTGGGCTTGCTTTTTACAGGAGTTAAATTAAATTAATGGAGATATCCTATCTCCTAGAATTGGAAGGGACCTTGAAAGGTCATCAAGTCCAGCCCCCTGCCTTCACAAGCAGGACCAAGTACTGATTTTTGCCCCAGATCCCCAAGTGGCCCCCTCAAGGATTGAACTCACAACCCTGGGTTTAGCAGGTCAATGCTCAAACCACTGAGCTATCTCTCCTACCTCCCATTATTTGCTTGTAAATAATTTTGTAGTTGCGTTATGATAAATGGAGCTGGAAGTGGGTCCCTTGCAGTTGCTTGTCTGATTGGCTTCCATGGCCAGGATAGCTTGTTGCTGGGTAGCCTTGCCACTTGTTTTTGATTGGCTGAGCCCAGGGCCGGGAGCCAATCAGAAAACTTTAATAGTGAAATCAGTGATTGGCTGAGACTCAGCATGTGATGTGTGGTGTTTTCCCTGCCGGCTTTCCTCCTAAGGGCGAAACAAGCATCATAGGGGCGAAACGGGCAGTCAACTGAAAAGTGTCGTAAGTGGCGTCTGATGCAAGTCGGGCGTCGTAAGTCCGAGGATTCCCTGTATAGACAAATTGGACAAGCATTACCCAGACTGCAGCAGAATTAAACAATTGCTTAACAGAAACCTGCTGTTGATTGAACTGAGTAAAAGTACAAATAACTCCATCACCTGGTTTAATAAAAATGGTCACGACTAGTCTGCATGTTCCACGCAAATAAAAAAAAGATGTCTCATGTCCCAGCGGGAAGATATTTCTCATAACAGGGAGAACTTCGGGTTCATTACCTGCTAGTAAAAGAGCTCTCTGATAGCAGTGATGGGGAGAAGAGTGCAATACAGCACAAGAACCCAAGCAGGATAAGCTCAGGACAATAATGTCTGTGATGCTAGACTAAAAATATACCATGCCCAGCCCTTTCTTTCATCATGATTTTATTCAAAATGAAATGGGAAATAAAGGGCTAACCCTAATTGTTCTTTGGTACCTAAATGCTATTCTCATCACTCCCACTGACTTGCTGCATAGACTTGGGCTATTCACTACAGCGATATGTGTCTCTTTCCACACCTGTAAAAAATGAGGATACTTACCACTGTTATAAAACACTCAGAAATGTGGATGAGAAATATTAGATAAATGCCAAGTATAACATTTTTCTATTGCTGAAGGGATAGTGTTCAAGTTAAGCAAATTTCTCAGCTGCACCTTACCCTCTTTGAATGACCTCATAGTACTATACACATCTAGTAGCAGTGTTACAACACTACACAATCAAAATTCATAAATTTTACACCACTATTTTTGTATACATTACTAAAGTGACAAGATGCCTAACTATTCTTGACTATGCTAAGGTTACTGTTTCTCATCTATTGTACACAAGACTGTTTAGATTGTAGATACAATCTAAAAAGCTTATGTAAAGGAATGGAACAAAAACAGTTTGCTTTCCCAAGCATCTTCTGATTGACACCATTACAACACTGAAAGTTTCTTTTGTTTCTCAGACCTGTCCCTCAACGCACTTCTGTAATATAAAACAAATGCTGCTCTTCTTATAGTACCAAAAAAACCTAAACTGGGTACCTGTAGCTAGGATTAAATTATCTGGAGTACCCTATTCTGCAAGCCTGAACTTCTACATCATGTTATTAGCTGTCGATTAATCACAGTGAACTCACGCGACTAACTCAAAAAAATTAAACGCGATTAATAACACTGTTAAAGAATAGAATACCATTTGAAATTTATTAAATATTTTTGTTTTTCTACATTTTCAAAATATTGATTTCTATTACAACACAGAATACAGTGTACAGTGCTCAATTTATATTATTTTTGATGACAAATATTTGCACTGTAAAAATTATGAACAAAAGAAATAATATTTTTCAATTCACCTCATACAAGTATTGTAGTGCAATCTCTTTATTGTGAAAGTGTAACTAACATAAAGTGAGTTGGGTCACAGAGAACCCCTTGGAACTGTCACCTGATGTGCTGAGACTACCTCTGAGCCGTCTTCCCTGCCAGCTTGGGACTTCAGAACCCAGCCTTGTTGAGCCAGATACACTAATCTGCTGGGTCTGCCCCATGCCCCCAAAGCTGTAGACTTAACTGAAAACGGCTTAGTAAGTGCTACTGTCTCTAGCACCCAGACACCCAGCCCTCAATGGGATCCAAACCTCAAATGAATCCGCTTTACTCTGTATAAAGTTTATACAGGGTAAACTCAAATTGTCCGCCGTCTATAACACTGACAGAGAGATATGCACAGCTGTTTGCTCCCCCAGGTATTAATTACTTCCTCTGGGTTAATTAATAAGCAAAAAGTGATTTTATTAAGTATAAAAAGTAGGATTTAAGTGGTTCCAAGTAATAACAGACCGAACAAAGTAATTTACCAAGGAAAATAAAACAAAACACGCAAGTTTAAGCCTAATACATTAAGAAACTGATTACAGATGAAATCTCACCCCCAGAGATGTTCCAATAAGCTTCTTTCACAGACTGGACTCCTTCCTAGTCCAGGTCCAGCAATCACTCACACCCCCATAGTTACTGTCCTTTGTTCCAGTTTCTTCCAGGCATCTCTTTGGGGTGGAGAGGCCATCTCTTGAGCCACCTGAAGACAAAATGGAGAGGCTTCCAGGGCCTTTTATATTCTCTCTCTTGTGGGCAGAAACCCCTCTGTTCTTCTTTGCAAAGTCACAGCAACAAGATGGAGTTTGTAGCCACCTAGGCAAGTCACATGTCCATGAATGATTCAGCTTTTTGCAGGCCGACGCCAATGTTTACATGTTAGTTTGAACGTTCCCAGGAAAGCTCAGATGTGGATTGGCGTCTCCCAAAGTCCATTGTCAGTTAAGTATTTCTTGATTGGGCACTTACTCAGAAAAGTCCTTTCTCAAGAAGCTGACCAAATGCTTCACTGAGGCTACTTCGTATCAAAGACATTGAGATACAAGTACATAGCCAATATTCATAACTTCAAATACAAAAATGATACACACATACAGACAGAATAATCATAACTAGCAAATTACAACCTTTCTATAGACACCCCACTTGACCTCCTTTGTACAAGATTTGGTGCAACTATAGGACCTTGGTTGCAACAATGATTTATATGGTCACAGTTCATGTGCAATGGTGGTTGAAGCATGAAGGCACATCTGATATAACGCATCTGGCATGTAAATATCTTGCGACGCTGGCTACAACAATGCCATGGGAACGCCTGTTTTCACTTTCAGGTGACATTGTAAACAAGCGGGCAGCATTATCTTCTGCAAATGTAAAAAAACTTGTTTGTCTGAGCGATTGGCTGAAGTGGGACTGAGTGGACTTGTAGGCTCTAAAGATTTACATTGTTTTATTTTTAAATGCAGGTTTTTTGTGTACATAATTCTACATTTGTAAGTTACACTTTCATGATAAAGAGATTGCACTACACTATTTGTATTAGGTGAATTGAAAAATACTGTTTCTTTTGTTTTTTTACAGTGCAAATATTTGTAATAAAAATAAATATTAAGTGAGCACTGTACACTTTGTATTCTGTGTTGTAACTGGAATCAATATTTGAAAAATTTAGAAAACATCCAAAAATATTTAAATAAATAGTATTCTATTATTGTTTAACAGTGCGATTAATCAAGAATAATTTTTTAATATCTAGACAGCCCCACAAGTTATATTAATAGCTAAGGTGCTAGTACGTTGTGTTCCCTGTGCCCATTTACCTCTCATCAAAACTACTCAATGGAGAAAAATAGATGATTTTTCAATTTAAATAAGACAGGTCAGAGGTGATTCAAATCTGTGATTAACCCTCACTGAAATGTGGGTGTCATGCTTTATCTTATTCCCAGGGTAAGAAAGGAAAAGTTGCTCGTCAGATGTCAATGACAGCACATAATGACAGGACCCACCCCTCGTTACAGTCAGGGAAAAATGGCTGAAGCCTCAGTGGGAGCATGAACAGTGAATCTGAGGGAAGAATCTGCCATAAAAATTGACAAGACCATGCTGAGCTCTCTGACCTTAGGGACATCTGAATAGTGAAAATTTATTAATAACATAAGAACGGCCATACTGGGTCAGACCAAGGATCATCTAGCCCAGTATTCTGTCCTCCAACAGTGGTCAATGCCAGGTGCCTCAGAGGGAATAAACAGAACAGGTAAACATCCAGTTATCCATCCCCTGTCGCCCATTCCCAGCTTCTGGCAAATAGAAGCTAGGGACACCATTCCTGCCCATCCTGGCTAATATGGACCTATCCCCTCCATGAATTTATGTAGTTATTTTTTGAACCCTGTTACAGTCTTGGCCTTCACAACATCCTCTGGCAAGATGTATCACAGCTTGATTGTGCATTGTGTGAAAAAATACTTCCTTTTGTTTTAAACTGGTTGCCTAATACAGTAACTCCCCACTTAACGTCCTCTTGCTTAATATTATTTCGATCTTACGTCCCTGCTCAGTTACAGAACATGCTCCATTTAAAGTTGTGCAATGCTTCTCTAGAACGTCGTTTGGCTGCCTGCTTTGTCCACAGCTGGTAGCCCCCCGCCCCCCATCAGCTCCCCTACATCCCCCCCCACCAGCGCCTCCTGCCCGCCGGTAGACCCCGCGGATTAGCGCCTTCCCCCTCCTCCTCCCACCTCCTGCCCACGGCAATCAGCTGGCTTGTGGCGTTCAGAAGGGAGGGGGGAGGAGCGAGGACTCGGTGTGCAGGCTCCCCCTTCCTCCCCTGCCTCCCAAACGCCGCAAACCAGCTGATTGCTGCGAGCAGGAGGCAGGGGAGGGAGGGGGGAGCCTGCACGCCGAGTCCTCGCTCCTCCCCCCTCCCTCCTGCCCCCTGAATGTTGCAAGCCAGCTGATTGCCGCGTGCAGGAGGCAGGGGGGAGGAGCGAGGATGCGGCGTGCAGAGTAAAGGGGGAGGAGGGGAGTGGAGAAAAGGCAAGTTAAGGGTGGGGGCTTGGGGAAGAGGTAGCATGGGCGGACCGAGGGTTGAGTCCCCCGCCCCTGGTGCTTGCAGAGTAGGGGAAGCTGCTGCTGCTGCTGTGCAACGTGCTTCTCCTAGCCCAGTGGTTCCCAAACTAGGGTTCGTGAACCCCTGGGGGTTCGCGAAATGTTACAGGGGGTTCTCGGGAAAAAATTCCCTAATGGCGAACAGAGCTGTCCTTAGGGACCCTGGGCAGCACGGGACCTGCAGCCGCTGGACGTCCAAGAGCTAAGCAGATCAAAGCAAGCATATCTATCACACTGAGGAGATTTAAACTTCAAGACTCCTTATAAGAAATGGAAAGGGAGGTGGATATTTTTTGCTGTTTTTTAAATTAAATAGGCAGCTAGTATTGTTTTTAAAATTATTATGAAGAACAAGTTTAAGTTTTGTTGTAATGTGTGTTGTTTGCTTGAACTACTCAAGACCTGAATGCTTGTGTAGGAGGAACTCTTTGAGTTGGCTTCTTAGATACCTTCACGCTGTTTCACATCTGATACTCCTTTATGAAACATAGGAGCCTTGTCTTGTATCACTTTGAATAAGCTTGTTATAAGCTACGAAAGCGAGATCGTGGTAGAGTGCTGCCGTTTTCATAATGTAATAAAAATAGTGTAATGATAAATAATAATTAATAATTATTAATAAGCATGTCAAAAACAAATGTTATATTTCCAAGATCACTGCTTTTATAATTTATACTCAGGTAAAAGAGAAAATCCCTGGAAATATTCATTTTTAGGAGGGGGTTCGCGAAACTTGACATTTTGGTGAAAGGGGTTCACAGGTTGTTAAAGTTTGGGAACCACTGTCCTAGCCTACAGCACCTTCAGCCTCCTAGCCTGCCTCATTGTCTCCAGAGCCAGGGGGCTGTACCAGTGTGGGGTAAGGCGGGGGCACCTCCCAACTACAGTACTGTAGTGTATGGCAACAAAATTTTCCCCTGGAACCTAACCGCCCCCCCCATTTACATTAATTCTTATGGGGAAATTGGATTCACTTAACATTGTAGTTATGTTCCTGAAAAATGCGATGTTAAGTGAGGAGTTATTGTAATTTCATTTGGTGACCCCCTAGTTCTTGTGTTATGAGTAAATAACACTTCCTTATTTACTTTCTCCACACCAGTCATGATTTTATATACCCCTATCATATCCCCCCTTAGTCATTTCTTTTGCAAGCTGAAAAGTCCCAGTCTTTTTAATCTCTCCTTATATGGAAACTGTTCCATATCCCTAATCATTTTTGTTGCCTTTTTCTGAACCTTTTCCAATTCCAGTATATATATGTTTGAGATGGGGTAACTACATTTGCATGCGGTATTCAAGATGTGGGTGTACCATGGATTTATTTAGGGATAAGATGATATTTTCTATCTTATTAACTATCCCTTTCTTAATGAATCCCAACATTGTTTGCTTTTTTGACTGCCGCTGCACATTGAGTGGATGTTTTCAGAGAACTATCCACAATGACTCCAAGGTCTCTTTCTTGAGTGGTAACAGCTAATTTGGACCCCATCATTTTATATGTATAGTTGGGATTATGCTTTCTAATGTGCACTATTAATATGTTGAATAGGACTGGTCCCAGAACAGACCCCTGGAGGACACCATTATTTACCTCTCTCCATTCTGAAAACTGACCATTTATACCTACCCTTTGTTTCCTCTCTTTTAATCAGTTACCAATCCAGGAGAGGAGCTTCTCTCTCATCCCATGACTGTTTACTTTGCTTAAGAGCCTTTGGTGAGGGATCTGGTCAAAGGCATTCTGAAAATCTAAATACACTATATCCACTGTATCCCCCTTGTCTACATGCTTGTTGACCCCCTCAAATTCTAGCAGATTGCTGAGGCATGATTTCACTTTACAAAAACCATGTTGACGCTTCCCTAACAAATTATGTTCATCTATGTGTCTGACAATTTTGTTCTTTACTATAGTTTCAACCAGTTTACCCGGTACTGAAGTCAGGCTTACCGGCCTGTAATTGCCAGGGTCACCAATGGAGCCCTTTTTAAAAATTGGCATCACATTCGCTATCCTCCAGTCATTTGGTACAGAAGCTGATTTAAATGATAGGTTACACCCTTATTTTAAAAAGTTAATATTAAAACAGCATCATTTGGCTGTTCCTCTTTAGTAAAATTATTGTATTGAGGAAGAGAAATCCTGGCTTAGCTTTTTTCTCTGAAGAATCATTAAACATTGCCTATTGTGTCTGCATTTTTTCATGTGGGTTCCTAACTCCAAGAGCCCAGGATCTATTCTAAGTAAGAACAACTCCTAAAAAAATCTCCACCTCATCTTTCTACATGCAGCATCTTTATAGTTCTCCATTTCCTCTCTCCTACTTTGATCAACCCCTGTTTCAACATCCCCAATGTGCCTCTGTTAGCAGGACTTTAAAAAGCCTACCAACATATAGATGATATGCAGTGAAAAGTTAAGACTACATGCTGACTTTTTATACACACACAGGGATAACAAAAACCCATCGAAGGAATACTAGACACCTAAAATAGCAGACTCCACTGTGTAGAATGCAATTGTTTTAACATTTGAATTTGTTAGGATGTAGCCTGTTTCCTGGATGTTCCATACTCGTATTGTAATCAGATTGCAGCCACTTAAGAAGAGTCAAGCACGTTAGGATTTTAGCATATCTCAAAAAGCCTTGAAAATTCACACAGAAGAGCTATACATAAAAAGGTTTTGACATCTCACCAAAAGGCACAGATATGCACTATTAAGAGGCAAAAACACTCCAACAGAGCAGATAGAAAGTCACACACTGCCCTCCATTTCATAGATTTTTCATGGAATATCAGGGTCAGAAGGAACCTCAGGAGGTCATCTAGTCCAATGTCCTCCTGCTCAAAGCAGGACCAATCCCCAGGCAGATTTTTACCCCAGTTCCCTAAATGGCCCCCTCAAGGATTGAACTCACAACCCTGGGTTTAGCAGGCCAATGCTCAAACCACTGAGCTATCCCTCCCCCTGCATTGGAACTTTCCACTAATTTCAGTGGCGTTTCAGTTAGCAGCATGTGACCACTTAAAGTTAAGTTGGAGTCTCATTGTGTTGAGATATTGGAGAACAGGGGTATTTGCTTGCTTTTGTAAGCGGATTACAATATTTAAGAAAAAAAACACCCCTATCAGCACAAGTACTTCAGTTTTGTCCATAGTAGCCAAAGTTGTACATAAGCTGTAAAAGTAGACTAAAGTTTAATTGCTTAAACACAGTAATAGGAGACACTGCTTGTGGCATATGATATAGTTGTCTTATTGACAAATTATCCCTCAATCACTCAATCCAAATAACATGGAGAACACAAGAGGTATGAAACTGCCATTTGAGTTCTCTGTAACCAGAATTTTCATGATACAAGTTCTTTTTCACTTAAAATTCTCTAAGTCCCACTCCAACTAAATAATGTCTACTAATATGAAGTAGAACATATACATGCATCTCTGGGACAGAAGTCTTTGCTGTGCTGATCTGGAGTCTCAGAAAAATCTAAGATTGTGATGTCAATAACAAGCATGACATGGCAATCAAGTAATGAGCAAGATCAGATGTGGTAAGCAGACCAAACATCTAGATGGATAGACAGAAGCTCAAACTCAGTCAAAAAATATTTGCAGTAATTTGTTAAGTAAATTAAAGTAAAAACAAGGAAGCAGGATTTTTACCTCATTAGTGTTATAGTACTACAATAATAGCAGTATCCCTGATATTAGCTAGTTTTGTCACTCCTGTATTATTCAAGTGAGGCTAGCGGAAATGGTACATGAACAAATTGTTGATTAGCTCAGTCATTCTTTCCCAACGAGATTTTTTTTTTTTTTTTAATTCAGCATTTCACACAGGAAAATCAGGAGGATATAAACTTTGCTTCATAAAACGGAATATAGACTAATCTAACCAGAGACAGTTTGCACCAACACATCCTTTGCTCTTGCACCCGAGGGATTCCTGATTTGTATTACGCTGGCTGACAAGTCAGAGTACAGCTGCACTCCTTTAAATGTACTGAATCAGTATGAAACAAAGATTTTACTGAAAAAACAACGAGGAGTCCAGTGGCACCTTAAAGACAAACAGATTTATTTGGGCATAAGCTTTCTTGAGTAAAAAACCCCACTTCTGCATTGCTGTTTTTGTGGATACAGACTAACACCCCTCTGATACCTGGCACCATGCAAGATTTTACCTCCATGCACATCTAAGAGCAAAGCTAGTGCTACAGTTTGTTAGTGTGCAGGGCAATATAAAAAAAAGAAAGGTTTAGTACATACTAGAAATAGAAAACAAGATTAGAATTGAGATTTCTGCCATGTTCTCTTTCCTCCCCCTCCAAACTAGGTTGTTTTTAATCACATGCAAAAGAAAGCCTCACAGCTAGAGAGCCATCTCTAATATTATTTTCTTCTTCCAGTGTGTATGTAAAACTCCCCCACCATATTCATCAATATTCTTCAAACTTCTTTTGAGTCTAGAATAGATGAGTAATAGAAGTTTTACATAAGGGAATACAAAATAAAGTCTTCAGGCAGTTCTGTCTTTTACCATCAGCTAAGATGAACTCAGTAGGCAAACAACTTTGACAAAGTTATGTAAAAAATTGTCATTGAAACAAGTTGTAGAAAGATACTACAGTGATAAGGGCTGCAGAAATCCTTATAAATAATAGTTGTGTAATGTATGGTCTTGAGTTCTAAAGACTCAAAAGTTTGTTTCCTATTAGAATACCACACATAGCCATCTACTACAAAAATGAAGGGATCTATTCTCTCCCAGTATGCAAGTTTATAGTTGCCATGCACTTTACCAGGACATGATCAACTTGAATTTTGGAAATTCAATTTTTGGAGAGAGCATCTTTTAAATAGTATGTCTTTTTTTCATTTAACTATTTTAACATATTTTGACGTAAGCCTTCCTGTTCCATTTATTTTAAAGGGGGTTTAGGTGGGCCTGAAAGCAACTGAAACTGCTCAGTCTCTGGATGCCATCTTAATAAAAATAAATAATATTGAGATTGAGTTATGGGAACATTTCAGATAGAGAACAGACCCCTAAAAGAGGAAAACATTTGCAGATTTTTATTTGGCCAGTAACAGCTGAAATTCATCATCATCTTGACTCAGCCAAAAGGAGTCAGAAATATTTTGTCCATGTTCAGAATCTACCACCTGCCCACTCATTTTATACCATCCCTTCTTCCAAGGCCTCAGTTACAATGTTCCCCAGGTAAGAGAGAACTGAATTGGATTAACTAGATAGGATTTCTCAAAGAAGTCATAAACATATATTCTTGCCATTGCTATAGGAGTGACTGAAAAGAGACAAAAGTGTTCTTTCCTCTCAGATTTAAGGAGTACTAAGAAATCAGATTGAAACTCAGTTGTAAACATTCAGGGCTTGAGTGGTAAATCAAGAGAATCCTTTCCTTGCTGACCTTCCCTTACAGTTATTAAAGAGGCATAATGTCAAAGTTGGTTGGTCCAAAATTTGACCTCTATTTTCCTCAAATCTATTTGCAAAGACTATGTAATTCTTCATATGTGCTGGTTTGTTTAGATAATTATATAGAAATGTTTAGCAAAACAGCAGCTTTATTTATCTGTATTGTACCTTATTTTCCATGATTTTAAATGTGCTAAAACATATACAAAAGTTAAGGTAGAACCCTTTCGCAGATATATGCTCATCACAGGGTTCTGTGGCTAACCTCATTTCTGAACAAGAGGAACTGTAATTGTGTTAGAGTCCAAGCATTTAGCTGTTTCAGGTTACGTTGCTTTTCAGCTCTGCAGCTTTGTTTAAATTCCCCACTTCCTTCTTCAGGACATTTAGCAGCATTCTAGAACTATCCAAAATCTTCATATAAGCAGTTTCAGTTTCAGCAAGGATTTTATCAAGCTCGTTCCGTGAGGCTGTCTTCTGGGCCAAGTTTTCACAGACACTCTCCAGTTGCTCAGACAGGATTCGGATTTCATGCTGGAGTTTATTCTTTTCCACTTCCGCTTGCTGGATCTGCTTGTTCAGTTCTTCTCTTTGCATGCATAAGTCTTCAACGCATTTCACCAGCTCATTATTGTAACCCTGCAGAACAGCTCCCTGCTGAGTCATCATCCAGGCTCCACCCTCTTAGTGGACTCTGCCACCACTTTCAGAGTCCTCTCTCAGCAACACCATTCAGCACTTTCATTTAAAAAGGAAAAACAAAGCAAAAAAGCCTGTAGCTGGGCTTCTGTGAACAACCCTCCACTAACAAACCAGCACAGATACAGCTATGGTAAAACAACATTCTGCTTTTAAAAAAACAAAAAAACGGAACTTCCCCAGACTTAAGTTTAACATACCTAAGGATACAACTTCTGTGGTGTTCCCAGTCTCTTTCTGTCTAGGGATCAGGGCCAAAATTCAAGGTTCCAGAATTTCCATTTATTTACTGAGTGCTTTAGTGAGTGTCTTCTGATAGTTACTGAATATTTACATATAATGAAGTCTAATCCTTCATTACAGAAAAATTGTCACAATAATTTTCACTGTAGCTTCCTATTATCATGACTTTATTGGAAAAAAAACAACTACTTTTGGGCTCAGAATTTCAGTGCTTGGTCACAAATCTAAAACTGTAATCTACAAATATAGTCTTTTCTATGGAGGACAGAAATTTAGTGATTGTCACTAGAAATATTCACTCAAAGTCAAGGATAAAGAAAGACATTTTCTCCATCTGATACTGTACTTAACCACAAGTACTGTACCACCTCCACTCTCAGTACTTCCCAGGTCTGCCTATAGTGAATCAATTCAACACTCTATTTTCAAACGCACGTGGACATGGGTTAGAAGGAGACTTAGCTTTTCAGATTAGATGAGTATGTTTTGTAATGTGCAAGCTAGCTGCCCGCCTCTGCTCTGGAGAGCTGCTTTTCTTCGCTCTCCTCAGGAGAATACAGGGAGCAGTCTGGATGAGAGCACTCTCACAGTGCCTACTGTCTCCACAGACGAGCCATATCATGAACATTACATGGTTGCTCTGGGAACTGATTGCAGGTGCGAGGGTGCCAGGGATGTACCCTAGCCCTCGTTGCTCTCCATCTTCTTACTACTAAGTGGAGACAAAGAGAGTGTTCTCCGGGGCTTCAAGCAGTGGCTGCTGTGGCACGCTACAAACAACACTGCCACCAAAAGCCTGACAATTTGAGAGGGGAAACCCCACAGGGGCGGCTCTTATTATTGCCACCTAACTCCCACAGCAACTATGGCGGTGACAACTCAGGCACTTTCCTAACAGAGACAGGAACAAAGCCCCAGCCTTCGAGTCTTAAGACTTAAACATCCACTGGGGCTGCTGCGAGACAAACAAGCGCCGCAAAGGGCAGCACAGGGGACACACTCACACATCCATGCAGCCAGGAGCAAGCCTCCCAAAGGGCCGTTTTACCCTTCCCCCTCCCGAGTTTCCTCCCAGGAGACAGGACGTACACAAGATGGTTCCCTTTCTACCCTCCCATTTCTCAGTCGGGCTTGGGGGAGACCCTCTCCCTTGCCATTGCCCCTGCTGTACCCAACCTGGACAAAGAGCCTCCCCCACCAGCCGGAAAGCGGGCTGCGCTAACCGGTAACCAGCGCTCTCACCCCAGGCTGTCTGCAGCAAAGCGGAGCATGCCTCTCAGGAGCTCGCCATGCCACCCAAGAGGCGAGGGGCTCTTGGCCAATCAGCCAGCCCGGCTCTCAGAACAGCTGCTTTCTCCGAGCGTTCTAACCGGGAGTGGCCGCAGGGCGAGGGGTGAAGGGTCACGGAAATACCCGAGAACTTCCGAATGCGGAGGAGCTGTCTGCGGCGATAGCCGATGTTTTCCGAAGGCTGGGGGAGCGCGTTACGCGGTAGCGGTAGGCTGATGGCGGAAATGGCCGATGTTGTCCGAAGGGGAAGAGTGAGGGCGTTGGACTCGGCGGAAATAGCCGATGCTTCCCTAAGGCATAGCCGCCCAAGAGCAGAGGGGGCCGAGTGGGAGGAGCGTGCCGAAAACAGCCGAAAACACCCGACGTTAACCGAACAAGGCGTCGCCCGAGTTTCCCGGATGTAGTTGGAGGAGCGGCGGCGGTGGTGGTGGGAGCAGCGGGGGGAGGAGGCAGCGGCGGAGGAGTCTGTGCTCCTCAGTGTCTCAGAGTGTGCGGGGCCGAGCTGTGGCGTCTCCCCTTTCGCTGTGCGGAGAGGAGATGGGCCCGTGAGCGCTGCTCCCAGCCGAGCTGCCTGAGCCGCCCCCTCCCTCCCTCCCCTTCCCTGTCCCGGTCGGTGGTGAGGCGGAGCGCTGCCTCCCCCCGCTCGGCGCCTGTGGCCCGGCCGCGGCCGTCCCCTCCTGGTCCCCTCACACTCACACACACAGGCCGGGCATTGATGGTAATGTATGCGAGGAAACAGCAGAGACTCAGTGATGGGTAAATCCCCTCCTCCTTTTCCCCCACCCCGCGGGGGGCTCCCCCAGCCCCTCCGCCATGTTTGTGGTACCCCTCCCCCTCGGCGGCCGGTAACGGTTGTTCGCTAACGTCGCTTTCTCTCTCTCTTCCAGCTGTCACGACCGCAGGGGGGACTCTCAGCCCTACCAGGTACCTGCAGCGCTGGCCGCTAGGCCCAGGAGGAGGAGCGGGGGAGAGAGCGGAGGGGGGGGGAGCTACTCCAGCACAGGCTTCGGCCGCCGACGCAGGCCGCGGTGCTCCCACTTCCCCGCCTCCTCCACTAACGAGCCCCTTAGTACCGGGGAGGGGGGCGCCTATGTGGGACGGGTGCGGGGTCCCGGTTCCCTCTGGCGCCCGGCGGGGCAGAGGCAGGGAGGCTAGGCGAGGCCTAGCGAGGTCCTGTGTAGGGTTCGGCCCTCAGTGCCGGGAGAAGGCAGGGGGCGGGAGAATGAGTCAGTATCGCATTTAATGAAAAACAGTTAGTAAAACGTGTTCTCCAAAGGCCAGAGAAAGCCCCTGGCTTGCTCCCCAAATCCCTGGTGGGAGCTGTGACCTGAGCAGGGCACACTATAGCCACCGGATCACTGGGGCTGCAGCTTGCACTCAGAAACCTGCATCAAATCCTGATGCCACTGAGAAACTACTTGTATTTCTGAGAGGCATAACATACTCCCTTCCTAGCCTGAAAACCTGGTTCTTGGGGAGTGCTAGCTGTGGTTTTTTGAGGACACCTATTCCCATGGGTAGGGGAGTGGGGTTTTGTGCTCTCCTGACACATTTGAGGGGCTGTTTTATGGAATTTCTGGGCATTAGGCTGACTAGTTGTGAAACAAAATGTGACAATTGAAAGCAGCTGTTAGTGACAGTTGATCTAAACATAAACATTCCCCATCCAGAGGTTTGCATTGTGAAAACGAGCAGGTGAAAGATGCTGATCAATGCTGCTTCCAGTGTGTAAATATTTCAGAATGAACACAAATTAAGCTCCCCTCCACACCACCTCACACCCCTCTCCCCCACTTTAACATCCTTTTTAATACTATCTTAGTTGTTCTTGTGCCCAAATAAAGTTTGTTCTGGAAATTCAAGGTGGTGGGTGAGCTTAAGTGACTTTGAATTAAACTTCCAGTGCATACACTGGTTCATGCAGAATTTGTAAATGATAACTTCTGTTTTTATTCCATTACTTATTAAGTAACTGAACTCCTCCTCCTCCCAAAAAAGAAGAAAGTCAGCAGTCTATGTAGTGTTGAATGTGTATATAGAACAAGATGAATTAGAATTCAAGGAATTGAAGTTTAATTTTAATATCGTATTATAGCAGATATTCACCTCTGAGCCCACAGTGGGGGAATATGATATAAGAGCTAAATAAGAATAGAATTTCTTACTGTAGATGGGATAATTAAAATTGGGAAGCTTTATGCTACTTGTCTTCCTAAAATGCTGATATGTCACTCAAATATACCTTAGAAATAATTTTATCACTAACATTTACACTAGAAAGTGAAAAATCTTAAATATCTTGTAAATTTAGAATTTGTATTAGTTGGAAGTAATATTAACTGCTATAAAAATGAAATCCAATTAAAAACATATTCTCATCTTTTGCAGACTCTTAAATACTCATCAAAGAGTCACCCCAGTGGTGGTGATCACCGTCATGACAAGATGCGAGACACCACAGATCCTTCACCACCAAATAAAATGTTGCGGCGATCTGATAGCCCCGAAAACAAATATGGTGACACCACAGGGCACAGTAAAGCAAAAAGTGTGCATACTCACAGAGTTAGAGAGAGGGATGGAGGTGAGTTGTTTTTAATTGACTTTTATTTAAGCAGTAGTAATCTGATTTAAATTTTATTCAAGTAACAAGTGAAATAGTTACAACTGACATGAGCACAACTTCACATTAAATGACATGCCTTACACCATGGTGAGAAGCCTGCACTGAGACCAAAATATGGTGATCACTTCCACTGGAGGTAATTGCCCTGGGTCTTTTAAACTGAACTAATTCTTTTATTCTTCCAAAAAGTAGTAGATTTCAATGAAGCCACCAAGAGATTGATTAAATTTAATTTTTTTTTTATTGTTGCATTTTCGAGCTGACTTCTAAAGGCCTTGGATGTGGTAACATCTTAATTAGATTACATTTTAGATTTTTTTCATAAACAGAATACATTTTTACTTATTCTTCCAAAGACTTTGAAGCATCAGATTTCCAGCTACTATTAGTCTTCTTCTGTTGTTCAGTTGTTTAAATTGCTTATAATTTGTTAGGGCATAAGAAAATGCTCACAGGTTAACTTGGATTAATAATTTTCTTCTTTTAATGTGCTGTTCTTCTAAATGTTACACTTCCATACATGATGGATGAAGTTCTTTGCCAGCCTGATAAGCTTCTGTTCTACACTACCATTCAAGAGACTGGGTTTAGTTTCTGGTTCTACTTACTTGCTCCCCAAGGCATTGATCCTTCAAACACTTAACACTTTTTTTCTTAACTTTTTACTACCATGAATAGTTCCATTGATTTCCATGGGACTTACCTTAGTAAAGGGAAGCACATGTGTGGTGTTTGGAGGATCAAGGTCCAATATAGGAGCACTTGAAGGGGTGGGGATGGCAGCTGAATATTGAACCCATTCTCACTGTGTGTAAACGTAGGAGAAATAAGTTCAAGTTCTCAAGTCCACCTGGACTGAATGATTGGTGATGCAGGGCCTCATGGATGTATACAGTGGTGTTGAGGGATAATGTAGTGTAGATACTGGAATATGTAAAGGGAATAGAAGGCTACTTCCCCTTCTGTTCTCTCCTTCCCCCCTTGGAGTGAAAAATTCAGTTTGTTATGATTGATAGAGGTCACACACACAGTGTATTTTTAGTATGTGTAACAAGTAGTCCTAAATGTTTGCATAAGTGAATGTGAGCCTTCAGAATAAAGAGCGTTTGTTAAACGACACAAAATGAAAAACCTAAGAATTATTTACGTTTTCAGAAATCATGTCTAGCTTACATTCCATAAAAATAGCATAATTGAGTGAAATAATGTTAAATTGTGACCAGTAAAGCAAAGTGCGTAGAACAAACTGGCAGAGCCTATTTATGCAGATAAAATCTGTGCTCTGAAATAGTTATACAAAGGTTTAAATTGCATGCATTTTACTTTGACACCATTAAGATGTATGGCATACTCGTATCATTTTTATGAATTGGAATTAGGTGTTTGAACACAACTGGAACTTCTTGATTGGGTGTTGCTGATACATCCATGATCATAATACCCAATAAATGTAACGGGCTACCTGATTTTAAATACAGGCTAGTGTGTACTGTAATTGCACTAAAATATACTGCTGATTGTTCCAATATGTCACTAATTATACCAATTCAGAAGTAAAGTTATCTCAGTACTTCCCATATGTCTCCAATTTCAGGGTTACAGAAAACTTACTGAGAACATACTGTATTTTGTTTAAATGGATAGATATTGTCAAGTTAGATAGCATATTTAAAAAAACTTTACTAAATGCTAAAAGGACCTAGGACTATTAACTGAAGTAAAATTAGTAATGTCATTTTCCTCTCTCTTATTTTGAATGTGTTTATTCTTTGCATTTCTCTTAGTTTAGGCAGTGAAAATAGACTGATTTCACTTTTGTATTTATTCATTTTCTAGTCAGTTTCATTATTGTAGTGTTGGAATGTTTTGATTGGAACTACTGCAAGGGAATGACTACATCTAAGCGAATTAGTTGAATGGAAATACTCCCATGATGTTTTTCATTAACTTTAAGTTTTGTTTTAAAAAAAGCAAAACCCAACAACATGCACCACCCAACACTGGAGTTTTAAACACTAAACTAGAAGCCTAAACTCACCCATTCCTCTCCTTTTAAAGTTAGTTTTAAAAATCACTTCAATTTTTCACTCTCCTGGTTTCCAATTCTTCTTTGAGCAAACAGATGACTAAGTGGTACAATGTGCTGATGTTTTGAATTTATTCAGTCCTGAGTCTGGTCCAGTATTTTGTGGTAAAGCAAAAATTGACCTAACTTTATTAAGGGCTTATCTATACACAGGGTTTTTTTTGTTTGTTTTGTTTTGTGCTGCTATAATTGTATTGTTTTAGAGACCAGTATAGGTAAAGTGGTACAACCGTTTAGTATGGATGCAGTTATACACACATAAAAGTGCTTATATCAATAAAGCTTATTCCTGAAATAAGATGTACGGATATAAGCATCTTTGTACTGGTATATAACTGTATCTGCAGTAGAAGGTTGTACCACTGTAACTATATTGGTTTCTAATCAGTGTAATTATAGTGATACCAAAAACACCCCAAACTGTGTGGACAAGCCTTATGTGTTGGTATAATACAAGTAAAGCATGTTTTTATATTAGGTTGAGTATTCAGTCTCTCTGGCAATGGTAAAGTTTATTCCAGGGTTATTGCAGGCTTTTGACATATTCCCTTCTCTTATCGCCCAAGGAAAGTCACACATAGACTACACTAAAATATATCCACCTTTAACATGCAGCATAAAAATTTGGCTACACTACCAGTGGTAGTGGAAGTGATGTGATTGTGCATCCAGTGGTTTAAAAAAAAAAAAAATTGTTGGAGTGTGACAGAATAAAAGCAAATATTCACAGCGAAGTGGCAAAATTACTATCTTGTGTTTGTATTCAGGTCTCCACACGTGGAAGCATAGTCCCTGTCCTGAAGAGCTTAAAATCTATGGTGACAAATAATGCACAAAATAACTATAGCATACAGCCCATAATCTATTATTTGTTGGCCAGTTTCTTGTAGGAGTCACAGATGTGGGTCTTGTGGGGTTATCTATCCGTTCCAGGAGGGGATTCCATGCGTAGGAACAACCAGCCTGAGGGAGGTGAGCAGTTAAAGCTAGCATTGTTGGCAGGGAAAAGATAGTCATGAAGAGTCTTGAAGGCGAGGAGAAGAAACTTGAATTTGACTTAGTGGAAAAGGGGGGAATCAGTAGAAGGATTCAAAATGTGTGTATCGTGGCAGGGTAGACTAACAGGCAAGGAAAATGATCCTAGCAGTTGTGTTTTCAGAGCACTGGAGGGGGAGATACGGGTTTCAGAGAGCCTGAGAGGAGGAGGTAATAAAGCCTGGTGAGTAGGTTAGATGTGGGAATGGGAAGAAAAGATCTGAACTTAAAACAGAGAAAAGAAGATGCAAAATTTGAATACATCCTGTAGATCAAGGGAGGAGTTATGAAAAATCACTTCCAGGTCATGCCTGAGTGACGGAGCGTCTGTGTCATCAACGATGGAAAATGTAAGGAGGCAGAATTTGAGTTTAGATAGGGAGTTCAGTTTTGGCCATGTGTACTCCAAATCTATCTAAAAGCAGGTATTAGTTGATATGAAATGATCTCAGGCATCCTGCTATGTCTAAGTTTATGAGGATCTGTGAAAACCTGTTTGGTTTTTGTCATATTCTTAATGTACAGGTGAATAGATGACTGTTAAAATTTTATTATTTGAACAATATTAGTATATACAACATGAAACCTTTTAGATCATCTACTACATTTTTTCCCTTCACAAACTAATTCAATTGATATTATCTAGATACTAAAACTTCACTGAAGTTGGATGGGAATAGTTAATGTTGATTACCTTTAGTGACTTGTGAACTTAAACAAACTGGAAGAATTTTAGATATAAGAAATTATTGATCTAAACTTTAGAATGTGATATATTCAATACTATAAAATGCCAAACTAAATCACTACTGAACAGAGGGGCCTGACAATAACCATCAAAGCTAAAATGGAATATTTTATAACAGGAGTTTCTAGATGGGTTTGTAGAGATTTTGCAGAGAGCTGATATGTCACAGGCTGCTGGCTTCTCTTGTCTACCAAGAGTCCAGGACATTCATTGCAAAAAGACACTAAATATCTATTGAAACAGCTGGAAACAAGGAGCCAGCTTGCCTTCTTGGGGGCCATTGCTATGGAGGAAAGGAAGTGAGCAACTGGTGGAGTGGGCATTCACCATCAGGGAAAATGAACAGGGCAGTTGGGAGAGAAGAGTAGGTGGCTGGGGTGTAAATGCAGAGAAGAAAACCCAGGTGTAGGCAGACAGATAAAAACCTGATAGCAGCAAAGCATGTGTGCAGAGGGATAAGGAAATGGGGAGGGGCGGGGGGGAAGATAGCGTTCAATACGCTAAATACATTAAAAGCAGTAAATGTTAGAGAAGTATTTTTTTTTTTTTATCTACCATGGAAGCAGTGTCTTCAGGATGCTGCTCAGTCACAGATGGGAAGGGAGGAGAAGTCTATGTGATTATCAATGAGAGGGTGGGTGGTCTAGGAAACACTTTGAAGGCTGCAAATTCTCTCATCCGTCAAATGGTATGAAGATTTAATTTCTGACTCCAGCAATTCTCGAGATATCTGTTGTTAAGAGTACGTGGAAGATGGTTGCAAAAATGATTATTTGGAAGATTGAATACAAAAGGCTTCCAAGACCAGTAAACTTTTACAAGCATTTGTTCTGGACCAATCAGAAATTCAGTTCCCTGGATTTTTAGTCTTGAGGGAAAACTTTCTATTGTATACCATCACATTTATTTTCTGATACTGTTAAGGGACATCTTCAGTTTGAAAAAACACATGATTTTTTTTTTACCTATTCTTATTATAATTAACACAGAAGATACAGTGTGTGTGGGGGGGAAAAACCCTCATTTTTTTTCGCTTCATAGAATCATAGAAATACAGGTCTAGAAGGGACCTCGAGAGGTCATCTAGTCCAGCCCCTCATGCAGAGGCAGGACCAAGTATACCTACACTATTCCTGACAGTTTGTCTAACCGGTTCTTAAAAACCTCCAGTGATGGGGATTCCACAACCACCCTTGAAAGGCTGTTCTGGAACTTAACTATCCTTATAGTTAGAAAGTTTTTTCTGTCTTAACCTCAATCTCCCTTTTTGCAAATTAAGCAGATTGCTTCTTGTCCTACCTTCAGTCAACACGGAGAGCAATTGATCACTGTCCTCTTTATAACTGCCCTTAACATATTTGATGACTGCTACCAGGTTCTCCCCGTAGTCATCTTTTCTGAAGACTAAACATACTCATTTTCTAAGCCTTTTATCACTTTTGTTGCTCTCTGGACGGTCTCCAATTTGTCCATATCGTCTTTTTTTTTTTCTTTTCAAAGCTATGGAGCCCAAAAGGGGACACCGTACTCCAGCTGAGACCTCACCAGCACTGATTAGAGTGGGACAGCAGTTGCTTCCTGTGTCTTGTGTACCATATTACTGTTAATACACCCCAGAATATTAGCCTTTTTTGCAGCTGCATCACATTGTTGTCTCATTCAATTTGAAATCCACTATAACTCCCGTATTTTCTGCAGTACTACTGCCTAGCCAGTTATTCCCCTTTTTGTATTTATGCACTTTGTACGTGCCTTTACTGAATTTTATCATGTTGATTTCAGACCAATTCTCTGACTTGTCAAGGTAATTTTGAATTCTAATCCTGTTCTCCAAAGTTATTGCAGCTCCTGTCAACTTGGTGTCATCTGCAAATTGTGTAAACTCTCCCCACCACTTTCCAAGTAATTAATGAAAATGAATAGTACCAGACCCAGGACTGGCTCTTGCGGGACCCCACTAGATATGACCTCCCAGATGAACAGTGAACCGTTGGTAACTACTCTTTGAGTATGGCCTTTCAGCCAGTTTTGCACCCACCTGCTAGTACTTCACCTCCCTAGTTTGCTTATGAGAATGTCATATATGACTGTTTTAAAAGCTTTACTAAAATCAAGGTTTCCCCCTTCTTCACTTCCCCAGTAACCCTGTCGGAAAAAGAAATGAGTTTGGCATGATTTGTTCTTGGCAAATACATGTTGGCTATTAGTTACTATCTTTTATCCTCTGGGTGCTTACAAATTGATATTTTGTACCAGTATCTTTCCAGGTATTGAAGTTAGGCTGACTGGTCCTCTTTGATCCCCTTTTTAAAGATAAGTACTGTTTTGTGCCATTCTCCAGTCCTCTGAACCTCTCCTGTCCTCCATTAGGTCTCAAAAATAATCATTAATGTTTCCGAGATTGCTTCAGCTAGTTCCTTATGTATCCTAGGGTGAATTTCATCAGGGCCTGCCAACTTGACTAAATCTAACTTCTCTAAATATTTTTAACCTGTTCTTTCCCTATTCTGGCTTGTTTCCTTCCTACCCATCCCCAAGTAAGTTTAATTGGAAATCTTGTATAGTCAATTAGTTTTCCCTTCTGTGTGGGTCTTTCACATAACAGGGGAGAGACCTTTTTTAAAACTAGAAAAATGTGGTTGTAAAACCACAGTCAGGTGATAGTCCTGAAACTACATTTTTTTTTTTAAAATTACTAGTTTTGAAGTTCATTGTCTTTGAAAAGCAATTGTTAAGCTATGATAAATAACAAATGGTTAGATGAAGGTGAAAATGTGTCTAGAGCTGTTCACTTTTGAAATAAATGCAGGATATCCACAGTAGTCAGTATTTTTAATGCTTTCAATAATTGCTTATAGATTTTTTTTTTTTCTTGAAATTCAGTAAAATTTGAATTTGAGTTTTATTTTAATGCATTATTTAGGTAATTCTAGCAGTTAGATATAGTAAGTTTCTTTTACCCTTTAAAAAAGGGAAGTAATCTCTTAATACTGATTATAAACAGGTCTTGCTAAATTTGCTTGCCAGAAGTATTTAAAAAGCATTCCCTGGTGATTGGTGGCTCCTTTCATTTCTGCAGAATTCAAGCTTTCTTAGTTTTAAGATTCTAGCATGTGTGCTTGCAAAGGAGAGAAGCATGGACATATGGGCTACTGCCTGAATTGGCAGCCCTGTACCCGTGAGTTATTCTTGTAGTAGTCTGAAGTAGAGCCCTGCAAATCCATGGGTATCTGCTTTATATCCGTGGACCATTTCTGCGCAGGTCTCTGATGGTAAGAGCTGGGCGGGCAGCTGTGAGGAACCATGGGCGCCGGTTCCTCCACCTGCCCTGGGCGGGAGGCCTGGGGGTGCAGGGACACTGGGTGAGGGGCTGTTTGGGCCCCACGCCCAGGGCAAGTGGAGAGTCCACCATGGATCCTCACAGCTGCCCGCCCAGCTCTTACCATGGCTGGGCTGCAGCTCCTGAGTTTTGATGATTTACTTTGGAAGTTGTATAATGTAGTAGTTTTGGTTGCACAGTTGGTTGAGCTCTTGTGTAATCACGCATTTTGCAAAGCTACTGTAGTTTAAAAACAGTAGTTAAATTTCTGAAATCTACAAAAAGAAATCCACTTGTCTATGGGAAGAGATCCAGGAATGATGAACAGCAGTGAAAATGTGGCAATTTTTGCTCTAAAATACATATCTGTTCAGGCTTGCTACAAAAGCCCACCATGGCTGGTTCGCAACTAAATAGGGCTATTTCTCACTGAGGAGACAACTGTCTCCAGGGCTTTCAGTGCCCCAACTCTGGCCTGCTATTCTGCCTTTCTACTCTGCAGAACCTCTGCATTCCTCACCTAGTTTATGGCCAGATACGTTAAGAGAACTTCAGTAAGCATATTGTCAGTCCCTTCATGTTAGTAGTATTGGAATAGTTCTGATGTTTGAAAATGCTGATTTGTGAAAAGCTTTTTAAAAAACTGAACTTAAAAAACAGTTTAAAAAAATCTAAGGTATATTGACCTTGAACAAAGGGATCTTGACTCAAGCTCTTTACAAGTGTATTTTTATTTTTGCTGCATATATGAATTTGCTGTATAATATTGTACATAGTGTCAGCATACCAAAATAGTCATGGAAATGTTGATTAAATCCCTTGGTTGCAATACAGTTTACAGGCATTTTGTGGTGAAGCTTTGAACTACATTGTTTTATTTCATTAAAATAAAGTTTTAGAAAATTGGCAAGATCTAATTGAGTTGGGAAAAGCCAACAAGTTGCGTTGATTTTGCTTTTTTCCTATGGGTTACAAAATGCTTCTGAAACAGAACTTTCTTTGCATGTTTTCACCTGTTTTGAAATGGGAACCATAGTCAGTAGGCTAAATGAATTGAAAGGTGGTGAAATTTCACTATACCTAACTACCTTGAGGTGTCCTGTACTGTAACTCTAACTTTAAAACTTGTTGTGTCTTTTGCTTGGTGAATTGTAACAGATTCCTTAGCTTTGCACAATAAAATTACAGCGGGAAGAGAAATGTTTCCTTTCTCCAGTGTAAGAAGCACAGTGTAGAAGCCTCTTTATTCATAGTACCCTTGGTCTACACTACACGTAAGGCAGCTTATGTCAACCTAATTATGTCAGTGTACACGCTACAGCCTTGCTCCCGTTGATGTAAGTGCCCTACTATACCGACATAATATCTCCACCTCCACGAGAGGTGTAGGACTTATGTCGGTGTAGTTAGGGCGATGCAGTGTCCGTGTAGACACCGTTATTTACTTGGACTGACCGTCATTCTTGCCAATTTCATGGCTCCTAGCAGAGCTCTGCCTGCCCCCTGGCTCCCAGCCCAGCTGCTGCCTGGGCTCCCCTCTGCCAGCTGGGTTGCTGCCTGAAGGCTCCCTGCTTCCCGCAGGGAGCCCTAGTACTGCACTGAGGCTCGTGGCTGCCCCTTCTCTCTCTCCCTCTGGATCCCTGCGTCTGGGAGCCCAGTTGCCCCTACGGGCTCTCTGCTCCCCACCACAGCAGGGCTTTGGGAGGGGAGTTCCATGCCCAAAGTCAGGGTGGCTCCTGGTCCCTGCAGGGGCTCGGAGACTCTGGACAGCACCTGGGCTCCCAGTAGGGAGCCGGGCTGGAGCAGCTGGACTCCCAGCAGGGAGCTGCATGTGGTGCTGAATGCCCAGGCTCTCAGCCCCCCACATTGCCTAACTTAAGTCGGTGGAAGCGCTCCTGGCGAGGATACGCACCATCGACAGAAGGAAGGGTAGTGTGGACATAAACCACCACAGTAATTACTGCGGTAGTTGTAAATCGACCTCCCATAGGTTGACTTACAATTCTAGTGTATATATGCCTATAGTACCAACCTAAAAATGCCATTAGCCTAGTGCTTAGATAACTTTACACACTTTATTTGGTGTTAATGAAAATTTTCATCAGCACCAAAGAGAGTACCATTTAAAAAAAAAAAAAAAAAAAAAGCAGTTGTTTTAATGTTGTATTAAAGCTTTGTGTGTTTTCCCATGGTCCTAAATTCATCATAATACACATTTGAATGTTTTTTTTAAATAGGAAAACAGCAATTAAATTGTCTCTAGCCACTTTTGTTAAATATTTAACAAGTCCCCAATGAAATTGGAACTCTCCTGTCCATAGTTGTTGGCACTGGTACAGAAAGTAATGGTAGAACTAAAACTATACTAACATTCTGTTTATCTGAAAAGAAATAATTTTAGTCTGATGTGCACTCTGGTTGAAATGTTGTTGGTTCGCAGAATGACCTGGCTTGAAATTCACCCCAGGCAAGTGAAAGACTTTTTTCCTAATGAGTGTGTTGGAGGGTGATATCTAATCAATATTTGCAGAACTTAAGCCTTCATTGAAAACCAAAAATTTAGGATTGCAAAGAATTTCCCAAATGTGGAATGATTCCACGTTGTCATCCTGAAGTTAAAGTTGGTTCCAGTTTGTCTGTTGCTGCTCATAGATTTTCTCAAAGCATCTGCACAGTGAAATTCACAAGACAGGTCATTTTCACTTCTGCTAGTCAGAAAACTATGCATAACAGTGAAGGGTGTCCAGAATTATGTTTTAAAGCCGTGAGCAACATCAGAGGTTCCCATTGATGTTATTAATGAGGGAGGACCACC
This sequence comes from Terrapene triunguis, assembly GCF_002925995.2. Taxonomy (NCBI): domain Eukaryota; kingdom Metazoa; phylum Chordata; order Testudines; family Emydidae; genus Terrapene; species Terrapene triunguis. The sequence continues at coordinate 28,897,691 of NW_020664462.1, read as the reverse complement.
TAAAACAGGCTGACTAAGGGAAAGTTGTATAAACCCTCCTCCTTGCTGTAGTCTAGTGGCTCTGGGAGAGGACAGAGTGAAGGAAACATGTTTAGCACTGTTCACACAGGCCTTTACTCCTGCTTTGTAGTGGGGAACATCTAGACTGAGAAGGTGATAGAAATCTTTTTCCTTTCTAGCAGCTTGAAGAGGTTAAGGCTTCAAATTTATCAGACACCTGTTAACCAGAGGCTGATACAAAAAATAGAGCCTCAAAGGAGGGTCCTAGGATAGGACTCCAATAGAAACTCTTTCAGCTTTACCAGTAATAGTAGAGAGGTCTGGGCTTCTCACCAGGTCACTGACATTAGACTTCTCTTCTAGCCTTGTCTTTATCCACCTCTGGCTAATAGATGTTTGGTAAACTTTTCAAGGGTTGTTTTTTGATTGAGTGCATATAGGAATTATAATTTGAGTCTAACTAAATAGCATTTTACATGAAATCTAGGTTACTTTCGAGTAACCTGTTCTTTGCTGTAACTCTGTCAGCGGGGAAAAAAAGGCCCAAAGAGATGCTGACAACACTGTTGCAGATTTACCAGTAGCAGAATTCAGTATCTATAACTGCTGATAATGGTGCTAGCTGTGTTGGCCTATGTTGTTATTGCTCAGAAATGTTTTCTCTATTTTTGCTCAGTCTTTAGGGGCAACCGCCCTAAAAGCTATCCTAAAGTTGGAAGTCTAGACAGTTCTTTAGTGCTGCTTACCTGAGAAGTCATTCAGAATTAAACCACAGATTGATAGCTCTGTAATTCTATTGCATTTTATTTACAGGCATAATACAGAAATTTTAATTCAAAGAAAGGTGTATGTTTTTGGCAGTTATTGGCTTCAGTGAAAGGTGCTGCCACTAGGCACATTTTTTGTTCCTGTTAGGCAAATCTGCACAATAATGATGCCCGTTGCCCAGTCACTGGGTGACGCACTCTTGTCACCTTACCAAAATGACTGTACAGCTTTTCGTTTGTTGTCTCACCTGTAGGGATTAGGTAATTAAAAAATATCCACTATTACTTCTGTTGTCCAAGCTGTTGGTTGTTAATTTTGCCTTTGCCAAAGTGCTTCCTACACAAGGATTTTTTTCTTGTTGAATAGGTCATCTTCACCCTTTGGGTGAAGAGCTTGTATAATCCAATTCTTCTGGGGTTTTTCCTCCAAACTGTTGGAGTTACTGACTTCAGAGTTGTGGTTTTGATATGGTTTTCATTGTAAACGTGAGTTTTATGTGAACAGTGTGTTCCCTGTGCACGAACTCTTCCCTTCCCAGAAAGATTTTTTTAATACAAAAAACTGCTCACATGTGCAGATTGAAGCACACTCCTACAGTGGGCTCTGTGTGGATTCAGAATTGTCTGACGTGGATTGATTGTATGATCAGAGCATAAACTTTTTGTTTGGAAAGTGAGGTTAATTGAACAAACAGTTTTAGCTTTTCAGAGTCTGATCATTCTCCCCCCCGCCCCCTTCCAGATTTGTTTTGCTGTCTTGTTCATTTAATTAAAACAAACTTGATGATATAAAAATCTAACTTGTGTCTGCTAATTCTAAAGTATTATTGCACCAAATTATTTTCACTGAGTTGGCGTGCAAAAGTTTTGTCAATTGAGATAATCTTTGTATACTACATAACGTATTTTAGAGTTGTGGTCTGATGAACATTACAAATTCTGCTGTTCCTAAACGAAGCTTTCATTTAAGGGTTTAGACCTCTCTTTGCTAGATAGCTTTCAAAATGTATAAACTGATCACTAGTCATTAGTTTCCCATCAATCTCTTTGGGAAAGCCATTGTCTGGCTCTCTTCCTGTTCCCAGCTGAGGTCTGCTGGATTATCTACTTAGAGTTCTTGCTGTTCGCAGCAGTCATCTTCCCCCCACTCCAAGCAAAATGCTAAAGGTGCACTCCTCTCTGGTCCCTGTTCTCCGCTTCAGCAGTACATCTGAGAGAAACAGGTAGCACCCACCCCAGTCCCTGAGTCCAGATCCTTCTTGGGAAAATGGGGTACCTGTAAGTGAGATGAGGCGCAAGATGTTCTCTGCAGATATCCTTGGGAGCTTCTTAGAGGTATTCTTGGGGCTTGTCTACATGAGAAAGCTGCACTGGTTTACCATAAGGTGTGATTTTTAAATTGATTTTGTGATACTGATGCAGAAGGCGGACGCTCTTATTTTTGTTTTAACCAGGTTTTACTTTTGTTTAAACCAGGTTATTTTGTTTAATTTAAGATTTAACTCAAGCCAGTTTAATCTAAATTTAATCTAAATCCTGGTTGAAATGGAAATGGGTGTCCATAAAGCCTTTTACCCTAGTTTAGCTATAAATCTGTTTTAAAAACTAATTTAAGTTAAACTGGTGCAACTGCTGCATTTAGATAAGGCATTAGAGGAGTTCTTGGAGGGGAATAGCTCTTGAAATTTGTTTATACTTGTAAAACTATTCAGAAAAGTATCAGTGTAAAATGTTGGATATAATGTATGCATAAACAGGGAAATCTCAAGTAGTAGTGGAGAGGTTATTTTACCTTATATTTGGTACTGGTGCAACCGCTGCTGGAATACTGTGTCCAGTTCTGGGGCCCACAATTCAAGTTGGATGTTGATAAATTGGAATGATTAAAGGATTAGAAAACCTGCCTTATAGTTATAGACTCAAGGAGCTCAATCTGTTTATCTTAACAAAGAGAAGGTTAAGGGATGACTTACTATGGTCTATAAGTATCTGTGGGGAACAAATATTTAATAATGGGCTCTTCAACGTAGCAGAGAAAAATATAACAAGATCCAATGGCTGGAAGTTGAAGCTAGACAAATTCAAACTGGAAACAAGGCATACATTTTTAACTGTGAGAGTAATTAACAATTGGAGCAACTTCCCAAGGGTTGTGGTAGATTAGCCATCGCTGACAATTTTAGACGAAGATTGGATGCTTTTCTAAAAGGTATGCCACAGAACTTCCCCAAAATAATTCCTAGAGCCTGTGTTTTACAGGAGGTCCGACTAGATGAACCCAATGGTCCCTTCTGTCCTTTGAATCTATAGTGATTCAAGACGCTTAAGATTTTGTAGTTAGAGATATATTACAATCTGTATTTGATCAGCTCATCGCCCAAAGATCCACAGTTTTAGGACACAAAGAAGTAGGGTAGAGGATTGAGTAACTTAAAATCAGTTTATTTTCCTCACAGTTTAATCTAATTACTATTTTAAAATCCTTCTTAGGATGTCATTTGTTTCAGAGACTGAAGATGAATATTTAAAGTGAAATTCTACTTTGAAAAGTGATCCTGTAGAAATGGGATCAGGTGTTACTCTCTATATGACTGTATCAAATTTGCTCAGTTTATAGGTAAAATTTGGCTGCTGATAACACCTTTGTTTTTGTTGGCGATTAGTAGGCTTGCACAGATGAGTCTTTCAAGCACTTGTATGGCCCTTATCACAGTAATATGTGAACACCTCACAATCATTAATGGACTTTAATGGACAATACACCTATGAAATAGGAGTAATACCTTACTTTCCATTTTATAGATGAGGAACTGAGGCACACAATAGATAATGACTTACCCACAGGGTCACACAAGAAGTTTGTGACAGAGTCTATGGCAACTTGTGACAGAATTGATCCCAGATCTACAGAGTCACAGTCAGGTGACTTAACAGCTAGACTCTCTTCACTCTCTCCCACAGATGTAATTGAAGGTACATTTATACCTGCCAAATTGTCTTACTGGTGAAGTATGACATAGTTGTCAGATCTCTGGGTGAGTTCTTTTTTCCAGCAATCCAATCTTTTACTTGTAAAAGGAACAAATCTTTTATGGCATTACTGACACAATGGTATTGGAACAGTGTTTGCCTTTTTAAATTACTGTGCTTCAAGCGTAGAAGTGCACTTTAAGACCAAAATCACCCTGGTATATCATCTGCCCATATCTCAGAAGCAGCATACCAAAAAGAGGTAGAAAGGAAGATGTGAACATGATTATATGAAAATAATAGATATTGATGGATGTCTTTACATGAAACTCATTTAATTAGTACTTACAGTCTGTTATTTTTAATTTGCTTTGGTAGCTTTAAACTGAAGTTCTTCCTACTTGTCAAAATTCGTGCAGGTCAGAAAGTGTTCATCCAAATTTTATTAAAATTATACTTTTGAAATTAGCTTCATGAAGAAAATCTCATGTATTTTGATAATCTCTGGTCAAAATACTCTTGATGCTGCTCCTTCAAGGGTACTACTACAGATTTATTTATTTTTCATAAAAGTAATGGGAAATTTGCTTGTTAAAATGAGTATCTACAAGGTTGTGGATTGTAAATTTTTATTTGAATCTGGCAAAATCCAGTTTCAGTGCAGTTAATCTCCAACATCTGAGCTCTATAACTAGTGACTAGTTTAGATTTTTTTTTTTTTTTTTTTTTTTCTTCCATAAAACAAGCTCTTTGGATTTGTCACTAGCCAAAATTGATGCTTTTGGTGACAGTTGTAATAACTCCTGGTCAAGACAGACTATTTATTTTTGGAGGAGTAATGTGTGGCCTTTCAATTAAATAGTCAGGAAAATAGAAGCGTTTAATTAGTTTTCTAGAACAGTGGTACTCAACCTTTCAAGACTACTATATCCTTTACAGGAGTCTGATTTGTCTTGCGTACCCCAAGTTTCATTTCACTTAAAAGTTACTTGCTTACAAAATCAGACATGAAAATACAAGTCACAGCACACTGAAAAATTGCTTACTTTCTCACTTTTACCATATAATTATAAAATAAATTGATTGGAATATAAATATTGTACTTGAGCCTGTTTTTTCATTTGTGAGCCTTGTCTGAAGTCCAAGCTCCACCACCCGCGGCTGAAGCATGTAACTTAGCTTCATGTGGCCCCCTGTGGCATGGGGCCCTGAGCAATTGCCCTGCTTGCCACCTCCTACTGCTGGCCCCGCACTTGCAACCCCCCTGGACCCTGCCCAGGACTCCCCTGAGGGCTGCAACCCCCAGGTTGAGAAACACTGATATAGATGAGTACTCCCTTGAAGACCTCTGAATACCCCCAGGGGTACACGTACTCCTGGTTGAGAACCACTGTTCTAGAAGACTTTTAAGGAGCAATAGTTACAGTGCAGTCCTTTCTCTCCAGCTTGGTTTGTAACCCTACATCCTTAAATACCATATAATTTCACATCTTTCGAAGAATCAGTCTTTTTATGCATCGAGGTCTCATCCTTATAGAAAGATAGGTATGGCTCTGATGTCACTAATATTATTGAATCATAGTAGTTATTAACATCTGTAGAAAAAAGAGGAGAACTTGATGAGTCAAATTGGGATTCTGCCCTGCTGATGCAAGCATTATCAGTTACACTCTTACACCTACTTGCTGTCAAACATAAAGAAAAATCATTTGAAAAAGTGCTCACTTTTGAAGAAACATATAGGACTTTTTCTTGGTTTTTGTCAAAGCAAAACAAGAAATTTGCAATTTTGTGTTCATGAAGGCTTGGACATAAGATATGAATTCACTTTGAAATCTGTTATGCTATTCAGTTTTTTTGTTTCTTGTGACTGTATTCTTATTATAATCATGTATCATGACTTGCTCCAGAAGCCATATACCACCTTTGAATTCCCATGGATGTTAATTCAAGTCTGTTTAGCTGAGTGGATGAGGTTTCCCTAGTTAAGTATAGCATTACACTAGCAATTATGTAGATAAAGTTTATAAGGGATTTACATTAAAATCCTCTCACTCCTTTTAAAGCTCAACTCCTCCTGCTTGACTGACTTTGGGGAAAAAAAAATATTTTTCAGGCATTTTTCAATTAGAACAATACAAACAAAAGCAATTTTTTAATGACCAACATCTGTTTTAATAAAACAGGAGTACTTGTGGCACCTTAGAGACTAACAAATTTATTAGAGCATAAGCTTTCGTGGGCTACAACCCACTTCTTCGGATGCATCCGAAGAAGTGGGTTGTAGC